>NW_022631003.1:29596338-30073550 GCF_010015895.1 Lontra canadensis | reverse complement strand
TATATATATATATATATATATATATATATATATATATATATATATATTCCAATAGCTATCCAACAAAGATGCAAGCAAGGTTTACTGTTTGAGCCCTTACAAGGCAGAAGCTTTTGGTTGCTACCAACTTCTCTTCTCTCAGAGTGATGGACTATTTAGCTGAACCCGTGACTAGCTGCCCAGAATGAAGATTACATTTTCCAGCCTCTTGAGCAGGTATATGGGAATACTGTGACTAAATCCTAGAGAATAAACTAGGAACAAAAGCATGGGGACCTTCCATGAGAGAGCTGGAGGGCACCCTTTATCATACGTAGAAAGTGGGTACCACCCTGAACCATGGGGTTCTAGGGATGATGGGCCAAGAAGTTGTAAGGAGTCTGGGTCCCAGAGGGCATCATGGAATAAGGCTTTCATTCATAACCCTGTGCTTTTATATAAGAGAGAAATAACTTCTGTCTTCAAGAATAAACTGATCCTACGATTATAGCTTTCATGTGAGAATTCTTTATCTTTACATTTGACTGAAAATTTAGTTGAGTTTAGAATTCTAGGTGGGAACATTGTCCCTCAGCATTTTGAAGTTTTTTTCTAGCTGCCTTCTAGCTTCTAGTATTGTTGTTGAGAAATCTGTTGCTATTTTGATTCCTAATACTTTCAATACAAGTTTCTTATTTTTAATCTCTCTCTCTGGAAGCTTTTATGCTCATTCTGATATTTCATGATGGCCTGTTTTGATATGGGTCATTTTTCATTTGCTGTGAAGGGAATTTGAGGGACCTCTTCAAAACAGAAATTCATGTATCTCTGTCTTAGGAAACTTTCTTCTCCCTTCTGTATTATTTCTGGAAGTCCTGTTACCTGGTTATTGCACTGTTTAGATTGATCTTCTAAATTTCTTCTATGTTTTTCGTATTTCCCATCCCTTTATCTTTTATAAATCTATATTCTTACACACAACCCTTCTATTGAATTTTTATTTCTTCAATCATTTTCCACTCATAACACACTCTTTGTTCTCTAAACATACCCTTTTCAAATAGTGACCTATTTTTTTAAGGATACTGATCATTTTTTTTCATATTTTTTCTCTTTCCTGAATTATCTATTCCCTCTAAACGTCTTTTTATCTTTGCTTTGGTCTCTGTCTGTCATGCTGGAGCTTTCTTTAAATATATTTGGCCATATGTTCATATTTAAGAATGATCTACCAAAAAGCAGACTCTGAAATCTTTGTGTGTATAGGGTGGGGGAACAGGAGTTTCTCACAATGCACAATGTAGGTTTTTGCTTACATCTCCTATTTTAAATATGATGCCTCATCCCTGACCACCTGGCCTCCTCTCAACCTGAGTCCCTGTTCAATTTCTCCAAAGACTAAACTTGTTTTTCTCCAATCTTGAAAAAAAACTAATCATATGTTCAAATGAAGTTGGAGGGGGGTGTAGGGATCTAATTTCTCTTATTCCAGGAATGTCAACTGGTCCACTGCCTTCATTTTCAAATCTACCATCACCCCCTTCTCCTGTGGTATCTGGTGCCTCCAACTTTGGAGACTTTTCAAGGCCATGCACTAGGTTTCCACTTTCTCTTCTCTATTTAGTCACTTACCTCTCATAGACTGTTTTCTATTTTTGAAAAAAAAAATACATATTGACAGTCTGTGAGCCACTGATGGACCATTAATGGACATCATCTTGCCCCTGCCCTCTCACAGCTTATGTTTTAGGTGAGGAGACAGATAATAAAGACATAAAATATCTAATGACACTAAATGCTATGGAGAGAAATAAATTAGGGCAAGAGAGAGAGAGTGACGAGAGTGTTATTTTTATATGGAATGTGCAGGGATCCTTCCCATGAGGTACATTTGAAGAGAAACCTGAAGAAGGTTAGGGAAGGAGATATGCAGATTATTTAGGGGAAGTGGACTCCAAGCACAGAGACATTCAAATGTAAAGCTTCTGAAGCAGGAGCCCTATGTCAGCTTGTGTAAGGAACAGCAAGGAGGTCAGTGTTGTTGGCAGAAGAGGAGATGTCGGAGACTAATAGTAGTGAGTGTTTGTGTGGGGTCTTGGAGCCATGGCCAGAATGGTAGACTTTAAGTCTGAGTGGAGGCTATTGATGAGTTTTGAGTGGGGAGTCAATGATTAAGCTTACACTTTATATGCAATGTTGTCTCCTCTCCTGTCTCTTGGTCTTGTGAACTTTTTATTCTTTGTGATTTTCATGAGGTTTGGTTATGGTATGTAAGAATTCAATTCAAGTATTTTAAGAATCTTTTTTTTTTAAGATTTTATTTATTTATTTGAGAGAGAGCTTGGGATGGTACAGAGGGAGAGAATCTCAAGCAGACTCCCTGCTGAGCACAAAGCGAGACTTGGGCTTGATCTCATGACCCTGAGATCATGAGCTGAGCAGAAATTAAGAGTCAGCGCTTAACCAACTGAGTCACTCAGGGGCCCCTTAGAACAGGGAGTTATGTTAAAAGTGGAATGATCTGCCTTGAAAGTCATAAAAGTGTAGATGATCACAGCCACAGCACAGATGATCTAAACCAAATGGATTTTGCTTTCTGTGAGTCCCTGTGGATCATCACAGTGAAAATGAGCTAATGAGACAAAGTACATTCTTGGACTATCTCACAGTCCAGTGGTTCTCACCAGGGGTTGGACCTACTCTCACGGGGGCATTTGGAACTGTACTCACTCATCCCAAAGGAGGCATTGGAAAAATGTGAAGACTCTATAGTTTTCTTGCTGAATGAAATTTCTCTTTCCTGCTGCCATGGTTGTGCCACAAAGAATTACACTGCTCCTAATTCAATAGCATGCCTACTGAGAAACAGCTTTCATCCTTCCCCCAAGAAAGAATCCAAGAATCCCGAACTCCTGTATCATTTGAGGATGTGAGTGAGTCTGGGGTCCCTGAATCTGGCTCTAAGCGTGTGGTTCCCTAGGTGTATTGATTTACACATGGAGGTATACTGGATCTCGTTAACACTGGTGTTCAAGCCATCACTTTCCCTAAACCAGACTGTGTCAGCTTCTTCAGGAAACACAAGCAGGTCTTGCATTCACCACAGTTGTAGTCACGTAGTTTCTGAATAAATACTTGTGGATAAACCTGAACTCTGATGCTAATTTTATCACTGAAGCAATATACCTTAAAGTTACCAAATCAGACTTTTATTTTTTTTTAAGATTTTATTTATTTATCTGTCAGAGATAGAGAGCAAGCTTGCACAAGTAAGGGGAGCAGCAGGCAGAGAAACAGGCTCCCCACTGAGCAAGGAGTCTGACGCGAGACTCGATCCCAGGACCCTGGGATCATGACCAGAGCCGAAGGTAGACGCTCAACATACTGAGCCACGTAGGAATTGCCCAAATCAGACTTCTGTAAGTTAGTGTTTCTATCTTTCTTTTTTTTTTTTAAGATTTTATTTATTCATTTGACAGATCACAAGTAGGCAGAGAGGCAGGCAGAGTGAGAGGAAGGGAAGCAGGCTCCCTACTGAGCAGAAAGCCTGATGTGGGGCTAGATCCCAAGACCCTGGGATCATGACCTGAGCTGAAGGCAGAGGCTTTAACCCACTGAGCCACCCAGGCGCCCCTGTAAATTAGCATTTCTAATGAAAAATCAGCACAACTCCTATGACTCTAGCTCCCATATAGTAATGCAACCTCCTTTCTGCCACCAAACTCTGTGAGGCATAATTGCCAGATGACTACAAAGCACCAGGAGAATGAGAAATCTTATGAAGAAAGAGGTGGGATAGGTCGTTATTACATAATGCAGTTCTTCGAATCATGGCTTGGCTGTAATGTGAAAGGCCTTGGAGGCAAGCCCCAGAGTGCAGGACTGTGTCATCAACACACATCAACTCTAAATAATGAAAACTCACCACTTATAATCATAGATACAGCTGAGCCCACAGGAAATACCTAACCTGTAATCAATCTCCTCCTTGCTGTGGTCTGGCAGGACAGGTGATACCTGTCTTCATGAATTTTTGTGTGGGGACTTCATTTTTATTTCAGCATCAACATCACAAACCTTTATTGGCCAGTTGGAAACATGCTGATGGTCTATCGTGCTTTTATTTGTTTTTATAACAGCAACAGACCATCCATGGCCACGGTGATTTGTTTATATGACAGCATTTTTCATGTGAAAGGTTATTTTCTTTTTAAGTACTTTCACAATCTTCCACTTGTTCTTCTTCCAGGGGTCTTGGGAAGGGTTTAGTAAAAAGGAACTTGATTTTATGAGAAATGGGGATTGGAAAGGCCAGGGTGTTAAGTAACTGGCTCACCAATATCCTGAGTCAGTGGGTAAGTAAATGGTTAACAACCTCATGGCAAACATCACAGTGAAAACATCACATTCTTTGTGAGATTACAGTGCCATTTCTTTGCGAGAATATAAACATTCGGTTTGGTTTGTCAGTCTAGCCATTCCAAAAATCCTTATCAAGGGCTTGCAACATGCCAGTGTGTCAGGCGCTATGGCAAATGAGGATGTGGTTTATGCTACATTTTAAATCACTTTTGAAATAACTAGACAATCCCTACAGTCACTTAAAGTATCTAAAAACAGAATAAACTAATACCTCCATATTTTAGAAAAGCTACAGATTGTGTGAATAATTAATAGAACTCACAATTGATAACAGAAAGAAGAGGAAGTGGTTAAAGAAATGAGATAAAACATAATTTTTAATAGCATTAAGCGTATAAGAATAGTAAATGCAAAATGGCTCATTTCAGTATGAATATAATGCCCATTTGGACTCTGTTGAATATGTAGAAATTAAGGTAAAAATATTGCAAAATAATGGTTATTTTAAAAAGAAGCAAGAATAATTAATTAATTAATTAATTAATTCCAGATGAATTAAAGATTTAAGTTCATATCAGAAATGATATTAATAGAGGTAAATTGTTTTATTATTTTGAGTCAGTGATGCTGACATCATAAAGGAAAAAATAAAAAGGTAAGTAGATAATCATTGTAAATTTCTATAATCAAAAGAACACCAACACAGACTAATGGCAGATTGCACGTAAGTTTCATGTTGGCCTAATATATGGCAGTCATTAATATACCTAAGATATGAGAAACACTAACAAAGTAATAAAAAGATGTATACTCCAATAGAAAGGTAAGCAAAGACCCTAAACAAACAATTCACCAAACAAGAACTATATATAATCAGTAAACGGATGATTAGATATTTTCCCTCATTAGTAACCAAAGAAATGAAAACTTAAATGTTATTTTTCACATATTAGATTTGCAAAGTTGAAAGGAATTGAAAATATCCGGTGTTGAGGAAATTGTGAGAAAATGGACATGCTTGTCAGTGGAAACAAATCAGTAGTCTTTTTTTCAGCCATCAATCTGACAGTAGATTCCAAATATTTTTAAGTACATTCCCTATGCCTATTCCTTATTAGTAATTCTAAAAACAAACAAGTGCATTAAGAGATAGATACATTAATATTCAAAGCAGCAATATTAACAATGTTTTAAAAAGAGAAAAGTCAAGGTGTGCCTGGGTGGCTCAGCTGGGTAAGTGTCACTCTTGATTTCAGCTTAAGTCAAGGTCTCCAGGTCATGATCTGGGAGTCCTGAGATGGAGCCCTCCATTGAGTTTGCGCTGGCCATGGAATCTGCTTAAGATTCTCTCTCTCCCTCTTCCTCTGTCCCTCCCCTGCCGCCTCTCTCTCCCTCTAAATAAAAAATCAAAAAGAGCGAAAAATCAAGAAAATGGAGATTATTTTAAAAATTATAGTTGGTCCATACAGTATTAAGTGGCCATTAAAATGATCTTCTATATATATATATGTACATATATACATATATATATATATTCATCTTTTCCAAAATAATCTCTTTTTCTTGCACAGAACTCTCTATACTCTCCATTAAAGAGTGAACATGCCCCCAGTACCCAAAAGCTCCAGAGATAACTCCTATTAACAGATATATGGTCTTTCAGGAGATTTGATGTAAATATAAAGGTATCACTAACACAAATGACAACCTGTCGAACACTCTGTTCTGTAGTTTGTTTTTTTACTTAAATACGTTGTAAACATCTTTCTCTGGATGAATAGTTGATATATCATCATTAGTACAGAAAAATGTTTACAACATTAAGGAGAAAAAAGAAGATTATGAAATAACATCATAGCAGGGATTCTCCAATGGAGAGGTGGAAAAGGTTGGAGAAATGACTAATCATTGATTCCTTTCTGTCTTGCCTCAAAATTTTGATTTGCCTTTGTAGGAGTCATGTTTGAGTAAGGGAACCATATTCCCTTCAAGAAAGATCCCCACATGGCTCTGAGTCAACGGCCCCATCCCCTCTTTCCAACATGGACTCTTCCCAGGTTGAAAATCATGGCTGTATTTTTTTTTTTTTTTAGGAAAATAATATATATGAATACAAGCACAGAAAAAATATCCAGAGGAATGTTGACTACAATTATCTTTGCAAGGAAGATATTCAGGTGATTTTTTTACAAAATATTTTTTGAATTTTGTATTTGTTGGATTTTGAATAAAAAAAATGATTTTCATTTTAAAAAATGAAGCAAACAAGATACTTGAAGTCCTTGAAAACCACTGCTGGAGAAATCAGGTGACAGCAGCCCAATATGCAACCACAATCAAAACAAGCTAAAAAAAAGTTCCTAACAATGGATATCCTTTGTACTAAACCATAATTACATGTTTTAACCCAAGAAGCTAGATAAAGTCAAGTGTATGGCATAAATGATCTAAAGGGGCAGAAAAAGTTTAAGAAACTACAGTTGGACAATGATGGTTGAATGTAAAAAAATATATGTTTCTAAAATCATGAATCTTATTAAATCATATAATCATCCTATTAAAAAGGGGAATGTCCCATAAAATTTGTTAGAGAGGAATTTAGAAGAAAAACCTCTATTTTATATGAAGGACAGAAAACTTGGAATTCATTACTTCCAGAAGAGAATGGAGACTACATACATAAACTGATTGAAGACAGAATTATTGCATGATAAAATTAACATTAATTAAAAAATAATGAAGAATTTGAGCATATGACTCTACTTTAGTTTGAAATTAGGAGATTCAACCAACAATTCTCCATGAAATATCACTTACTACTCTTGCCAGAGACAGAAACCTGAATTAGATGAATCTCGGTCTGACCAAAGGCTTTTTTTTTTTTTGTTATAAATTCCAAATTAATGGAATATAAATTAATGATAGCTTACCATTTATTGTTTGTACTTTAAATTGGTAATTTAAGGATACAAGTGAAAATATTAATGGGAGGGGCGCCTGGGTGGCCCAGTGGGTTAAGCCTCTGCTTTCGGCTCAGGTCATGATCTCAGGGTCCTGGGATAGAGCCCCACAACGGCTCTGTACAGCAGGGAGCCTGCCTCCCTATCTCTCTGCATAGCAGGGAGCCTGCCTCCCTATCTCTCTGCACAACAGCGAGTCTGCCTCCCTATCTCTCTTTCTGCCTGCCTCTCTGCCTACTTGTGCTCTTTCTCTCTGTCAAATAAATAAATAAAATCTTAAAAAAAAATTAATGGGATAGTTTTTTTTTATTGCTCTGCTAGGAAGATTAAAAAATAATGCAAAGGCAATGCTAGTCTATTTTTTCTTTTCTATGCATTTGGTGTTTAAGTTTGACTTGCTGTTAATAGGATTCAACTGTGCTTGGCCCTGGTGTTTCTGGTTTCTGGAATTGGCAAGGTCACTCCAAAATAAAAGAACAAGTCACCCCAAGTAGAGAGAGAAAAATTATTAAGGAAGCTTTGAGCAACTATTACAGATAAAGGGGAAAGATAGGATTAAACATGGGGTGTGGCAAGGGAGGATAAGGGAACAGTATAAAAAGTGTTTGGAGAGGGAAAGTTTTGGCCAGGCCCATGGAGGGTCCTTTATTTCTGTTTCCTATTCAGAGAATTGTTCTTCCAGCTTGTCACTATTTTTTTCAACCTGACATCGCCTATCATCCAGAGAAGGAAATTTCTTAATTTAAGTGGAAATGTCTTTTGCAAACTGATCCTAATCTTCCCTTTTGACTATTCTTCTTCTCCCCATCCCCATTCAAGAATTAGTAGAAATCTTCTTCCTGAAAAGCTATATCCATCATTTCAATTATCCAGGTACCAGGCCATATAAATTTCTAATTCTTTGCTCCAATAGTTCCCAGAATTATGACAAGTCAGTCTTTTGTCAGCATGCTTCTTTCCTTGCTCCCTTTTCACATGAACATACAAATGCCTTTTCCATTTAGAAGCTCACCCGTTCTCGGCTCTGTTCCCCCACCATCCCCACCCCTGTTGAAGTCATAGGTTTCTGAATATGACCCGGTAGTCTAGACACACTGTTGATGTGTTTATTGTCACGTACAGGATCTTATAAAATCAGAGACGTGCGTGTAGATGCAGGCCTGCTGGAGGATTTTGCAAGGGAGACGGTGACGCACGCGTCCGTGTTTTGTTCACTGGGCAGAATTGACCCCACAGGCTGTGAGATTGCTTACTATTTTCCAAATATTTCTAGGGGAAGAATTAACAATGAGAAAGCCAAGCCTAATTGCTCTCATTTCATCAGTTAGTAACAATAGGGCAATATTCCTTTTAGTTTATATACTTGTCTTAAGAAACCATTTCTTTTGTTATAAAGGAGCCTGGTTTACTTTATTATGCAGTTCTCTGTCTCTCTGAAACTCAGCTTTTAAAATATTTAAGACAACTGCCTATAATACGACATACAGTCCAAATGGCACAGGAAAGGGATATCAACCACTTTCTACCAGCTGTTCTCTCTCTAGCATTATATTTATTTGTCATTCATTCAATCAATATGCATTGGGCATGTATTACACACCAGGCATAGTTTAAAACACTGAAAGACACATATTTCTCAGGGACCTCAAGGATTTATGCAGCTCCCCTCATGTTATAACCTATGACACCATGAGAAAAATGCGAATGGAGATGTGTTTCTCTGCTTATGGATGAGGAAGATCATAGGAAGATGCCCATAAGTGTACAGAGGGGTGATATTTATGGAATTTTTAAATACTGGACAGGAATTTGCCAGGTGCATGAGAGGGGAAGAGAATTCCAAGCAAATGCATCAACCTGTCCAAGAACTTGGCAGATGTGAAGTAGACATGGTTGGGTAACAGCAAAGAGGCAGTTAGAGTTGAACCATCGTGAGTTAGGGGCAAGTAGGCAGATATGGTTTACAGGGGTGAGAGCAATCAGATTGTCAAGGGCCTTTTATGTTCATCAAAGAATGGAGCATATATATATATTTTTTACAGGGGGTAAAGTCAGTGAAAGCTGTTAAGCAGAGAAGTGTTGTGTAAATTTTGTGCTTTAGATGCTAGAGGCAACTGTCTAAAATACAGATTCTGGACGAATGGAAGGTGAGGAAGCCTGCAGGCAGGGAGGTATGCTTGGAGGCTCCTGAAACAGAACAGGTGAGAAATGATGGGAGTCTGAAGTCAGACAGAAACTGTGGTCATGGAGTGGATTCCTGAGATATGCATAGACTCAGCCAGACATAATGACTGACTTGGGTAAGTGAGTAACAAAGAGGAAGTGATCCTGAAGCTTCTGGCTTGGACACTAAAACCAAATGAAGTGGAGCAGAATTAGAAAGAGGATAAAGGGTATTTAATACTGGATATGTTCAGTGTAAACTTTTGGGGATATACGTAGATAGAGATGTCTGTTAGGACCGTTAGGAGCTTAGAAATGCAAATCTGAAGTTCAAGGGAATGGTCTGTGCTAAAGACAAAAAGTCAAGAGTCATTAATCCATGGTCCCTGGTGTTACAGGAGTGGATGCCACTGCCGTGGGTGTGTGTGTGAAGAATAGGCAAGGGCAAGGAAACAATCCTGGAGGAAAACCAGAGTGTGAAAGGACCTAATGTAGAGAAAAAAAGTCCAAGACGGGGTAGGAGAGAGAATGAATAGAGATAGAAGGTGATGAAGTAATCGCCACATAAAGAAAGGCAAGCGTTTCAAATGGAGTTTGATAAATATTTTGAATTCTGTGAAGAATCTGTTGTAGTAGTAATTGATAAGCACCCATTACATTTTGCAACTACAGGGCCTCAGAGACCAACACGAGAACAATTTTCTGAATGAAGGAGGGAGAAGCCAGATTGCAATGGATTCACCAGAGGAAAGGAGGGAGGCAGTGGTAACATCAGGGTGGGTTACAATCAAGAAGTTGGGAGTGTGAACAGAGATAGATGAGGGCAAGCTTTCTTTCCCTCTTCCTCTTTTCCTCTTTTCTCTTGTTCTTTTTCTTTTCTCTCTTTCCTCCTCCTACTTGTTCTCTCTTTTCCTGAGAAATGTAAGTCTTTTAGGATAAAATAAAGGAAGAGGTATTATTCCAAAGAGATGCTCTGTTTTGGGGTAGCTACTACAAACATCTGCTTTTGGGGACGGTTCCTTCATAGTCATTTTTCTCATCTATAGTTATGTTTCCAGGAGCACTGAGCTGTAGAAAACCAGCCTCTATGTTAATAGCCCTTTGTCCTAGAGAAAGATTGTGCTGTATTTACAGAGAAGATATGTGGAGTGAAGCCAGCCCCTAGAAATTCCAAGAATATTGAAATTGACAATCACTCAGTACAATTAATTTCTTTCAGTTCAGTGTGTAAAAGTGTAGTACCTATCACAGTATTTTGAATTATTGTCTTTATTTAGTCCACTTGATAGATCAAACAGTACTTTTAAAGGTACTCAGTAAGGATTTATTTTGTACAAAGTTGAAAGTGTTCTGGGTAATTTTATGACAATTATGTGTAACACACTTGAGTCTCTCCTCAGGTTTCTTACCTATGTAAAAAGAAATGAAATACATAAAGGGCTTTGAATCCATATGGTTCTTATATTTGGGAAACTTAAAACTTCTTTCAGGTATTACCTTAGTAATCCTCACAGATTTTTAGGTTATTTTTTTTCTGAATTCCCTATCATCACTTCAGGTGGAAAGTAAGATATGCGTCATTATGACAAATTTTGCCTCTATCCCAGGAAACCTAGCTTTTACATACAGTTTTGGCAGACTACCTGGTTTTCTAAGTCCCACTAAAATCAAGCACTCTGTAACTGCTTTTCTACTCACAGCCTCTATTTTTTCACAGGTGAGAAAATGTCTAGGTACAGCTTTGTGGAATTTTAGGGCAGAGAGCAATCTTCAAGATTAGGACTGTTTGTTGCTGGTAACCAAATAGGAGAGTCATTTCTGATAACAGAAGGGGTGTCTTTGAATCCAGGAAGTTCCTATCACTTATCTCTCGTCTCTGCTTTGTTCTTCTTTGGCCAGTTCCGCTTCCTCTGGATCCTGGTCAGTAACGTAGAAGACATGCCATGACATGAACCCTGCTCAACAACACGAAATACTGAATCTCTCTCTCTCTACCACAGTTGCAAAGCCCTGGGGAAGAGACACAGACTGATGCTCACTCACAGTCCAACCAACTGTGGGCCAGAAATAATCCCACTGTCTAAAATGGCTTTCAGGAGTATGCCCCTATAGTGTGGGGTGGGGTGGGAGTTAGTTAATGGGATGGTTATAGGCATAGTAGATATTCCAAAATGTGCCCATCAGAAAAGCTATTCCCACTATGCCCACACCCCCGGCCACAAACACACCATTTTATAGGCAAGGAAACAAGGCTAGGTTATAAAGTGAGAATTCCCAACCCAGTGTTATTTTGGTATGTGACTTAACCTTCTTGACAGTAGACGTATTGGGACTATACGCAAACACCAGTTTGCTTCTGTCTGTATCATTCTGAAATCTCCTTGTCCCCTTGCCCTTATTTTCCCATTTATTTCTCTCAAATAAATTAGAGAAAATGCTACATGTAAGTTAGAGAGATAATTTCTCAAAAGATCTAACCCTAGTAATATATTGATTTATCCATTCATTTTTATGCTCAACAAGCATGTTTTCCATACAAGAGGGAGAAGGAGTTATCTCTAGATCATGAGGACAAAAGAACAAAACACATGACCTCTGCTTTCCTGAAATAAATTTTCTAAATAATTGAGAAAATAGATCTGCATATGAACAAAATAGAGAACACATGCAAATAGATAGTAATGTAAGCCAAACTGCTTACAAATTACTGAAGAAACAGAAAATAAGGACAAAAGACAGAAATCTTTAGTTCAGGCCAATTTTAAACAGATCTTGAAGAAGATAGAGATCATACCTCAGAGGTGGCCACATTTATGGCCCACAAGTTAAATCAGGTCTATTTCTGTTATGCTGGGCCAGTGTAGTACTTAAAAAAACAGACAAACAAAACAAAACAAAAAAACCAAAACCCTTAAATTGTAATACCCCCAGCTCTTTTCAGGTTAGCTGCACTCTGTACTACTCCTTATATTTTATTCCATCCTTTGAGGAAAAAAATGGGCAAATCCTTTATTCTTAGGAGACCAGTATATACAAAGGCAAAGAGAGGTGAGCCATGGATATATGCCCATAAAATGCAATGTCATAGAACCTGGCCTGCATGAAGCTAAGAGACTATGCGACTATCGGCGGAATTCTATGGATGAAAATGCATAGTTTCGGAAGGACCTGGTGACAGAGGCCCTAAGGACTAGGGTTAAAGAATTTAGATTTTTTTTCTTCCCATTCTCGGGTCTGTCATTCTAAGTTCTTGAGTTATCTGAGTGATTTGAGAAAAGGTATTTGACTATTGTCTAATGGTTAAACTTGAAGACAAAGGTATGAGCTCAAAACCTTTTCCGTCATCTAGGTAGGAAATAACAGTTTGGGCCAAAGTGGTCGTTCTGACAATAGAAAGCCGGAAAGGAGAAAAAGCAGGTAAGAGAAAATGCGATTAGACTAGAACAACACAGGAAAAAAGAAGTTAAGAGGCTGCAGTTTCCGCGGAGGGGAAGAAAATTGGAGAGCAATGGCAGTGTGTAACATTCTGTAACAAAGGTGATGAAATAAATAAAGCTGGTTTTCATATTAGCACACAGCAGCTCTCCGTGCTGCTCATGGGTCCCTTTCCTGCCAGCACAGTCACTCATGGCTCCAACTACTTGACTCTGTGCTTGTCAAGAAAAGAACAGACAGCTGCATGGGGTCTTCTGTATTTTATTCATTACAGCTCCTTTTATTTGTTGTTTTAATGTATTTAATTTGCTAAATGATTACAGATGTTTTATATTACAATGCTAATAAGAAAACTATGAAAAGATGCCCAGCTTCTTTTAAGTCTGGTAGAAGTGGAAACATTTTTCCTTTTGCCTGTTCAAGTTTCAGTTGATCCTTTTTGAAAATGCTGACTGAAAATAGAGGGTCCCTACTGATTTTAAGTAGCGGGAAAGAGGAACAAATTTTAAGTGACCTTTTGAAGAAATCTTTACGGATTCTGCTTTGGGAAGGTTCGAGACGTTGAGAATTTGAAGGCCCCATGAAGACAATCACAAAATGCATTACTACTCTTTTCTGAGATCTTCACTACTATTTGAGAATGTTAAGTGTACGAGAAATGCTTATAACACACCAGCATCACTTGGTGTTAGTAGTTGTTGGTGTGTGTGAACATCTGAGACCCAGCTTTTGTGGGTGGCTTTTGTGGGCAGTATACTTCACGTTGAACAAAGGGAAACAGTCTCCCCAAGAACTGTATTTATGTGTGATTCATATACGTGGATTAGAACACTTAGGGGAAAACTCAACAAAGAAAAGCAACTTTCCCTCCGGGCTTCTTGATTTACACAAATTAAATTTGTCACTCTTAAGACAGATAGGGCAGGCTCACTTAACGATTGTGCACCCCCAACTCTGGGCTGCATTGAAGCTTATGAGATAGCCACAGGTAACTACAGTAGATTTTCTTTGAACTCGTCCTCTAATTGGAGCCCTGTCACAGCAGAAAGCAGCTGAAATTTAATTAAGGGACAGGAAACTCCCAAGTCTAATTTTGTCCTGGAGCTGCTCTGTGGGTTGTCTCTCAGGCCTTCAACAGCTGTTGAGTGAAGGTTTTGGTGCAGATGCTGATGGCAGCCCAGTGAGGCCCCTCCCAGTCACAATATGGCCGGGTGGCTCATTTCAAGGTCAGCTAAGTCCATCTCCATGGACCCTGTGTTACACTGGTAGACTCCTGCTTGCTTTGATGCAGTTTTTGAGGGCACCTTCAAATAAGGGCCCAATTTAGTCGTGATAGAAGTCAAGTACTTTAACGAAGAACTCAATTTTTCTTTCTGCTCTTCCAGTTGAAAATTCTCTAGTTGTTTTTGATACTAAATACCCCCAAATTATCAGGTCATCTGAACCCAATGGGGAAAACTGAAATGCAATTAAGTGAGAAAATACATGTAGAAGATACCTTTGCAGAGAGTGAGGAAAATTTAAGATGTTATCAAAATACTCTTAACAAAAACAAACTTCTCAAGACACATTTATAAATTTCTGTAAATTCATGCCAAGAGGATAGCAGAACTCCACTTCTTCTAATGGCTCCTTGGAGCAGGCCCAACGTGTTGTCTTAGATGGGGGCACGTCTTCCCTCTGTAGTGGGTTTCTTCCAATCACTCTCCCATACCTGAGGAAGATCTTTTACCACCTGATTGGCTTAGATAATTATATAAACACACCTGATTTTTAGCAATTCAGTATACTAATCTGCAGAGCAGTGTACTGTGTAAATATCATACCTACTGGGCAATGGCTCCAGGTCATAATAAAAACATTGTGTTAATCTTTTCATAACATGAAAAGCTTAATTTGCCATGAATAAAGTCTACTTTGTCATATGATCTAGTATGTTTATAACTGCTTGCATGTTGAACTGGACTAAATTTTTGGAATGGATAAATTCCCAAAGGTTTAGTTCCAAATGACAGAGTCACGCGGTGATCCAAGGCTGGGTCTTAGACTGAATGATGTCAGGACTACCCTTCAGGTATAAAGCAAAGATCTCCAGAGCTGCTCTTATTGGCTTGCCTTCATGATATATGTGTTGATGGACATCAAAAGGAGCCAAGGAGAAATTTGAGGTATCACCTCTAACATATAATAAGCCGCCAGACAACTGAAAGCCATATTTGGTGCCAGCGCTGAACTCCTTCAACTGTGCCATTCATTGCAAAGTATAAGGGGGGGCGGGTGTTGAAATGGGAATAATTTTGACCAGATTGTGGGCAGAAGCTGAGCTTCATGCTGTATTGACATGGGTGACTTGCATTGCCCATGGATGTTCAACTTTTTTTTTTTTTGGATGGAAAATATATTTGCATATGGAGTAGATATGATAGTCTATATCCCCAAATCACCACTTCTGACCTTCTCAACATGACTGACACTTCTAAAAAACTGGACATTTGACTTCAAATGAAGAAACATTGGGATAATTCACTCTTCTTCCAAATATGTTGTTTTGAGTAAATGCAGCTTAAGAATCTCTCTGACATATTGTCACCATGTTACTGTGTGCTGTAAATGCAACAGACTGGTTAAAGACCAAGTCCCAACCACAACCATGTATTTCCTTTGTTTTATATATTCAGGTCAGACGCTAAACATAGTTTTAACATATTTTCTTTGTGGTTTAATTTCCTTTGTGATTATTTCTTTTATTTAATGGGAGTGTAAAAATGTCCCAAGGAGTAGAAACAAATTGCAGCTCATTTTTAACATAGGCATCGAGGGGTACTTAGTTTGCCTTTGGGTCAAACTTTCAGGATCATTTCGGGTTAAAAATGCAACAGTGAGACATTTACATTTTCTTAACAAAACATAGGGGCCTATATTCATGTGGCATTCTTTCATACCCCCTTGGGCCTAAGTCTTATAACAAACAAGGAAGGAGAAAGTGTGGGCTCCACAGTGACTCTCAGTGTATCTCTGGTCTGCGCCTCCCCAGAGACGCCCGGGAGGCGCCTGCTCGTGGCACCACCCTGCCGCTCATAATGACTCCCCGGAGATGTGCAGGGATTCCTGGACATGTAAGAAGGCAAGGCAGACTAAGTCATCAGGGCAGCACCCCAGGACCACCGTGAACTTCACAGCAGTGCAAAGGGGTGTGTGTCCATCTCCTAAGTGTTAAAGCTGCAAAGAGGTTTTTCATTACTGTCCAGCTTCTTAATGTGTTTGCTTCCAGCACGTCATTCAGTTTATACCCTGATAGTGAACAGGTCTGTGTTAATGGTATTTGTAATTCTCCTTTCTCATTAAAAGTGTTGAAATATTTGCTTCTTAAACAAGACAGAAGCTTTCTTTTTCTTTTCTTTTCTTTCTTTCTTTTTTTTTTTTTAACACTTACCTGTTTGTTTAGTGAGTAGCAAAAATCTATGTTTTTTATACTTTGGTCTTTATAAACATAATGTATTCCTCAAATCCTAAAAGGCATCCTTAATAGAATATCCTTTGATTCTACCCAGGACTTAATATATTTAACACCTGGATAAATTTAGAGTTCCTTTGAACTAAATGAAATCACTGAGAATCTAACAGTTACCAGACAGCTGTTAATAGTTTTAACAACTACTTGCAGTTGCCCAGGGGGAAGAAAATGTGGTCCATTTCAGGTCCTTATATAAAATACAGTGAATTACAATGGGCACAATAGTTTAACATTAATGAAGGGAGACCTGTTTATTTTAATAGGACTACAATTTCAATTGTTAAAAAATTAAAAATTATCATTTTGATTTCCTTGAAATAAAAAAAAAAAATAAGAATCCCAGAAGAAATAGACCCATGGTAAAAAAATGAGTAATGGTTTTCTTCCTCTTCATATTCTCATTATGGTTGGAGAATATATTTTGAAATGACATAGACACATGTACTTCTAAAAATATTTTTTATTTGAATCACAAAGTGCAATTTTCTTAAATTGTACTGAGAGTCAATGTTATGTTAAATTAATAGCAAAAATAAATAGGCAGATAATTTTAAACAGTCTCTGTCTTTTTCTAGGAAGATATATGATATTTGAGAAAAAGAAGACATAATTATTAAATGAATATTAGTCTAAAATATACAAAATTATTAAACAAAATCAGGCACTTAAATAACTGATTTTTCATTTTAATATTAATAAAACTTCCCCAAATTCTTGTTTCTTTATCCAAGAAAGGTATAATTCACTGTACCACTTACCTAATTTGTGAAGATATATTTTATTATATGAACAAATAATTGCATATAAACATGATGACACAGATTTAATTCACAATGTTTAAGACTAACCATGCTGATTTTAATAAAAATATTTCCCTAATAAAATCTTACTACTAACCTTTTTTCATGAAACATGTGTTTCCACCACTTCCAAAGACCTGGTAATCGTTCATGCAAATGAAAAAAAAAAAGTGTATGTTTTCCATACATGCATAAGTTGTTCCACAAACATCTGGTAACGAAACTTTGAAAGCTGCTAGATTCTGAGCCAGCCCAGGTGTTCACTACAACATCTCTAGAACTCAGCAATTGCCTGCAGTAATTTGTTGCAACTCGTATTGGCATTTTTACGGTTATGATGAGGCAAAGGGTGATGACATCATGTTCTAATGTTACGAAGGTGCTGTGAATTCGGTGTGAAAATTCCATCAATGAGTGATTGTTACTGAAATTGACTACATTGGTGGCCATCGCATTTTGCCAACTGAAACATCTGGGCACAAGTTAGTAGTGGCACACCTTGTAAATAATTTAATTGAAATTAATTGCCAGAAGTTTGCAGCACCCTAGGTAGTTTGTAGTACCAGTTCTTACTCTACTGCAATGTTTTGCACTTGAGAATCTTGTATTCTCAGATTTTGTTTTAGCAGCTTGGGATGAAAGTGAAAAGTTTAGAAAATACATGATGAAACAGCAGAACCGCAAGGAAATTAACATTATACGTAGAGGAGAAAACATTGCTATCTGTATACCTACTTTCACCGATAAAGTATTTTTCTCACAGAAATAATTTTTAAATTAATGTATAAAGCAGCTTTTAAAAATAGGGCAGTTGAGTGATTAGATATAGGTCTCTATTTCTCCAGAAAGAAACACCTAATATTTTGCCCATGTTGTAAATATTAAATGCTTATTGTGTTACTACAAACATGTAGGATTATTATATACTATAAAACCACATATTTGAAGAGACAAAGAGGCTATTTTGTGGAAAAACTAGGAGACTGAATAGGAAGTTTGGGTCCTGTTGTTGCTATACATATTCTGAAACATTTAGAGTAATTTTCTAAGTTATTCACAGCTTTATGCATCATAAATCCAAGGAAAGGTAACAGAACAATTATAAGGATATTGTCGTCAACAAAAATGAATTATTCCATAAATACTGATGTCAATTTCTTGCTTCTTCCCTTAACTCCTCTTACCTTGAATTTTTGCTTTCTAAAAAACGTTCTGCAAATATAAAGCTGTTTAAAGATCTTAAATGTTGACAGTTTAAAATTCACATGAAAACCCAATTAGTAAATTAAAGTATACATTTGCCTTAAAAGTACCACAACTTATATATTACAATATAAACTTCCATAATGCCCTCAATATTGCAAAAACTTTTATAAAACCTTGCTTTTAAAAAATATCTATTGTTTTATTCTGGATATCCTATATGAAGTTCTAATTAAATTTCTTTAGAGTTTAATGGGGGAAGTTTTTCTAACTAGTGTGATACTTATTATTTAAACAGAAAAGCATGTAACTTAAATACTCTCCATCTGCCACCTGGGCTGCCTAGAAAGTTAAAGTGCTCTCTCCCTCTCTCTCTCTCTCTCTCTTTTTTTTAATGAATCAGTCATTATCCTGAACCCAAACTTTCTGGTTCAACCAAATTGCTTTTTCTGCCCTTTTCCTTTTATATTTCTTGGCATTTATGCTCTTATACTTGCTTTGATAATCAGTTTTATCTGTATTTTCTATGTAGATGAAAGTACATAGGTTTTAGAAAATAAATACTCTAGGACTATCAGTTGATACTCTTTCATATAAAATATTTACAATTCAAAAAAATCTATTCTTCTAAGAGCTGAGGGATATTTCAAATTTGAATTTTTTTTCTCCTTATAGCTCACTATAATAAAAGTTATATTTTATATAACAATGTTTTGCTTTTTGATACAGAGACCCTTATGTTCACAAATGAGCTTTTGATATGACAATACAACCTAGCTATTCCCAAAAAAGCTTTGAATTCTTTTTTTGAACAGAAAGAAAAAAAAAATTATCTCTATACTTGGTCATAAAAGTAATCTTGGTGCTTTGTCATAATGGGCATATTGTTCAGGCAAAGTGAGTTCAGTGCACTATCCAAATGCAAGAAAGAATTCCATTTAATCTTTGCTTTTGTTAGGAACAAGCGTGGAGAGTATGGGCAAAGAAGCAGCTTTAACTTATGGTTTTAATCGTAAACATTTGAATCCCTGTAAGTTTCCCTGAGGTTAATATTTTAATGGTATCAGATCAAATTAAATAGAGAATATGTGGAAGGAATGGCAGGCAATTAACAGAGCCATACAAAATCAATGACAGTTGTTTTTTAATCAGATTTCCACTCAGCTGCTTTTCACTAAAAATGAATGTATTTTACAAGAAAAATGTATAAATCTTTGGAGTGATAGAGCTATATGATCTTGGGATTTATCTTTATGACTCAAGGAATAAAATAAGTCCCTGTCCTTAAGGATTTTGCTGTTAATAAAAACAGTTACATTTATTAAAGCTATAAAAGAGCCTGAAGTAGAAAAATGAGTCAGGGATTTTGCTAACGAGTTGCAGAACGGGCAAACTATTTGTGAAAGTTGTTAGGAGGCAGTCCCGAGCAGTGCTAGAAATAATGAACAGAATGTGATGGAAATACTGAAGGAGAAGGCAAGCTAAAAAGAAATCTTCCAACTGGAAATAAGTTAAGAGTTTTAATTCTTGGATAAAAGCATTTTTATTGCCATATTCCACCATTGGTTTTTTTAATACATTGTAGTAAGAGAATGATTTCAGTGCAAAGCAGATGCAGTGGCCCTGAGAAGGTCAGAGAACATTGGGGGAGTAGGAAGGTTAGGATGATGGCAACTGATTATGAAGATCAGTTCTTTCATTCAATTAGTTTAGAAGCACCTATGATCCTTCAGGTCTTCCACCTGGCTCTATGGCTATGGAGCCCTCTATGGAGGGCGGTGAGGCTCTGGCCTTAACCTGTACTTCGTGATCATTATAACTATCCTAAGTTATTGAAGTATGGTAGATTAGTTACATTTTATTTTAGAAGACAGGTAAGTACAGAGACAAAGCTGATCTAGTTTTAGATGTCAAGATAACAGTTATGCTTGGCAAAGAGGGGAGATGGGTAGAGAAAGGATATATGGAAGAGGCCTTTGAGATTCTGGTAGTTTGCTTCTTAATTTGTATGTTGGTTCAGTGAGTGGTTCCATATTCACTTTGTGAATATTCATTGAATACATGCTTAGGATTTTTGTACTTTCCTTAAGTATATATTAGTAAAAATTTACATGGAATTAAGGAGAAAAAAGAGAACTGTTTAATGCCTTCCTTTTCTTTTTTTAACCAAGCTTTCTTACCTTGTTACTGCTCATTCCTCTGTAACATTCTAGTACACTTCCTATGATTGAGCTCTCTCTAAGATTGCTAATGACAGAATCACCATCTCTTAAGGCCACTCTTCAATCTTTACCTCCTGTGCTGGCTCTGGTCCTTTTGACTTTCTAACTATTTTTTGTCTAAATTAGAATAGTTCAATAAAATTTTTTTCGGGGCACCTGGGTGGCTCAGTGGGTTGGGGCCTCTGCCTTGGGCTCGGGTCATGATCTCAGGATCCTGGGATCAAGCCCTGCATCGGGCTCACTGCTCAGTGGGGAGCCTGCTTCCCCCTTTCTCTCTGCCTGCCTCTCTGCCTACTTGTGATCTCTGTCAAATAAATAAATAAAATCTTTTCTTCTGATTTGGCTTTTGTAACACCATACTTCCCTGTTTCTTTTTCTAATCATTAAATTGTCACCTCTTAGCCCCCTTCACTAGATTTTCTTCTAGCCATTCCTTAAATATGAATGTTCTTCTGTTTTCTCAACATTTTCTCCTTCCTCTACCTTCTTCCAGGGGAATTTGATTCAGAGATTTTGTGCTGTTTTGTTTGTTTGTTTGTCTTTGTTTTAACTACAGTTTATTGGTAATGCTCAAATCCTTATTTCCACCTCCAAAACTTATCTAGTTCCATATTTTAGATTGTCTACTTAGCATTTCCACCTGGTTTTCACATAAGTAGCCCAAACTAAGTAAGTTTCAAACTGAAATTATTGTCTAAACTCCAGAAGTCTGCTTTTCCTCCTTTATTTCCTGTCTCCATTAGCAGTTCATTTTTAATACAGTCATCCAAGGTTGATATTTCTGAATAATTCTTTATTTCATCCCTTCTCTCTTCCAACTCTCACATGAATAAACCACCATGTTTGTTACTAGTACCAATTAAATATTTCTCAAATTGAACCTCTCTTCTCAATTCCATTGAAATAAGTATAGTCTAGACCCTCATTATCTTTTCTGCCCCCAGAATATTTTTATATCCACATAAGTAGGTTCCCCGCCTAAGGTGTGAACATCCTTCTTACCTGTTTTTCACATTGCTGCTGGAGTCATCATACCAGTATACAGCACCATTCAAAGGGCACTTCCTGCTGGCATGGTACTGGGCACAGCTGGCTAACTCCTCTTTTAACATGTTTCTTTGGAGATGCAAAAAAACAGTTAATCTCAGCAACAGCACAGGAACCTATGGAAGAGTACCATTCACCTGTCATAACATTCAAGAGATTTCCTTGGTTATAGTGGAAGTGGTGCTGTATTTTAAAAAAGAACATCTCCTATGTATTTTAAATAAGAACATCTCCTGTGTATTTTAAATAAAATTCAGGAGAACCTGATTTCTATAAAATAACAGAAGAAAGATCAGAGGGCAAATCTGTAAATTGAGACAAAGAGAGGTAATTAAAAAAAAAAAAAAAAGGACAAAATTTCCAAGTAGTTGAATTAGAAAAAGGGGATTCAATTAATTAAAAATGCAATGGGATTTTACAAGATCTTAATAAGAAATGAAGCAACATTACAGGAAATAAAATTAGTATTTAGAAAACAAATATAGAGGGGCACGTGGGTGGCTCAGTCAGTTAAGCATCTGTCTTTGGCTCAGGTCATGATCCCAGGGTCCTGGGATTGAGCACCAACCCCCATGCCTGCTCAGTAGGGAGCCTGCTTTTCTCTTTCCTCCCTGCTCACGCTCTCTCTAGTTATCTCTATCTCTGTCTCTCTCTCTCTCAAATAAATAAATAAGATATTTAAAAAACAAAACAAACAAATATAGAGACCAAGGCATAGGAGAGAAGATGATAGGTCTATATATTTTCTATTATAAACAAGAGTTTAAAGACAAATCTTGCATATAAATCTTTGCATGTTATTTCCTTATTCCTTAGAACAAATTTCTAATTGTAGAAATACTGGGTTATAAGGTATGAATTTTTAAAAAGTTCTAGAATGTGTTACCAAATTATCTTTTTTAAAAAAGATTTAATTTATTTATTTTAGTCAGAGAGCGAGCACAAGTGGAAGGGGCAGAGGGAGAGAGAATCAAGCAGACTCCTTGCCGATTGTAGTGCCAATGTGGGGCCCAATCCCACACCACTAAGTTCAGGACCTGAACTGAAACCAAGAGTCAGACACTGAACTGACTACGCCACCCAGGTGTCCCCCAAATTATTTTATGAAATGATTAGATTATTTTACCAACAGTGACTGCAAAAACAAACTGCCTCATGCCCAAGCTTATACAACTATTATAGGTCTTTGCCATGCTGTTTTAAATCCCATTAATGATTGCCTTTAATCTTAGAAAATATTTTGTATTAGACATTTCTTAATGTTTTGACGTTTGCATTAGTTTTGCATCAGTAATTCCAACAAACATTTAAATTTAATGCAATGTTGAACTGCCATTGATGCTCATTTCAATTCTTTTTTATTATAATTTCTTCTCTCTTTTATCATTTATTTTGATGCATTTCCCATTGGACAGAAGCATCTCTTTCAAAATGTTTTCATTCAGAAAATCCAGACAGTACAATTTCTGAGCCCCTGCATATGTGAGAATGCCTTTCTATTGACTGGTAGGTAAAGAACAATTTAGCTGAGTTTAGAATTTTGGGTAACCATATGTTGTCTCAAAAGGAGGATACATTGTTTTCTCCCTTTCAGTGTTATGGTCAAGCCCAAGGCCAATCTGACTTTTATTCCTTTATAGGCAACCTGTGTTAATTGGCTGCTTTGTCATAGAATATTTTCTTTTATCTTTGAAATTTAAAATTTTTATCCTAATATGTCCATTTTTTAATTAGTTTAGCCTGGTCCAGTTATTGAACTATTTCCATTACAAATGTACATATTTCTTCAGCTTTGGAAAGTTTATCCATTTCTATTACAGTATTGGTTAAATTGAGAAGAGCACAGATCAATATTTACTCATAAAATGGATGGGAGGGTGTGATGGGTAAAAAAAAGTACTGGGCCCAGAAGTTTTTTGTGTTATTTCCAATTAACAAGCAATAGGTAATTTCCATGTGATAAATTTAAATTTTCAGAAGACAAGAAAAGATAGAAATGTTCTCAGTTTATTTTATAATGCAAATATAATCTTGGTAGCAGAACCAAAAGATACCATAATATGATATTATTGCAGAAAACTTTTATAAAAATACTACCAAAAAATTCAAGTAAATAAAATAATTTTAAGGTTGACAGTATGTCACAAAATACACCAAAATGAGTTAGGCATTTTTTCCCCCAAATATAGCTTAATGTTACAAAACCCATTCATATAAATTATCACATTAAAAGAAATTAGATGTTCATTGCAACAATGTTGATCTTCTTAAATTGGACTGGATAGTTGTTCACTTAGCATTATTTCTTTACCCTTTCATAGCAGAGGAGAAGCCACAGACGACCAGTAAGAAGCACTGACATGAGGTTTTTAGAGCACAAGAGAAGGAAAGGTCATTACTCTCTGGAGGCAGTTGCAAACTGACAAATGAGCAAACATGAGATCTATACTGGCTTTTTCAAGAATTCTTGAGAACCACCTGCTGTGTTGTTACAGGCTGAAATCTTTACTTTTGAACTCCCTGATCCTGTGTCTCCTGTTCTTCTAAGGGTTGCATAAGCCCACAATTCCTCTATTAAACTCTGTAGATGGATTACATAGAGTGCCTTCTGTGTTCCAGGTTGATCCCTGATTGATATAATAGATAAAATTCAAAATCCAATGCTTAATCAAACTTATATAATGTGTATTATATAATATGTCAAACTTAACAATATGTAGGAAGTATATAAAGAAATTAATAGAACTTTTTGTAGAGAGATAAATCTTGAATAAATGGAAAGTCATACCTAATTCTTGGATGTTGAAGATTTAATATTATGAAGATATCAAGTGCCTTCAAGTGAACTCATATATCTAATATGATTTAAGTGAATTCTCATCAGAATGTTTTTTAAACTTGACAAAAATTTCATAAAGCTTTCTTCAAAAAATCACGAACAAGATTAAATTATTTTTATTTATTTTAAAGATTTTATTTATTTATTTGACAGAGAGAAAGAGCACAAGCAGGCAGAGTGACAGGCAGAAGGAGAGGGAGAAGCAGGCTGCTCGCTGAGCAGGGAGCAGGACTTGGGGTTTAATCCCAGGACCCTGGGATCATGACCTGAGCTGAAGGAAGACATTTCAATGACTAAGCCACCCAGGTGCCCCAAGATTAAATTATTTATGAGAAAAGAACAATGCATAGATAATTGGTCTAGTGGCTATTAAAACAAATGATAAAATTACAATAATTAAAAATGTAATACGGTGCCACCATGTCACCATAGACATAATCAATAGAAATAGAATAAAAAACACATAAGTAAAACCTTGTATACATAGGAATTTAATAATAACAAAACTGTATCTAACTGTATTGTTGTCTCTTCCACCAGATTAGTGAACTCTACTGCTTGTGTTTCAATTTTTTGACCAACAAACAACTCCAATCTTTACTCCCTCATCAGTTGCTTGGAGCGACATTTTGGTTGCCTAGAATAAATTGTTTATAATTCCTTTCATCCAAATAAATGGCTTTCTAGAAATGGTCCTTGTTCCCAGGCTTAAGATATATTTGAAACTGAAAACTTAATATTAAGATACCCCCATACTACCTCGAGTGACTTACTGACCCAACACAATCAAAATCCTATCAAAATCCCAACAGTTTTTTTGAAGAATTAGAAAAAAAAAAAAATCTTAAAATTCATATGAAATTTCAAGGGACCCTGAATAACCAAAACAAAAGGAAGAACAAATTTGGTTGTTCCATACGTCCTGATTCAAAACTTACTACAAAGCCATGGGGTAAAAACAGTGTAGGGGCACCTGGGTTGCTCAGGTATTAAGCGTCTGCCTTCGGCTCCAGTCATGATTCCAGGGTCCTGAGATTGATCCTCAGGTCAGGCTCCCTGCTCAGCGGGGAGCCTGCTTCTCCCTCTCCTCCTGCTATTCCCCCTGCTTGTGTTCTCTCTCTCTGTCAAATAAATAAATAAAATCTTAAAAAAAAAAGTGTAGTATTGGCATAAAAACAGATATATAGACACATGGAATAGAATAAAAAATTCAGAACTAAACCTTCACTTGTATTGCCAAATGATTTTTCACAAGGGTGACATGACCATTTAATGGGGGAAATGAGAGTCTTTTCAACAAATGGTGTTGGGAAAACTGGCACGACACATACAAAAACAATGGAGTTGGACATTTATCTTACATCATATACAAAAATGAACTCAGAATGGATCAAAAACCTACATGTGAAGAGTTAAATAGGATAAAGCCCTTAGAAGAAAACATAGGAGAAAGTCTTTATGACACCGGATGTGTCAGTGATTTCTTGGCTATGACACTAAAAGCACAGGCAACAGAAGAAAAAAAAAATAGATGAACTGGACTACATAAAACAGTGTGTAAACTACATAATACTCCTGTGCACCAAAAGACATGATCCATAGAGTGAAAAGGTAACTTACAGAATGGGAGATAATATTTGCAAATCATATATGTCACAAGGGGTTAATATTTAGGATGTATAAAGAACAACAGCTCAACAACAAAAAACCGCAAAGAACCCGGTATATCAATGGGCAAGAGTCAATAGTTATTTTTCCAAAGAAGCGATACACATGACCAATAAACACACAAGGAGATGCTCAAAATCACTAATCAGTAGTGAAATGCAAATTAAATCCACATGAGTTACTACCTCACACCCATTAAGGTGGCTACTATCAAACAAAAAACAAACAGAAAATAAATGTTTGCAAAAATGTGGAGAAATTCTAACACTTTTGCACTCTGAGAATGTAAAGTGGTACAGTTACTATGAAAAACAGTATGGAGGGACACCTGGGTGGCTCAGTTGGTTAGGGGGCTGCCTTTGGCTCAGGTCGTGAGCCCAGAGTCCTGGGATCGAGTCCCACATCAGGCTCCCTGCTCAGCGAGGAGCCTGCTTCTCCCTCTGCCTGCTCTGCCTGCTGCTTCCTCTGCTTATCTTCTCTCTCTGACAAAAAAAAATAAAATCTTAAAAAAAAAAGAAAAACAGTATGGAGTGTCCTCAAAAAATTAAAAATAGAAGTATCATTTCATCCAGCAATTCCACTTCTGGGTCTATATCCAAAAGAATGGAAAGCACTTCTTGAAGAGATATTTCTATATCCACGTTCTTAACACTATTAATCACAATAGCCAGATGGTGGAAACAACCCAAGTGTCCACTGACAGATGAACTGATAAAATGTGGTATATACATTCAACAGACTATTATTCAGCCTTAAAAAAGAAAGGAAGTTTTGAAACATATGAAAACATGGGTAAACCTTGAGAACATTATGTTATGTGAAATAAGCCAGTTACAAAGAAACAAATACTTGATTCTACTCCTATGAGTTAGTTACCAAGAGTGGCCAGATTGGGCCAGATGGGGAATGGTAATTTCTAGGTTTTGGGCAGAGGAGGTAATGGAGGTTTGTTGTTTAATTAGTACAAAGTTTCAGTTTTCTAAGATGAAAAGAGATCTAGAAATAAATGATGGTGATGGTTGCACAACAATGTGAATGTATGTAATGCTACTGAATGGTACACTCAAAAATGGTTAAGTTAGTAAATTTTATGTGTACTTCATCACAATTAATTATATGCATATACAAATAAAGATATATTGGAGAGCTATCTATAAAAAGGGAGACCAGAGTTGTTTAATTCTCTTATGCTTTCTGATCCTTAGATAATAACTATAATCTCATTTCCTGGTACCTCCCTTTTTTCCCCCTTTAGCAGAATACCAGCCAATATTATGACCTTTCCCACTTCCAGAAGTCTTGGAACTAGCTGAGTTTTCCATTCCATGCTTGTTTTCTAACAAGCCTGGGTGCTCAGTGTGCTTCTTAAACTAGATACCATCCTTCCCCTCATATGGCTTACATTCTAGTTGGGGTTATATAAGCAGCAAAAGGGGCAAGCATAACAAAATGTGGTGTGATGGTGTCAATTTCTAAAAAGTTCACCTGAAACTGTGGTGGTATTGAATTCCACAGGGCTTCCTACAGTAACTTAGTGCATGGCGGTGACAAAGTAAAATGATGTTAAGAATAGCATAAAGCCACTGGTTTAACCACTAGTTAACACAGTTGGTTAAGTGTTGCCTCCAGCTCAGGTCAGGATCCCAGGTTCCTGGGATCAAGTCCTGTATCAGGCTCCCTCAGTGGGAAGCCTGCTTCTCCCTCTGCCTGCAGCTCCCCCCCGGTTGTGGTTGGTCTCTTTCTCTCTCTCTCTCTCTCTCTCTCTCTCTCTCTGTGTGTGTGTGTGTGTGTGTGTGTGTGTGTGTGTCAAATAAAATCTTAAAAAAAGAAAAGAAAAAAAAAAGAATAGCTTAGTGCCTTGCAGCTCTAATTTGACCATACATACACTAAGAAATACCAGGTACAACATTCCATCAAGATAAAAGGCTCATTTTTGTCTTAAATTATACAGACATGAGAGCAGGGTGGAGAGGATATGATTAACATGTGAAACACTCCTTTGTGGCTGGCATGCAAAAAAAATTTTAAGCTGTAGGGTCCAAGTATGGACAAGAGCTATTTGATTAGCAAGTGTTTCAAGGGGTCAAGAATGAAAGATAGGAATATAAAACTCAAGTGTGGGAAATTTACTACTAGGATTTTTTTAGTGGCTAAGAAACAAGTCCATGCCACTTATGATGTCATTTATTTAACTTGAGTAGAAAAACTAACAGATGAAATCAAAGCAACTACAAAACTTCCTGTACCATTGATTGAAAAATTTGTAACAGAAGCAGATGCTTCAACTGGAAAAGTTTCTTTCACAGCTTCATCTCTGGGTTTTGTAACTGTTAGCCAAGGTGGGAAAAATTATTACAACGTATTTGGACAAATGAGACTCCACCATAGGCTTTTTCAGTTTTTACATTAAAAAAATTTAAAAATATTAAAGGAAGTCATATTTAGTTCTCTTTGTTTCTTCATCAAGATTATTGATTACTTTAGAGAAATTTAAATGTTCCATCATATTTTTTATTAGAAAGAAAAAAATGCCCAGAACGTGACTGCATCAGTGAAAGGTTGCAATTCTTTCCTTTTTATTAAGCACAACCACCATTTGGTAAAATTAGGGTATTCTTAAATTTTTAGCAACAATAAAGTTTAACAAACCTTATTTTCCTTGGTGGTGGGAGAACACCTTGAATTTCCTCCCATGTAACACAATGATATAATGTAAGTCTGTCATGTTCATCTTGAGTGCTCAATAAACTCCTCTTAAAATTTCACATTCAAAAAATTCAAAACAGTTTAAAGATTTTATTTATTCATTTATTTATTTGACAGAGAGAAAGATATAGTGCAAGGAGGGGCAACATCCGAGGGAGAGGGAGAAGCAGGTTCCTCTCTGAACAGGGAGTGCCATGCCGGGCTCGATCCCAGGACCCTGGGATCATGACCTGAGCTGAAGGCAGAGGCTTAATTGACTGAGCCACCATGCACCCCTAGCTTTATAAGGATTTTAACTAGGATATTCTATTTAATATTTTTGGTTACTATATCAATTTATTTCTCAAGCCCGCTTTTCCTGGGTCCTGTATTTCAATGAATAAAGTTGTCATCCTCCCACTTTAGCTCAAAAACTCAAACTTTTGTTTTGACTTCTTTTTCTTTTGAACCCATGCACATTTACTTAGTTTTTACTCATACCAATTTTACATTTACAGACCCTTTTTATTTTTTTAAGATTTTATTTATTTATTTTGACAGACAGAGATCACAAGTAGGCAGAGGGGCAGGCAGAGAGAGAGAGAGGAAGAAGCAGGCTCCCCACTGAGCAAAGAGCCCGGGCTCAATCCCAGGACCCTGAGCCGAAGGCAGAGTCTTAATCCACTGAACCACCCAGGTGCCCCATATTTACAGACCCTCTTGCTTGCCTCATTTTCAATCTCAAAGTATGCAGGAGTATTGAAATCACCTTCTAACTCCCTACCTTTGGATTCTTACTTATCTAATCTATCCTACACAATACTGTCAGATCAATTTTCTTAGTATACAAAGCAAACGTTGATTTTCTGGTCCCACAATTTTCCATTATCAGTTTAGTTTTTGGAGCATCCCATCCTGATATTCAATACTCTGAAGGACCTATTCACAAAATAGTTCTCTAGCATTATTTCTACTACTACCTTTTGCATTCTCTGACCTCCTAGGTCCTTTAACCCACCCTATCCATAATGTTTCCTTTATCTAGGATGTGCTTTTATCACTTTCAATATGTCTAAGAATTTTGCCTCAGTTGCAAGACTCAGCTCAGATTTTGAACCTTCCCAAAAGCTTTCAGATCTCCATCTTCTCAATTTTCACAACACTTTGTATGTATCTTCTACTTTGTATAAGTATGATCATGTTTTCAATTTTTCATTTACACTTTCATCCCTTGATAGAGTTCAAGCTCCTTTTGAGCAGGCTTTATAGGTGCTTTATTTTGTTATATCCCACACTCCAATTGTTCAGTAAGTGCTCACTGAATTATTTAATTAATTGAAAACCCTTGAGATTTCACATGTGAGATGTGTGAAGGAAGGAACTTTATTCACCTTTGAATAATATTATGCATTTGTAAGTCTAAAGAGGAGAATTGAGTTTAGTAATTCCGAAACTATTGTTGTAAATTTGAAACTAACACAGAGTTTACTAGAAACTCATTAAAAGTAATTATCTTATATCTCATGTGGTGATTGATTAATATCTCAATATTAAGAATTCCATGTAGGGGGTACAGATACAACAAATCTAACAAAACAACTTCCATAATTTATTCTCTTGCCTGTGCTCTGTTTCTGATGATTCGACATTGGCTGTTCCAAAGGAAACATCCAATGAAGGAGGTAGCAGAGCCGATTACTGCACACTGCCCTCTGGTGAGCCACAAGGGTAATCTTGAGGGGAAAATTTAGGGTTGAGAGTATAACTCACTCTCCATGTCCAGGATGCCAGCTGGTGCCAAAGAATGATGTCACATTTTGTGATGTGATCACTTCTCTCAATTGTGCTCTCCTGAGTCTACCAATTCTTTCCATGTAGGTCATCAAACGGCCATCAGCTGGTAAAACTTTCCTCCTCACTTAGCCAAAAATGGATTCAGAATAGTTGTAATGAGTTTTACTAAAACAAGAATTAAAAAAAAAAATTACTATTACTTCCACCACATTTCCCTGCATCTTCAAATATCGCCAAAGCATTGAATGAAAATAATGATAAAAAATATTCTCCTTAGTTTGTGAGGAAAATGGATTCTTGGTAATTGCCATGCTAAATTATTCTACATTCTCATTAACAAGTCCTATTTTATATAGAAAAATATAGAGCTTTCTCATTGTTAAAGAGAAGGCCAAAAACCAAATAACCAACGTAACAGCATTAGAAGTACTGTTTGACTTTGAAGGACCACAAGCATATCTGGCTTTCGACCATATTAATACTACCATGTTGCTGGGTGATACTCATTTATTCATCACCCCCTGACCAAATACTATCCATGACTAAAGGGATAATTAAAAGTTTCAGAACAGACATGGAAATGCTCAAAACTCATACTCTAGGAAGGATACAAATAACCCAGTGACCGATGAGGTGTTTTATTGTCTTCTGCAATCAGCTGTATTTACTGTTTGTATGCCGTGATGTTTGTTATTTTCTTATCCTATTCACGACTTTGGGAAACTACATTTTGTATGAGTGATACCAGTAATGGGTAATCTTCAAATAAGTGGAAATTTCCTTTCTGAAGAAGATAGGAAGACTTGCAGAAACATGGAATAAGTGCCATCTTGTTTTATGGCATGCTAATGTTGTTTAAAAAAGAAAATTCCCTTTAATAAAAATTTTGACTCTTCAAACTCCAAGAAACTGACCTTGTTTTAGAAGCTTGTTCTACCCTTCTAAAATAAAAGTGTCATTTTTCCTTATGTTCTTTATTATGTAGTTTAAATTTAAATTATACTTGAACTAAAATTCTTTTTTGACTTTCAATCTTTTAATTTTCTGAGGCTGTTTACCCATGCAAAGTCAGTAAACTAGTTTTTACTTATTGTTAACTTATTTTACTTTCAAGTAAAAAAAAATTCTGTGGGAGGTTTTATACTGGTTTCTGCTGAGTTGTTGCCTAAATGTGGGTAAAGGGATTCCTGAATTCAAAGAGAAGTTTAAATAAAATAGCATGTAAGCTCCTTTAACCTCCAAAATTTTATGTTTCCAATGATATCATACACTGGTGAACAATTGTTTTAAAACTTTAAATATTAATTATATATATAATATGTATTTAAAACCAATCTTTGTGCCTTTGTATATTATGTAACTGAAAATTACCATGAGGAGAAACTATACAAATATAATTTGTTTTTCAGCACAGAAGTGTTACTTAGGCTTACCAATAATAATTACCAACTCGATCTGTAGTAATCATTTAATCAAATAGGATATATCCTGTATTTTGCATTGCAGTAAATCTACTTTCTTTAAAATAAATATTTGTAAATCAAGTAGGGAAAGTGATAGCATTACATATAAATCAATACAATCTTAGAAACTTCCTTTTTCTTATATCTATTTTTTTTTACAGATACCAACCAAAAAGTGAAAGACAACCACCATGGTCATAGAATTTAAAAGACTTATTTAAAAAGACTTTGATTATTTGTGTATTTATTATGTTGATACCTTTTCTTCATGTAGGATTTTCTGATTTAATTAAAAAAAAGTTTTTTTTGAGAAAGAGGGTGTGTGTGCATGGTGGGGAGGGGCAGATGGAGAGAGAGAATCTCCCCTCATGGGGCTGGTGGGGATCCATCTCATGACACTGAGATCACAATGCAAGCCAAAGTCAAGAGTCAGATGCTTGGGGTGCCTGGGTGGCTCAGTGGTTTAAGCCTATGCCTTCTACTCAGGTCATGATTTCAGGGTCCTGGGATCGAGCCCCACATTGGGCTCTCTGCATAGCAGGGAGCCTGCTTCCCCCTCCTCTGTACCTGCCCCTCTGCCTACTTGTGGTCTTTCTCTTTGTCCAATAAATAAATAAAATCTTAAAAAAAAAAAAAAAGAAAAGAAAAAAAAGAGTCAGACGCTTCACTCACTGAGCCACTCAAGCACCCCAGGACTTTCCAGTTTTAAAAAAGATTAATCAACTTTATTTTTTAGAGCTTTTTAATTTTTTTTTTAGAGTTTTAGGATCACAGCAAGGTTGAGAGGAATATATGGAGTTCCCATATATATATGGAGTTCCCGTATCTCCTTGTCTCCACACATGCCCAACCTCCCTCCTATCAGTACCTCACACCAGAGTGGTATATTTGTTATAAACAGTAAACCTACACTGACACATCATTATACCCAAAGTCCATAGTTTACATTAGTCACTCTTGGTGTTATAAATTTTATGTGTTTTGACAAATATATAATGACACGTATCCACCATTATAGTAACATACAGAGTATACTTATTTATCTACTCACCTTCTAAAAAACATCATGGTTAGGGCACCTGGGTAGCTCAGTTGGTTAAGCAACTGCCTTTGGCTCAGTTCATGATCCTGGAGTCCTGGGATCGAGTCCCACATCAGGTTCCCAGCTCCATGGGGAGTCTCCTTCTCCCTCTGACCTCTCCTCTCATGCTCTCTCTCACTCTGTCTCTCTCAAATAAATAAAATCTTTTAAAAAAAAAGATTAAAAATCATGGTTAATTCCAAGTTTTAGCAATTATCAATAAAGTTGCTATAAACATCTGTATGCAAGTTTTCTTACGTGGACATAAGTTTTCACTTCACAACCAAGGAGTGTGGTTACTAGAATGTATGGTAAGAGTATGTTTAGTATTTAAGAAACTGCCAAACTGTCTTCCAAAGTGGCTGTATTATTTTGCATTCCCACAGGCAATGAATGAGAGTTCCTCTTGCTCTACATCCTCACTAGCATTTGGTGTTGTCAGTGTTTCGGATTTTGGCAATTGTAATAGGCATGCAGTGATATCTCATTGTTTTGATTTGCAATACTCTAATGACATATGATGTTGAATATCTTTTCATTTCTTACTTGCCATTTGTACATCTTCTTTGGTGAGGTTTCATTAAACTTTTTAAATTGAGTTGCTCATTTTCTTGTTGTTGGGTTTTAATAGTTCTTTATATGTTTTGGATAGCAGTTCTTTATTAGATGTGTCCTCTGCAAATGTTTTCTCAGATTGTGGCTTGTAATCTCATTCTCTTGACATTGTCTTTGCAGAGTAGTTTTTAATTTTCATGAATTCCAGCTTTACAATATTTATTTCATAGATCATGCCTTTTGCATTGTATTTAAAAGTTATCACCATACCCAAGATCACCTATGTCATCTTCCAGGGGGTTATATTTTTTCATTTCACACTTAGGTCTATGGTCCATTTTGAGTTAATTTTGTGTGTGTGCAGGGGTAAGGTCTGTGTTTCAGTCATTTTTTGCTGGATGTCCAGTTGTTCCAGTATTATTTGTTGGACAGCTATCTTGCTCCATTTTATTGCCTTTGCTCCTGTCAAAGATCAGTTGACTACGTTTTTGTGGGTCTGTCTCCAGGCTCCATTCTGTTCCACTGATTTATTTTTCTCATCTTTCACCAATAGTATGCTGTCTTAATTACTGTAGCTTTATACTAGGTCTTGAAACTGGGTACTGTTAGTCCTCCAACTTCGTTAACCTTCAATATTAAGTTGGCTATTCTGGATCTTCTGGCTTTCCATATAAACTTTAGATTCCATTTGTCAATATCCACAAAATAACTTGCTGGGATTTTTACTGGAATTGCATTGAGTCTATAGATTAAGTTGGGAAGAACTGACATCTTGACAATTTGAGTCTTTCCCTCCATGAACATGGAATATATCTCCATTTATTTAGTTTACTGATATCTTTCATAAGAGTTTTGTAGTTTTCTTAATATAGATCTTGTACATACTTTGCTAGATTTATATTTAAGTATTTGATTTGAAGTGGTGATAATGTAAATGATAAATGTATTTTTAATGTCAAATTCTACTTGTTTATTGCTGATATATTAGAATGCGATTGACTTGGGGTGCCTGGGTGGCTCAGTGGATTAAATCCTCTATCTTTGGCCCAGGTCATGGTCTCAGGGTCCTGGGATTAAGCCCCACATCAGGCTATATGCTCAGCAGGGAGCCTGCTTCCCCTCCTCTCTCTCTCCCTGCCTCTCTGCCTACTTGTGATCTCTGTCAAATAAATTTAAAAAAAAATAAAATCTAAAAAAAAAAAAGAATATGATTGACTTTTGTATATTAATCTTGTATCTTGCAACTTTGGTATATTCACTTATTAGTTCAGGTGTCTATTGATTCATTCAGATTTCCTATGTAGACAATCATGTCATCTGAAAAGACAGTTTTATTTATTACTTTCCAATCTGTATCCTTTTCTTAACTTATTGCATTAACTAGGATTTTCAGTGTATGTGAAAAGCAGTAGTTGGAGAGGACATCCTTGCCTTGTTTCTCATCTAAGTGGGAAAGCTTTGAGTCACTCACCATTTAGTATGAAGTTATTTGGAGAAATGTGATGGAGTATGAATTTTAAAGTAATTTAGAAAGAAAAAGACAGAAGACAGAGAGATCACCTAAGAATTTGCCCTGAAAATTGGAGGAATACCTGAATTGCCATAAATATTAGAATGGAGAAGACAGAAAGAAGATAGAGTTGAAATTATTTAGAAAGTTAAGTGATCAGAATTTGGTGACCATTAACAATGAAGGCAAAAGGAGTTTAGGGAGGCTCTCAGCTTTCTAGTTGGGATGACTATGTAGCACAATCAGAGAAGTAGAAGAAAAAGCAGGTTTGGGGATTAAAAAAAAAATCATGCATGCCCTTTGGAATATATTGGTACATTGAGTCTGAAATGTCTTGAGGCAGTCAGAAGAAAATGTCCATCAGTCAGTAAAATATATGAATGCAAGACTTGGAGAAGTAGTCTGAACTGAGTATACAGATTCCAATGTTACTACCTAGTCTGTCATTAATTTAAAATTGTGTAAAAATGGGATGCCTGGGTGGCTCACTCAGTTAAACATTGGACTCTTGATTTCAGCTCAGGTCCTGATCTCAGGCTTCTGAGACTGAGCGCCACATCAGGCTCTATGCTGAGTGTAGAGCCTGCCTAAGATTATCTCTCTCCCTCTCCCTCTGACCTCCCCCACAACCCTGATTCCCTGATTTGAGCTCTTTCTCTCTCTAAAAAAAATAAAATAAAAATAAAATAAAATAAAAATAAAATTGTGTAAAAACGCAATAAAAAATAAAGGAGTTAAGAAATATTTGGGGGTCTAATTTTTACATAGGAGATAGGAAAAGGGATAGGGTAAAAACAGGTTCTCGTTTATTTAGGAAATGTTTATTTAATTATTTCTTCTGTGAAAGACATTGTTTTGGATGTTAAGGATACAAAAATGAAAAATATAATCCATATTTTCAAAAAGTTCACAGTATATTGGGCAAAGGCATAAGTAAATTATTGAGCTATAAATATATAAAATATACATAAACATAAAAATAATATATAAAAATATAGCTTGAGAATGGTTATAATAATGGCATAAATAATATGTGGTCAGCCATGAGCAACTAATATAGCCTGAAAATTTCAGATTTCTGAGGAAGAGTATGCCTGGAAGATGAAACAGCATGTTCAAAGGCACAAGGATGAGAATGTTTCAGCCATTGGAGAAAACTGCAAGTAGCTGAATGTGCTAGATACAAAGATGCACTACCAGGTGTTCTTTCAAGGAGGACTTTCCAACTGTAGGAAGTACAGCTAGAAATCTACAGCTGTCAGCTCTTTTAGAATATGCTCAGGTGCAGAGAGTTGTCTTTCCAAAGGTTGTATCCTTCCCAGGGCAACCTGCATCTCTGACTGAGAGAAGGGGTATGAACAGACCTGATGGAGGACTCTGAAAGGCATATTTGTTCCAGAGCTTTCTGCTGGGTTGGCTGAAGCTCTGTTATGTCTGCATCACAGTTAAACTTCTCCCTCTGCCCAGGCCTGCTTCCTTTTCTCTTCTTATTAAGGTATGGCCTCTAATAATTCTACAGTAATAAATTCTACTCAGCTCTTGCTTACTGAGGATGCAACCTGATACATTAAGTACCAAAAGTTGTCCAAGAAAGATACGATACAATTTGGGCCTGAGCCATTCCTTGCCTTCTGGCAATAAAAACACAGACAGCCCCTGGCATGAGGTCGAGTTAAAATTTTCACCATTGGTGAATTGTGCAAGTGAACCAGATATTTGAGATGTATGGAGAATATAGTAGCTTATAAAGATAATAAGATTGGATGGCTATTGTTAAACAGCTCTATAGAAAGATAATGATCAAAAACTGGGTCGAAAGTTAAGGAGGCCTCTTTGGTTGCATACAAAGAAACTCATTTCCTGCAAGGAAAGGCTGGAGAAAGCTCAGGACCAAGACCAAGACTTTATAGTCAGAGTGGCTGGATTTCAAAGATAGTCCAAATGCCAACCAAGACAGATGGTACATGTTAAGCAAAATTGAAATGCTAGGATTGCCATGATGGAAGAGTGGTAAAGGGGGTAAAGGCTCAGGAAAATAGGCAGGCTGGAAAAGATACACAAATATGGCTGGAAGACTGTACGATGAATTTGTTCCATGGGAAGACCCAGTGGACACGCAATTTACCAAGGCCATAAAGAATATGCTGGTGAGAAAAGCACCAGCATCTCTAAAAAGTAGATTGGTGATGCCACAGTTGATAGTAGGAGAGGTCATTATAGAATTGGATTCATTGATGGCAAAGGAGATGATTGGACTCTGAAATAGAGAGGCCAGGAAGTAGCACTTAATTGCCAAAAGTCAGAGGTTTTCAGTTATTTCAAAGACCAACAAGGTCAGAATGGCAGCCAGGACTCACAGGGTTATGGAAAATATTAATAGAATGTGACAACCCTAGGGGCAAATAGATGGGCACTAACAAAGGAATCACTCAACACGTACTGGTGGAAGAAATCAAGGATGGATATCTGGGAGGCTGAATGGCCACCACAATGTAAGTGTCATAATCCCTAGTCCAGTTTATGGATCTGGGTCAGTTTTCAGACCCAGAATCCATTAACTAAAATGGCCAGGTCCCCCTGGAGATGAACTCTGTTATACCATGACAAATATACCTGGTTATGATTCCCATAGCTTTTCCCAAAAGAGATCAAGTCTTTTTACTCAGGAAAATATGTACCCAAACATTTCAAAAATAGTTGGACACTGAGTCTTAGTTGACTTCCTGACACAACATCAGGGCCCCCCAGTTATAGTGGAAACATACAAGAGGAAGTTAAAAAAATGTAGTTCTGTCTGAGGTTTAAGCTTACAGTGGGTTCACGGCTGCAACAGAGACTGCATGGTCTGCAAAGCCTAACTATTAAATATCTGGTTCTTTTCAGAACCTGACCCTGGATCTAAAGGCTGTATGAGTGGTGGTCCCCACAGGATGGGTCTGGAAGATGATCATAGCTGCTGATAATGCCAGATGCGGTATCTTTGTTAGAGTTAATCCACTTTGTTAGATTAAATTAACACAGCCTTAGGTACACAATATGTAGCCAATGGTTTGGTGAATGCATTTTTTCCTAACTCATTCAGATTATGAGATCAGAAACCATACAGTGTACACTCACATGGAAAGAATCAATACCTATTAAGACGCTGTAGCAGTAATTTAAGTAGAGGAGAAAAGGTTAAAGGGTTTCTTCCCACACTTGATGTGAGAGGGCTTGATGGTTGTTTTCCAGTCTAGATTATCCTTCTCCTCTTTTGTAATAGAATCCCTGAGTTTTTGCAGGCCATAAAAGCTGAAGAGGGCATATCCCAAGTTCCCTTGTAGCTAAGCATGGCTGTATGGTGTGGCAAAGTTCTAGTCAATGGGATGTGAACTGAAGTGAATGTATGCCTCTGCGCCTCCACTTAAAAAAAAGAAGAGGTATTACCTTCCCTTCCTCCTTTGCTTTTTTCTTCCAGTTAGAATGTAGATGTGATGGCAGAATCTGGAGTATGTTAATTGGACCACACAAAGAAAGCCATGTGTTATAAATGGGAGAGTAACAAGATGTAAGAAGATTGGATCTCTGTGGAGCCACCAAACCAGCCCTGGGTTACTATGCTTATGTTTGCATGTGAAATAGAAGTCAAGACCTCTCCTATTTAAGCCATTACTGTTTTCCAGACTTTATTAAAATGGCTCAAACTAGTGTCCTAACTAACGCAGATTGTACAAAAGCCAATTAAGCAAGGTTGAATACAAAGGTTTGTGGAGAATGGATAATGAACATGTTCTGGAACATGTAATTTGCCTGTGGGACATCTATGTGCATATCTCGTAGGCAGCTGTAAAGTGAATTCTGAGTTCAAGAGATAATTCTGGGCTGGAGAGTTAAAAAAACTTCCATGGGACCAAAGGTGGATAATATGAATGAATTTTGTAGACATGTAGGATGTATTAATGTAGAGTGAGCAAGAAGACCTTATACAGAAGACACCAGTGTATTCGAGAATCATTTGCATTAAGGAGATAAAGTCTGTGGAGAGTAGAAACAATTACCCACAGAGATTGGCTAAATCTGAGTGAGAAGAGAACAAAGGATAGAAACTCGGAGATAGCCAACTGAAGCAGAAGGTAAAGGAAGAAGACTCTGAATTGGAAAGAAAACCACAGAATGGTCTGAAGAGTCAGACAATCAGCAGAGAATACTTTTGTTGAAGTTGATGGGAGAGTGAATTTCTATAAAGAGACAGTGACTGGTAGTCTCACATGCATGTATATTTCTGTCAATACATATAATTGGGAACTATCTTATACTTACATGTAGTGATTGTAAAGCATATTTCTGTCACTACAGATTGTTAACAGTAAGTCTTTATGTTACTATAAACTTAGGGAACATGTTGCCTCTGCAATAGATAATCATACAGACATCAAGGATTCATAACATTTTACTGGAAAACAAAGAGCTTGCCATTGTTCATACTTGTAACAGGAGTCATATAATCCATATTTTACTCAGGAGCCTGAGCATCAAGTATTTTCATAAGAAGCTAGTACCAAGTACTCCTGAATTGACAGTATAAGAAATGCACAGACAGAGTCAGACTCTTAATAGAGATAACTTTCTTTCAGTTGTTGGGATGACTTTTTTCCTCCTGTGCTAGGTTAAAGTTTGGTATAAGGACACAACATTTTCTTTATCATTAGAATTATTTGATATCCAAGACTTAAAGGAAGAGAAATAAATGGAAGGGTCTTCCACTGTTCATATGTAATACTTGGCTTTTCCTGGTCATCTTGAGTGATCAGACTCTCAGGAGAATGTTGAGAGGGGTTCCATCATGTTCTTTTAAACTCCATTTTTCAAACTTCAGAGTTTTCTCATGATATGTTAATTTTGTGGTGCACCAAAATTTTTGAAAAAGTTTAATTTAAACTCAATTTATCTTTGTTGCAGCAGCCTTGCATGGCTTTCTGCCCAGAGTATTGCTTGCTCCATCTGCAAAAGTGTTAGAGCAACTTCTAAGGAAGCAATATAATGGTTTAATATAGATGCAAAACCTACCTCACTTTTTAATTTTTCAATATCATCATAAAAAGTAGTGTTTAGCAGCCAGAGATGTGATATATAAGCACTGGGAATTGTGTGAATAATCTAGGTGTTAGAATTAATCCAAAATATAAAAAATATTCCAGCATTGATTTTTAATGTTTTTAGAAAATTTAATTCCCCTGGCTTTTTAATTTTTTTTTTAAAGATATAATGAAGAGTAAAGGAAGTCGCGTGGACACATGTGCTTTCCATCTACAGTCATGCCATCTCTGAGTTATTATTTTGAGATCACAGGTAAAGGCAACTGATCATGTAAATTAGTTTCTACCAACTTACTGTAATGATTACATGGATGAAATGATGGCTTCTCTTGTGTCTCTTTCTGGCATGGGATTTCTTTTGTGTATTAGGCACTGAGATAATAATAGAAGCAGTTCATATTTTTGAATGACATACAATATAGTTGACATACAATATTATATCAGTTTCAGGTGTACAACATAGTGATTCAACATTCAAGCACATTCAGAATAATCAGAACAACTCTAGTTACCATCTGTCACCATGCAAAATTATAATATTATTGGCTATATTCCCTATACTGTACTTTACATCCTCGTGACTTATGTATTTTATAACTAGAAGTTTGTATCTCTTTATCTCCTTCAATTATTTAGTCTATGTCCCCACCTCCAACCCTCTGGTAACCACCAGTTTGTTCTCTATATTTATGAGAGTGTTCCTGTTTTTTTTTTTTTTTTTTTAGATTCCATATATAAATGAAACCATACGATAATTGTATCTCTGTCTTATTTCATTTAGCATAATGCTTTCTAAGTCTATCCATGTGGTACAGATGGCAAAACCTCATTCTTTTTTATGGCTGAATAATATTCCATCATATAGGTATATCACATCTTCTTTATCCACTCATCTACTTATGGACAGTTAGGTTGTTTCCATACTCAGCTGTTGTAGATAATGTTGCAACAAAATGGGGCTGCATGTATCTTTTCAAATTAGTATTTCCATTTTTTTTTCTGATACCCAGAAGTGGAATTGCTGGATTATACTGTATTTCTATTTTTAACTTTTTAAGGAAATGCCATACTATTTTTTCACAGTGCTGTACCAATTTACTTTTCCATCAAGAGTACATGAAGGTTTCTTTTCTCCATATCCTCACCAACGCTTGTTATTTCTTATCTTTTTGATACTAGCCATTCTGATATGTGTGAAGTGATATTTCATTGTAGTTTTGATTTGCAAATTTCCCTGATGATTGGTGATGTTAAACACTTCTTCATATGTTTGTCGGAAATCTCTAGGTCTTTGAAGAAATGTCTATTCAGGTCATTTGTGAAGGTCTATTCTGCTCATATATATATATATATATATACATATATATATTTTGGTATTTAATTATACAGGTTCTTTATATATTTTGGATATTAACTCTATTAGATATATCATTGGCAAATACCTCCTCCCATTCAGTAGATGGTTTCCTTTGCTGTGCAAAAGCATTTTTTCCACAAAGCTTTTTAGACATTAAGGGAGTGATTCTTGCCCAGTTATTAATCAACCCAAAATGTGCAAACCAAAATGGTGGCTAATAACAACGTGCAAATGAGTGTGAGATTAGGGATCACGTATCTCCCATATAATGGAGATTTCATAAAAGGGTTAGATGCTGCATAGAATTCAAAGGAGACCTGATTAAAGGAGGGTCCAGTAAGGGCTTATTAAAGACTTTCACAGTTTACTCTTTCCATCTTTTATATATAATGTTATAAATACATGTTTGAAATAGTTTCCATTGGTTTAACATGAAAGCTGAGTATCATATGAATCTTAAAGAACTGCTCTCAGGGACAGTATATCATTTTCAATCTCACTCTGGCATGAACATTGACAAAGGGAAAGGGAAGAAGGTGGAAAAATTATTATCCATCTTAGGAAAATGACAACTCATTTTCTGACACTTAATATGAAGCTAAAGACACAAAAATCCTCCTGTGAGTTAAAACACTTGAGACTGAACATAACAGAAAACCTAATTTAAATTGAATTAAATAATAAATGAAAATTGTTTAGATAAATGAAAAATCCCATGGAAGTGAGAGAAGCTTTAGAACTGATTTAATCAAAGCTTCAGCTCCATTTCTCTGAATTATATCAGCTTTGTTTTACAATCTGGGTCTGCTTTTATCCTCAGACTGGTGTCCTTCATGGTCACAAGATGACTGTTAAAAGCAGGAAGAATTGGGGTGCCTGGGTGGCTCAGCGGGTTGAGCTTCTGCCTTCGGCTCGGGTCCTGATCTCAGGGTCCTGGGATCGAGCCCTGCGTCGGGCTCTCTGCTTGGCGGGGAGCCTGCTTCCCTCTCTCTTTCTCTGACTGCCTCTCTGCCTATTTGTGATCTCTGTCAAATAAATAAAAAGATCTTAAAAAAAAAGCGGGAGGAATTACATGCTTTTTCATTATAGCCTCAGGAAGATAGAGAGTTCCTTCTAACAACCACTAAACAATGGTCCTGGGTTTGGTGCTTTTTGGATAATCTCTGATTCTTCTGGTTAGGTTAATGCTATGATTGATATAGGACTGGGTCTGCCTGCCCCCAGTAACTGTGGCATGTTTGGGAATAACTTCTAGCTTAAACTGATCAGGACTAACATTGGAAAAGTTTTAAGGCTAATCTCACCCAATATACCTGAATGGTACACCATGGGGAAGAGCAAAATTCATTTCTGGGTAACAACTACCCATCCACTGTAGGGTACCCTTTAGCTGACCAACCACTGTAATTAGTAACTGTAATTATTGAACATCATCTTTCTGTCTCTCTGAAGTGTTTTAGCTTCATCTGGAGTTCCTTATGTTCGAGCAACCAGTGACAAGTTACCTACTCCCAATAAATGCAAAATGCAATGAAAGAGAAAGGACAAAGTAATTGCAATGAAAACTTCCAAATAAAAAGAGTATATCTGGAAAAAATACAGAGTAGTCACTGATCCCTGTCATACTCTGCAGACAGGAATAGTGAGGCCTCCTGGATGGCAAGGGTATGGGTTCTTTGGGCAGGTACTGTTTTGCTTTCAGTGTCTTTTATGGTCCCATCTGAGCAGGTCATTGGGGAAGAAGCACTTTTCAAGAGGTTACCCTATTTGGCAGATTATTTCCTATTAGGTTGAATGTAGAAGTCTGAGGATTGTCTTAAGATTAAATAGTCAATCTATTATCAGTTAGGCTTGAGGTTTATATAACAATATATTTTCCCATTAATATTAGGTTTTTGAACTATTTCCTTCTTGTTACTTCTATAGGCAATTGACCATGCATAGTCCAACTTTTGTATCCTGGAAATTCTCTTTCCTAGTAGCCCTTCATACTCTTGTCAGTCTGAATTTAGTTTAATGGCCCATCCTGAGATCTCAGTTTAATGGTGTCTGTACTGGGAATATTCTAATTATGAACTTGCAGTGGCGGATGGGGAAAGGCATTAATAATTTATTCTTTGTCTCCACAATTAACATGATGTCTCCAGTCACCTCCACAATGAACATGATTCTCCCTTTAGTTAAGCAGAAATTAAACTGTTCGATCTTTGGCACACTGAAGAGTATTAGGATTTTAGACATTTTTGTTTGAGGTCAGAATGGTGCTGTTTCTAAAAGTGTAGACTACAGAGTTTACCAACGTTTTAAAACCTTGGTCATGCAAGGTAGAGAGTATCTCTGAAATATTTATTGAATCTATATATCATGAACACCACTTGTTCATCAATGAGAGTCATTTATAACATCCATCATGCTAGCAGAAAACCCACTTATGAAACCCATCACTTATGGGTTTCACTTATGAAAACCCAGCTATAACATCCTTTGATTAGCAAAGCTTCAGGTGTTAACTAAAGATTATGATACCAGAAGCATTTATCATTGCTGTTTAGAATGCAGGCTTTCTGATTAAACACAGGCTGAATACATCTAAAGTGGGAATTCTAGATGATGGCATCTGACAACCATTAGAGGAGAAAGTAAGGTAAGTAACACATATGTGCACATTTATATCACATGATGTACACTAACGTATTTTGAGGTAAACTTTAATAGTAATAAATTCAAACCAATTTAACCAATATTTAATATACTATTCAGTATTCAATACTGAGAATCAGTAGCAAAAAAAAAAATCAAACTCTATGTTGATTTGATTTGAAGGCTCACATAATGGAATAATCTAGTACAGGAGGAGAAAGGGGCCAGAAGAATGCTTATTTAAAAATTTCACAGTTTGTACTTTACATCCTTTTGCTTATATACAACGCGTTACAGATCTTTGTTTATTTGATAGGGTTTCAGCTCGATTTCTCTTTCATTTTCTTGGTCACAAGATGACTGCCTTCAGCAACAAGGATCATATGCTTTCTCATTCACAACAAGAGGGAGAAAGGGAGCCAAATCAGACAATTTTGGGGCTAAAGTTCTATGATTAGTGATCACTCCCAAACCGTTTGTGGCCAAGGGAACATCATAGGTCAGGATTAAACTGATTGGATTAACTTTGGGATAAGGGTGAGGTTAATTCCACCCAAATTTCTGAGGTGTGTGCTGCACAATGTGGGAAGAGTGGAACAAATTCTGAGAAGGCAAGTGTCCACTACAATAATTTCCAAAGCACATAAAGACATAAAAATTATATTATTTTCTTGTTGGAGTAAACAAAACAAAATGAAACCTAACCCTAAACATAGGTAATAAAGACTTTGATCCCACAGTTGACTAATGGTTGACAACTTTAAAGCCCTCTCATCTGTTCCCTTTTGCTCCACATCTGGTCAGGCTGATAAGAAAGCCTGGGTGCTCCCTTCTTTGGTGCCAGTGGGTAATTCAAGCCACAGAAGCCCTGGATCCTGTGTAGGAATTTTCTCTCTAGTATCATGCCCTAGCCACCATAAAAACCCCAAGAGTCAGTCTTTTTCCCAACCTCCTTACACCTACTCCAAGCCATTTTGGACTTATTTGGGAAGCCTGCCCTGCTCTTCCTAGAAAGTCTCATCATGTGACTAATAAACCTCCTTACACCTTTTTGGTGCATGTGTGATAGCAAAAATCTTGAAAAATAAACCAAATTTTAGATGGGCATCCATTTCATTTCTGTGGGTGACTGCAACAGCATATCAACTTCAATAGTAGTAAGCTGTAGTGTTTCATTATTCTTATCAGCAAGTGTACCACCTTCCTCCTGAATCCCCTACCTCTTTGAAAAATGGAAACCTGGACTACAACTTCAGTTGTTTCCTATATTTTTGCTTTCAAATCCTTCTTGCCAATTTCATAGCTACCACCTCAACTCGGGCTTCCACAATACTTCATTCTAGTTATTTTATCAGTCTTCTAACTGGCTTCTCTGTTTTTCCAGAGAAAAACCTGTTCCTTATCTAATAATCCATACTGTGTACTGCTGCTGAAGTAATTCCCCCCAACCTTGCTTAAACAATCCATTAGTTTTCCATTGCCTTCAGAATAGATTTCAAACTCCTTAGCAGTTTATAAAAGTCTCCATCCATCTTGATCCGTCTACAGTTCCCACTTCCCCTGCCACTTTCCCATACATCACTGCCTTTGCTTCCACTGTATCTACCTACACACTATACTTACCTCCACAGTTCATAGGCAAGGAGATACATATCAAGGTACATGTGCCTTTGTCTAGAACACACTTTGCTTCTTAGCTTGGCCAATTCCTCCTCATTCTTCAAGATTCATCTTGAGCTCTACATTTTATGAGAAGTACTTCCTGTTTAATGCAGGTTGAATAAGGTTGCTCCTCCACATTTTAACAATAAACTCGATTTTAGTGCTTGTTATTACTCTATTTGATTGTTTATACCATTCTCCAAACTTGATCCTCTTGAGGGCAAGGAACCATGTTTCTCAGCTCAGAAGGTCACAGTCTATTAAGGTAATGGGCCTGCAGCCTGCAGATACACACAACAAAGATAAATAATAATACAATATGGCTTATGAAAAATACCCTGACAAGTAATAGAACTATCAGTGCCTTCTCAAAAGGTTAAACATAGAAATAGCATATGATACAACAATTCCACTCCTAGGTATATATACCCATGAAAATGTTATCTTGACACAATGAATGCTCTCGTGAACGTTCATAGAAGCATTATTCCTAATAGCTAAAAAGTAGAAACAACCCAAATGTCCGCCAACTGATGTATGGATAAATAAACTTTGAAAACATGATGCAAAGTGAAGGAAGCCAGCCAGAAAAGACTACATATTGCATGATCGCATTCATGTGAAATATCCAGAATAGGCAACTCTAAAGACATAAAGTGGATTAATGCTTGTCTAGGCCAAAGGGGCAGGAAATAGGAGGAATGGGGAGTGACTGACAAAGGGTATGAGGTATCTTTCTGAGGTGAGAAAAATGTTCTGAATTTGATCGTGGTGATGGCTGCACTATTTATTTAACACCTTCTAATCACTAAACAGTGTGATACTGCTGCATATACAAAGACAAATGAGAAGTAGATTGAGAGATATTCAAATGAAAAGTTATCTTAGTGGTGTAGTAGATAGGTAAATAAATTTGAGTAAGGAAGCATCATATTTGCTATAATAGAAACCTGTACATGACAATGGTGGACAGAGAAAGTGGTTGTAGAAGAGTGACATGTATGTTCGATATTGGAGCTACTTACTAACCATGTAAGCTTGCACTAAATGGAGAATTGTGAGGATTACTTGCTGACATTTTCCACCTTGAGTACACAGCACAGATTATTAAAGGCTTGAACCAATTTGTTCAGTGGAAAGATGAGAAAAATAACATCCAAAATTTAAAGAATGCCTATTATATGATGACTGTGAATATTCCAGAGATCTATGCTCAAAGTTCCCAGATTACCTGTCTGTCTTTCTCACTTTCACTGGACTGCAAACCCCTTGAAGGCAAACATCTTGAATGTATCTGGTCCATTCTCTCATTGCCAGCAGGCCAAGTACACATTTCATAAAAAGCTGTTAAATGAATGCTCCTCCAATCCTTCCCCTGTCAAAGATGGAAGAATCTTTAACAAGTGACCAGCTAGTTGACTGTTTCTCTTTAACAGTTACACTTTGAAATGGACACACACACACACACACACAACTCTATATAATCATGCCTTCTTTCAGATAAAACTCTGACAGTTATATCATTCTCTTTTCTTTTTCTTCAGGAGACATTATTTGACTGAAGGCTTGGAAAAAAGTGGGTGGCTTGGCAGATGAAAATAAACGGTCTCTGAAACGGATGGCATGTATAAATTGCTGTGATCTAGAGTTGGGGCCATGTACAAGAATAATTCTTGAGCAGTCTTCTACTGATACCCTAGGGCCTGGAGAGGCTCTGGGCTTACGTGCTCTCCGCTGTTTGAGAACTCCGATACACAAAGATGAAATGGAAGAGTTGTCCAGTCAACTGTTTCTTGAGCACTTATTACCTGTCAGGCATTTGGCTAAATTCATTTTTACTGAAAGCCTGGAAGTGGTACAAATATCAGGCCTGTCTCTTCTCAGGAACAATCCTACAGAATCCCAGATGGGAGTATCATTTGGGGACGGTTTTATTTGCATGCATTAGGCATAGAAACTGGGCCTGTCACTCACGAGGAAAGAACCTATAACTAACAGAAGGTAGCTCCCGCATCATCCCTTTTCAGAAGGCAACCCCCGTGGACTAGTCAAGCCATTGGAGGCGTGTCTCTGAAGATGGGGGCCCTCAGCTCGGGCCACGTGACCCGAGTGTTGGCGTTGAGTGACAGCCGCAGCTCTGGGCGGGCCTTGGAGGAAATCAACTTCCGGGGGCAGAGGTGTTCGAAGCCGGGTGGTGCGTGGGCTACCCTAACTTGTGTGGCTGGGGTCGCGGTTCCCCCCCTCACGGGTTTGGGGTCGTGCCCCGGGTGTGCGCGTGCGGGGCCGTGTGCTGGGGGGCTCACCTGGCAGCGTGGGTGAGCGGCGCGGCGGCGGCGGCGGCGGCAGCCAGCGCGGGGAGCAGGTAAATGGACGCTCGCCTTCCGGGCCTGGGTCTGGGGGCCGGGACCGCCCGAGGCCGGCGGCGCGCCGAGGCGGCCTGGGCGCGGGCGGGGAGCGCGGCCAGGCTTCCATCTCGCGCCGGCTCCGGCCTTGCCCCCGGAGGTGGCCGGGACCCGAAGCCGGAGGCGTGACCCGCCCGGGGCTGGAACGGAACCGCGCTAACCCGGCCGCTGGTGCCGACCGGTACTGGCTCTGCCGGCTGGTTTCTGCCCCTGCACGTTCCAGAATCGCGTCTTAACGAACGTCTACGGACAAGTACACGTGATTATTGTGTCACTGAACCTCCCACCGAACGGAGACTTAGATCCTTGCCGAGTTTTCACCGATGGCGCCTGATTTGCGTCCCCCACCCCCACCCCCCTTCGCTGTGCACACCGGCGTAAAGGCTCTGCGACGTCCGTCAGCCACATTTCCTTGTAGTTACTCCGGGCCACATGTTGCAGTGCAAGTGGCATTTGGGGATTAAGGCCGGAGCTAGTAACTTTCCAAGTGGTGAGGCATCCTTCATCCCTCTAAGTGCGCCCCCTTTCCCCACAATAAAGATGTTTCTTCCATCTCCCATGGTGTGTACTGTGGAAAGCTTTGGACATGAAACCTATTTCTGGCTGCACTTTAAGGAATGGTAACACTATTAAAAGCAGCGCTGGATGTTTTTTTGGTAGGATGTTGCTGCTGCTACTCTCACTTGCTTCCATGATGGGAGTTGGGGCAGAGCCTGATTTCCTGGAGGGTGAAGTCCTGGCCACAGCTGTAGGTGACTCAGCAGCCCCTTAAGAATTTCGACTCCTTCCCTTCCTTTCCGAACTGTGCAGATACTGATGCCACCTTCCTCTCCAAGTATTTAGCCGGGCGGTAGTTGGGTGATGGCTTTTGGGAGTAGTGTTTGCATGTTCCTTGGAGTGATTGGGGTGGGCTAACATTTCACCCTACAGTTTAAGGCAAAATACCCAGAATATTTAGTTGTGTGGGAGAACAGGGAGTGACAGTGGATTCACTTTGTTCTCTGACATCAGAGAGCTCTACATTTCTAATTGCAACAATTTCTGTTGCAGTGAAGGAATTGGCAATACCTAATGTGCCTTTTAGGTAGATGGAGCAAGGGGGGATGCCAGGGAGAGTGCACCTGCGTGGTGCAGGCTAGCCAGAAAATTGTGTGGTCCACAATCGCCCTGGTTACAAAGTTAGCTGGCTAGGAAAGCTGTTCTGTGGGCTTGGAAATCTTACTATGAATTGGTATCCTAGCAACAGTATAAGCCAAATGGAATAAACATAAAGAAAACAGTGATGGAAGTTACAATTTATCTCTTTAATACATGGAAAAATGTATCTTCTTAGTGGAGTAATAAGCTCAAAACTTCTTAGAGCCTTTTATAATCATCTTAATACTTAATACTAGTCAAAAAGAAACTGCAGAGTCATCAGAGCGACAGCACTTATTTATTTATTTTTTTTTTTGGTGACAGTAAAAACGAAAAGGAGTTAGTTGATCTGAAGGTTAAGTGGATAAATAGGAATTTGCCTAGTAAGAAGCATTTTATCTTGTTCCCCTACCTGTAGATGTATGATTTATGAAGTATATGGGATTGTTTAGTTATTGGAAGGTTTATTATATTTCTCTTAATAGTATTTGTGGGGGCAGTGCATTGGACTGGATGAGACTATTTCCATTAGTAAACTGGAAGGGAGTGTTAGGTGACTTGTCCCCAGATTCTTGCTCATAATCACAGTACTCCTTTATCAACCTGTTCCTTAGAACTTTTGGTCTTGTAAGTTCATCAAGTTTTGTTTTTTGCCGTCCAAAAATGGGAACTTAATGAAAAGACAACCTCTGTAGATTAATTCTTCATGTCAATGTCTGTTTCTTCTTACTGATAAATCTTGATAAGTTTTTTTGATTTGCAGTATTTCTAAGGATTTTTTGTTTGTTTGTTTCCTCAGTCTCCCCTACCCGCAAAACCAGTGAGATGGGTTAAGCTCATTTAATTTGATGCATATTTTTCAAAAGGGCATGTCCTATGTCCTTTAAAATTTAGGTTTATTGAACTATATAATTTGTAATTAAAATTATCGTTCAATCAGAAGTTATATACAGATTTTTGACTGTGAGGGTGTTGGTGCCCCTAACCTGAACTTGAGTTGTTTAAGGGTCTGCTGTAGTTCATTTTCTTTTCTAATTGTACTGGCTGAGACCTCCGCTATGATGTTGAATAGGACAGGTAAGAGTAGGCATCCTTGCCTTGGTTTTCATCTTAGTGGGTAAGGCATGCAGTCTTTTACCATTAAGTAATTAGCTGTAGGTTTTTTGTAAACAGTTTTCATCAGTTTGGGGGAGTTTTCTTAGCTTCTAGTTTTCTGGGGAAAACATTTTTTATTTATTGCTGATGGTTTTTATGAAGTATTTAGATATTTTAGGTTTCTTTTGTCTGTTATGCAGGAGAGGTACATTTTATTGATTTCTTTTTAGGACTAGCTTCTGATTAAAGTGACTGGTGTTGTAAAATATCTCTTGCTTATTTAGTATATGTGATTTTTTTCCCCCCAGTCATATTAATATGTTAAGAATACTTGTATACCACATTTTGTTGTAAGAATCATTTGAAGGAGACTTTATTTTCATTGATGCATTGCGTTTATTTTCTTTAGTTCCAAAGTTAGGTGTTACTGATCTTGCTTTTCTTGTTATCAGCAGAAGAAAGGAGTGCCACAAGGTTATTCTCATTGTCACAGTCATGAACATAAAAATGAATTCCATATGATTGATGAGAAGTCCTCTGACCACTTAGAATCTTATCAGATTGCAAAACATTTTATTGTGTGATTCCTACAAAATACTTAGGAGTAGAAAATCTTACGAACAAGTGAGACAACATATACATGAAATTTTTGGAGATTTTTTTCTCCCACAAAGAATGGCCATGGATATTATTATCATAGTTACTTTCATCTGATCAGAATAATTCATCAGGTTGTTCAGGTGGTGAATTGGGACTCATAAGGCTGGATCTGATTCTTTAATCAGCATATACTTTTTTCCCACTTTATAAAATGTTTCAGAATGCATCTCTTGCTGATGTGTGTGTGTGTGTGTGTGTGTGTCTGTTGTATGTTTGTATTTTGGGAAGTACACTTTGGAAAGTTTTTGGCCATTATTTCTTCAAATATTTTTTCTGCCCCTTTCTCTCCCTCTTCTTCTGGGATTGCCATAGTGCGTTTGTTGGCATGCTTGATGGTTTCCCATCCCATGGTTTCCTGAGACCTCAGGATCTGTTTGGTTCCCTTCATTCTTTTCTCTTTCTGTTCCTCAGATTGATTAGTCTCAGTTGAGGAAGCTCCAGAATTGGCCCGTGGATTGGTCTATCACCTATTGAGTGTATTGTGTGTATTTAGTGGTGTATAACACACCATGTTAGACATAAGGAAAAGAAACAGGCATTTATAAGGACAAAGAGCAATCAAGAAAGAAATAAATAAAGCTTTACCAGTAGTAACTAAGTTGGGAGTTACAGAGGAGGAGTTATTGGTAGGCTGAGAAAGAGGGGTTGGGATACTAGAAGTTTCAATAGATGTGAATGGCAAGTTCTGTGGGAATAATAGCCTGTTGTAAATACAAGGATACAAAGTTTTCATAAGAAAGTGAATTTTAGAGGTTAAGATCCTGGATTGAGGCAGTTATTCAATATCACAAATACAGTGACTGCTACCTGTGTTTATAGAACAATTACTGCAGTGATATATTGTGATTATATAGAGCAATATGTAATAGAGGCAATAATAGTAGCCTCTGTTTTTAAGTATCTGTAGTATAGCAGGTACTGCATTGGACACTTTCAAACTTTTTTTGAACACTTCTTTTTGATTATTTTTTTACTGAGATGAAACATAACAGAATAAATCATTTTAAGGTATATAACTAATATATAATCATTTTAAAATGTGTAATATTTTAAAGTGTATAACTTGTGAATAGTGCTACTGTAACATTTGTGTGCCAGTATTTGTTTGAGTACTTGTATTCAGTTTTCTTGGGCATATATGTAGGTATGTAGGAGTAGAATTGCTGGTTAATGTGGTAATTCTGTATTTACCATGTTGAGAAATTGCTAAGCTATTTTCTTAAGGGGCTGTATATATTATTTCCTACCAGCCATGTATGAGGATTCCAGTTTTTCCACATCTTCATCAACACTTTTTTCTTTCTTTTTTTTTTTTTATAGCCAATCTAGTGGATGTGAACTGCTACCTCGTTGTGGTTTTGATTTGTATTTCCCTAATGATGATATTAAACAATGCTTTAAGTGTTTTTGGTTATTTTTATCTTTCTTGAAGAAGTGTTTATTCAGTTCTTTTGCTGATTTTGAAATTGGGTTGCTTATCTTTTTGTTGTTGAGTTTTAAGAGTTCTTCTGGATACTAGACCATTATTAGATAAATGATTTGCTAATGTTTTCCTGATTCTGTAGATAGTGTTTTCTCTCTCTCTTTTTTTTTTTTTTTTTTTAAGATTTTATTTATTTATTTGAGAGAGAGAGAGAAAACAGGTGGGGGAAAAGGTAGAGGGAAAGAGAGAGGGAGAGGGAGAAGCAGACACCCTGCTAAGCATGGAGCCCGATGAGGGGCTCAGTCCCAGGACCCCAAGATCATGACCTGAGCTGGAGGTGGACGCATAACTAACTGAGCCACCCCAGAGTCCCTGTTTCCTTTTCTGGTTAATGCCCTTTGATACACAAAAGTTTTAAATTTTGATTAAATTTAGTGAGTTTTTCTATTGTTGCCTGTGCTTTTGGTGTCATATCAAAGAATCCATTGCCAAATGAAGGTCATGATTTCCCCTTTGTTTTCTTCTATAGTTTTAGTTGTATTTAGCTCATTGATCCATTTTGAGTTAACTTTGGTTTATTGTGTGAGATAGGGGGTCTATGGAATTTTTTAATTAAATATTTTTGTTAAATATTTTATGTATTTTGCTGCTACCTCCTTTGTTTACTCAATAAGATGTTTATGAAATTTATCCATGTTGATATATAGCACTAGTTTTTTCATTTATACTTTATCATGTTGAATGGCTTTTGCTAATTATTAATTTCATCTATCTAAATGGACTTTTAGATTATTTCTTTTTTTGGTATTTTAAACAACATGGCAATGAATTTTCTTCATTTTTTCTGATGCATGTGAAGGAATTTTTCTAAGGTCTGCCATAGAATTTGCTGGTTCTTATGGTAAGAACATCTTCAAGTTAGGTATTATTAAATTATTCTCTAAAGCCTTTCTTCCCACTTTGCTCTCATTATTAATATCTGAGAATGTTTCTTCATCCTTGCCAATATTTGGTATAATTACTTTTGTATTTTTTTTTTGCTAATCTGATGGGTATATGTTTCATTGTCACTAACATCCCTGTCCCTGATTACTAATGAGAATGACCATTTTTCCACATATTTATTGGTCACATGGGTAATTCTGTGAATTATCTGTTCATATATCTGTCATTTTAGTGGTGTTTTAGAAGGGAATGGTAGTAAAGGTGCATGTTCAATACTCCATATTTAACTGGAAGTGCCTCCTGCTCATTCTGGGTGTGGAGGCAAGTATTCAAGGCTTCTGCTGATGAGGAAATCTTACCTGACCTTCCAGAGACGTTCAGATTCCTTTTTGCCCTCAGTCTTTGCACACCTGTGTGGTTGCATGTGTTTTTACAGCTTATTTCTTCCTCTTTGCCAGACTAAGTACCATGAGGCAAGGGCCAATTTTACTATCGTTATATCCTTAGTAACTAAAGGGGTCTTGAACATCAGAGGTGCTAGTTAATACCTGTTGAGTTAACGAACAGAAGAGGAATGATGAGTAAGGGGAGCTGATATATAAGACATTCTGAAGAAGGATCCAAGGCATCGAGGAGGTGAAAGCATGGGCATGGGACCTCAACGCTTTTAAACTTTTATTGTAGTTTACATTATGTATTGATACTTTCTTCTCTAATCTAAGACAGTGGCTTTATTGATCATTATATTCTTCATAGCATGTAGTTGGTTTTCATAAATAATTACTGGGTGAATAAAAATCAGATCTTTGGGGGCACCTGGGTGGCTCAGTGGGTTAAAGCCTCTGCCTTGGGCTCAGGTCGTGATCCCAGTGTCCTGGGATCAAGCCCCACATCGGGCTCTCTGCTCTGCAGGGAGCCTGCTTCCTCCTCTCTCTCTCTCTGCCTGCCTCTCTGCCTACTAGTGATCTCTGTCTGTCAAATAAATAAATAAAATCTTAAAAAAAAAATCAGATCTTTGACTGACTTACAGATTAAAAAAAAAAAAAAAAACCAAACCATTTATTTATTTATTTGAGAGAGAGCATGGAGGGGAGGGGCAGAGGAAGAGGGAGAGAGTGTCTTTAAGCAGACTCTGCACTGTGTCCAGAGCCCAGCGTGGCACTCAGTTTCACGATCCTGAGATCATGACCAGAGCCAAAACCAAGAGTCAGATGCTTAACCAACCGGGTTCCCCTGGGTATGCATGTATGTATTTTTCATTTTTTTCACAAGGGACTGTAAGGTTAGGTATTTCCAAGATGCATCTCTCTATTTTCTTTTATTCCTCTTACTATGTTTGAACCTGGCTTTGGGCCAGGTATTTATTTACTTGTCACCAGACAGATGTGCCATGATCGGGTGGTGTATGTTGCTGCCAAAGTCTCACCATAAAGTTGTTGAAGGTGATAAAGTGGGTTTCTAGAAGTATAGCTGATTCTTCCGTGGTGTTTACTTAATAAAAACATGAACTGAAAACGTCTATACAGAATTAAAGAAATACTTATGTGGAATTAAATGAACCTACTAAATAAAACTCACTAATGCCGTCACCCAATAGCTAGCATTTTTTGGACTTGAGTATATATTTACTCATGAAGGAATAGCATCAGTTGACATCTCTGTAGGATTCTGACAATATGGGATATAAAAAATGTTGGTAGTGCTTAGATTGCCCTATGGGAAAGCCTTGGATTTTTAGCTAAAATTGTGGCTAGGGAAAGTCCTTCAAATATTGCTCATAAAGGGTCAGGTTTGTCAGGGATATACTCAATTTAAGTGTGGTTCACAACAGGAGGGTTATTTTTTTCGTTAAGCACACATGCTGTGTTTCTCTGGAAGAAATAGAGTAGGTGTTACAGGTCTTTCATAGATAGTTTTTTTCTCAATTAGTAAGTTTTGGGAGTGAAAAAACTACAGGTGTTTGATACTAAAGTTAGGATCAGATAAAAAAAAATGAGCTTGGTGATGATAGTGGTACTTTCAGTTCAAGAAGAAATAAAAATTAGTGATTAGAACAAGTTTTGTATCATGTTGGAAAAAAAATGAGCAAAAAAGCCCTTACTGTGTTTCTCTTGGTAAACAAGTCTATTTCTCTTAAAGGGCACAATTAGCAGATTAAGACCTGTGATAAATGCATAAACATGGTTTTAATAATTGTTAAAACTGAATTTATAAAAGTTAAAATAAAGGACAACTGAGATATGTTGGGGAGCAAAAGTGAGGTCAGTAGAAATCTTTATTGAGCCCTGACTTTGTTTTATTTAGGTACCTGTTCTAGCTGCTGGAGGATACAGAAATAAATGTTACTTGGTCTCCAAGAACATAACAGTCGAGTAGGTGAGAGTAGTATAAACTAATACATTGTAGTGAGGACATAAATTGGTAAGGAATGGGTTTCTGAAATTTGATATAGAGGCATTTGGGAAGACCCTGATAAAGCTGGAGATATTGAACCCCTAAATGCTTTCCTCATTTGGTTGTGTTACTCTGGCCCTTTTACTGATTGACTCAGAAAATGAGTATTCAGTGGGACCCAGAACAAGAGAATGCTCTGCAGTAGGTTCAGGTCTCTGTGCAAGCTGCCCTGTTGCGGGGGTCATATGATACAGCAGATCCATTGGTGTTTGGGGTATCAGTGGCAGTGTCAGTGGGATGTTTAGAACCTTTATCAGGCTGTGATAGGTAAATCATAGTGCAGATCCTTAGGATTTAGACCAAAGCCTGCCCTTCTCTACCGGTAACTATGCCTTTCTAAGAAATAGCTGTTGATTTGCTAATGGGTCGTAGATTCTGCTTAACTGTGGGCCACCAAGTTACTGTGGGACTTGAGCTGCCAGTTACTAAGTGGGTAGTTATCTGACCCACCAAGCCATAAAATTGGGCATGGGCAGCAGTGGTCTATCGTCAAATGGCAACAGTATGCATCTAATCAGGCCTGAGAATCGCTTCTCGGTCTTTTGGCTAAGATCAAGTCTAATCAGGCCTGAGCAGGCCCGGAAGACACAATACTTTACAAGAAGAAGGGACTCAAGTGCCCATAGTCCCTGCTCTGCTAGCATCTTCTTCTTCTTCTTCTTCTTCTTTTTTTTTTTTTTTTTAAGATTTTAATATTTATTTGTCAGAGAGAGAGAGAGAGTGAGCACAAGGACACAGAGTGGCAGGCAGAGGCAGAGAGAGAAGCAGGCTCCCTGCTGAGCAGGGAACCTAATGCGAGACTTGATCCCAGTATCCTGGGATCATGACCCAAGCCGAAGGCAACCGCTTAACCGACTGAGCCACCTAGGCATCCCTCTGCTAGCATTTTCTTTTTTCTGAGACTGCACTTAAGGCTTCATGGGAGGTTCCCTAAGGTTAATTGACTGTAAGAAAGGACTCAGATGTGATTTACAGATGGTTCTTCATGATATGCAGGTACCACCTGAAAATGGGCAGCTGCAGCCCTGTGGCCCCACTCTGGAGTATCCCCGAAAGACAGTGGTGAAGGCCAGTCCTTCCAGTGGGGAGGACTTTGGGCAGTGCACCTGGTTGTTCACTTTGCTTGGAAGGAGAAGTGGGCAGATGGATGATTGTATTGTTTCATGGGTTATGACCAGTGGTTTGGCTGGATGGTCAGACACTTGGGAGGAATATGGTTGAAAAACTGGTGACAAGGAAATTTGGAGAAGAGGTGAGGTATGTAGATAGACGTCTCTGGACAAAAGAATGTGAAGATGTTTGTGTTCCATGTAAATGCTTAACCAAAGAGTGACCACAGCTGAAGAGGATTTTAATAATCAAGTGAATAAGATGACCCATTTTGTGACTACCAGTCAGCCTCTTTCCATCCATCCCTGTTATCGTCCAGTGAGCTCATGAATTAACGTGGCTGTAGTGGCAGGGTTGGAGGTTATACATGGGCTTAGCAACATAGACTTTTCACTCGTTTAGACCTGTCTGGTTACAGCCAATGCTGAGTGCCCAGTCTGTCATCAGCAGAGAGTAACACTGAATTCCTTATATAACACCATTCCCTGGGGTGATTAGCTCGCTAACTGGAGGCAGGTTGGTTATATGGGTGTGCTAGCATCATGGAAGTGGCATTGATTTGTTGTTACTGGAATAGACACTTATTCTAGATATGGATTTGCCTTTCCTACATGCAGCGCTTCTGCCAAACCAATCTGTGGGCTTACAGAATGCCCTTATCCACCATTATGATATTCCTTACAGCATGCTTCTGATCAAGGAACTTATTTCAGAGCAAAAGAATTAAAGTTTGTGGAATTCATTGGTCTTATGTTTCTTACCATCCTGAAGCAACTGACTTGATAGAATGGTTGGAATAGACTTTTGAAGACTTTAAGTTACAGTGTCAGCTAGATGTGTCAGTTTTTTGCAGCACTGGGACAGGTTTCTTAAGAAGGTTGTATATGGTCAGAATTAGCATCCATTATATGGTGGTGTTTCTCCCATAGCCAGGATTCATAATAGGTTCAGGAATCAAGGGGTAGGAATGGAAGTGGCTCCATTCACTATGACCCCTACTGACCCATGAGCAAAAAAAAAATTTTTTTTTTTTAAAGATTTTATTTATTTATTCAGCAGAGAGAGAGAGATCACAAGTAGGCAGAGAGGCAGGCAGAGAGAGAGGAGGAAGCAGGCTCCCTGCTGTGCAGAGAGCCCGATGTGGGGCTCGATTCCAGGACCCTGAGATCATGACCTGAGCCGAAGGCAGAGGCTTAACCCACTGAGCCACCCAGGCGCCCCACCCTGAGCAAAAATTTTTAGTGCCTGTTTCCATGACCTTATGCCCTGCTGGCCTAGACATTTTAGTTCCAAAGGGAGGAATGCTCTTATCGGGAGGCACAATGATTCCATTGAATTAGAAGTTAAGGCAGCTGGGCAGCGTGTTTGGACTGTTCATGCCACTGTATCAACAGGCAAAGCCACTACTGACTGGGGTGACTGATGCTGACTACCAAAGGAGATATTGGACTGCTGCTTCACAATGGAGGTAAGGAAGATTATGTCTGAAATATAGGAGATCCCTTAGGGTGTCTTAGTATTACCGGGCTCTGTGATAAAGGTCAATGGAAAACTAAAATAACCCAGTTCGGGGAGGACTACTGATGGCTTAGACCCTCAGGAATGAAGGTTTGAGTCAGCCCATCAGGGTGTCATGACTGGCTGAATTGTTTGCTGAAGACAAAAGAAATACAGAATGGGTAGTGGAAGAAGGTAGTTCTAAGTACCAGCTGCAACCATATGACCAGTTTCAGAAACAAAATTTCTAATAGTCATGAGTATTTCTGTTCAGTTGTTATGGATATGTAAAATATCTTTTTTTTTTCTCATTTCATTATCATGTAGCATAAGATACACTGAGTGTATACATAGTATTTTAGGTAGTGTTACTTTTCTATCATAGTATATAAAATTTGAGATATCAGGAAGAGTAAACCTAATTCAAGGACTTTTACTTCTCTTCTGTGGAAGAGGTTAGTGTGTTTCCAGGTGCGCACAGCATAGTTGTATCATCTTAGGTATAATTAAGACCTTGTTATTGTCTTTATTTAGAGATTAATTGTGGTTTAAGGAGATATGTACAGGTGCTAAGTTGACTAGGGATGGACTTGTGATGGTTAATTTTATGTTGCAAATTGGGCTAAGGGTTTTTATTGTTTCCTGTCTTACATTTGGGTTTTTAATCCATTTTGAATTTATTTATGTGTACGGTATAACAAAGTGGTCCAGTTTCATTCCTTTGCATGTGGCTGTATAGTTTTCCAACACCATTTGTTGAAGAGGCTGTCCTTTTCCCATTGGTTATTCTTTGCTATTTTGTCGAAGATGAGTTGATCATATAGCTGGGCATCCATTTCTGGGTTTTCTGTTCTGTTCCATTGATCTATGTTTCTATTTTTGTGCCAGTACCATACTATCTTGATCACTACAACTTTGTAAGATAACTTGAAGTCTGGAATTGTGATGTCTCTAGCTTTGCTTTTCTTTTTCAAGATCACTTTGGCTGTTTGGGGTTTTGAGATTCTATACAAATTTTAGGATTGTTTGTTGTAGTTCTTTGAGAAATGCTGTTTGGTATTTTGATAGGGACTGGATTAAATGTGTAGATTGCTTTAGGTAGTATATGATATAGAGAACAAAGGTAAAAAAAGAAATGCAGATAAAATTAAATTTACTTATGACCTGCATCCTATTGACATACTTGAGGCAGGCAGAGTATAACTTTCCTCCAGGAACTCCCAATGTTAATGTCAGTGCTTTGCTAGTGGGAAAAACGACCTTAGCTTGACAATAGGTAGCTCTCCAGGATTCTATGACTCTTTAGCATATGAAAGTCTATTTCGAAACTTCTCTTTATCTTTACTTCCCCCAACTCCTAAGTATAATCAGTTGCTTCTCACAATCCAGGGACTGCGGTTTCTAACCTTGGGTCCTGTCCTTGGGCTTTAATAAAACCACCTTTTTGCATCAAAGAAGTTTGAAGAATTCTTTCTTGGCCATCAGATCTGAACTCCAACATTTCCGCATCAGGATAGACATTTTAACAATATTTGTTCTTCCAATCCATGAGCATGGAATGTCTTTCCATTATTTAGTGTCATCTTCATTTCTTTTCAGCAGTGTTTTATAGTTTTTAGGGTACATATCTTTAACCTCTTTGGTTAGGTTTGTTCCTAGGTATCTTATTATTTTTGGTGCAGTTGTAAATGGGATTGTTCTCTTCATTTCTCCTTCTTTTGCTTCATTTTTGGTGTATAAATATGTGACAAACTTCTGGGGATTGATTTTGTATCCTGAGTCTTTATTGCATTCGTTTATCAGTTCTAGCAGTTTTTTGGTGAAGTCTTTCAGGTTTTCTTTATATGGTATGTCATCTGCAGATACCGGAAGTTTAACTTCTTCCTTAATGATTTTGATGGCTTTTATTTCCTTTTGTTGCCTAATTGCTGTGGCCAGGACCTCTAGTACTATGTTGAATAGAAGTGGTGAGAGTAAACCTTGTCTTGTTCCTGAACTTTGGGGAGAAACTCTCAGTTTTTCCCTATTAAGTATGATGTTAGCTGTGGGTTTTTCATACATGGCCTTTTTTACATTGAGGTATATTTCCTCTAAACCTATTTTGTTGAGTGTTTGTGTCATGAATGGATGTTGTACTTTGTCAAATGCTTTTTCTGCATCTATTGGAAGGATCATGTGGTTCTCATTCTTTCTCTTAATGATATGATGTATTATGTTCATTGATTTGCAAATATTGAACCACCTTGCAATCCAGGAATAAATCCCACTTGATTATGGGGACTTATTTTATTTTTTTTAATGTATTGTCAGATTTGTTTTGCTAGTATTTTTTTGAGGATTTTTACATCAGTGTTCTTCAGGAATATTGGCCCATAGCTCTTTTTTTGTGTGGTCTTTATCTGGTTTTGGTATCAAGATAATGCTGGCCTCATAGAATGAATTTGATAGTTGTCCTTCCTCTTGCATTTTATTTTTCCGAGATTTTATTTATTTATTTGACAGAGAGAGATCACAAGTAGGCAAAGAGGCAGGCAGAGGCAGCCGGAGGGAGAGGAGGAAGGATGCTCCGTGCTGAGCAGAGAGCCTGGTGTGGGGCTCGATCCCAGGACTCTGGGATCATGACTTGAGACACAAGGCACAGGCTTTAATCCACTGAGCCACCCCCCTCCTCTTGCATTTTTTGAAACAGATTGAAAAGAATAGGTATTAAGTCTTCTTTAAATGTTTGGTCGAATTCATCCATGAAGCCATCTGATTTTTGACTTTTGTTTCTTGCAAGTTTTTTGATTACTGATTCAATTTCTTTGCTGATAATCAGTCCGTTCAAATTTTCTTTTTCTTCATGTTTTAGTTTTTGTTTCTTTGAATTTGTATGTTTTCTTCGAATTTATCATTTCTCCAAGGTTGTCCAATTTGTTGGCATGTAGTTTTTCATGCTATTTTCTTACAATTTTTTTTTTTTAATTTTTGTGGGGTTGCTTGTTATTTCTTCTCTCTCATTTGTGATTTTTTTTTTGTCCCTTCTCTTTTTTTCTTGATAAGTCTAGATAGAAGTTTGTCAATTCTACTGATGTTTAAGAAAAAAAAAGCAGCTCCTGGTTCCATTGATCTGTTTATTTTTTAGTCTTTATATTACTTATTTCTACTCTAGACTTTCTTATTTCCTTTCTTCTGCTGGCTTAAGGCTTTATTGTTGTTCTTTTTCTAGTTCCTTAGGTGAAAGATTAGGTTGTTTATTTGAGATTTTTCTTTCATCTGAAGTAGGCCTGTATTGCTATAAACTTCCCTCTTAGAACTGCTTTTGCTGCATCCCAAACATTTTGGACCGTTGTGTTTTCACTTTCATTTGTTTCCATGTACTTTTAAAATTTCTTCTTTTATTTCCTGGTTGTCCCATTCATTATGTAGTAGCATGTTCTTTATAACCTCCATGTATTTGTGGTCTTTCCAGATTTTTTCTTGCGGTCTTTCCAAATATTTTCTTGTGGTTGACTTCTAGTTTCATAATGTTGTGGTCAGAAAAGATGCATGGTATGACCTCGATCTCTTTGAAATTGTTGAGGCTTGTTTTATGGCCGAATATGTGATCTATTCTGGAAAATGTTCCATGTGCACTTGGAAAGAATGTGTGTTCTGCTGTTTTTGGATGGAATGTTCTGAATATATCTGTTAAATCCTTCTGGTCCAATGTGTACTTCAAAGCCATTTTTTCTTTGTTGATTTTTTATTTAGATGTTCTGTACATTGATGTAAGTGGGGTGTTAAGGCCCCTACTATTGTATTATTATCAATTACTTCCTTTTTGTTTGTTATTAACTGTTTTATATATTTAGGTGCTCCCATATTTGGTACATAAATATTTACAATTGTTAGAGCTTCTTGTTGGGTTGTCCCTTTTATTATTATATGATGTCCTTCTTTGTCTCTTGTTATAATTGTTGTTTTATATCTATTTTATCTGAAGAAACTATTGCTACTCTGGCTTTTTTTTTTTTTATATGCATTTGCATGATACTTATTTCTCTATCCTCTCACTTTCAATTTGCAGGTGTCTTTAGATCTAAAAAGTCTCTTGTAGGCAGCATCTAGATGAGTATTTATTTTCTTTCTTTCTTTCTTTCTTTCTTTCTTTCTTTCTTTCTTTCTTCTTTTAATCCACTCTGTCACCCTGTATCTTCTGGTTGGAGTATGTACTCACTCCATTTACATTCAAACTAATTATTGACATATATGTATTAATAGTCATTTTACTTGTTTTTTTGGTTGTTTCTGAAGATTTTCTCTGATCCTTTCTTGTCTTTTTCTATTTCTTAGTTTGCTGGTTTTCTGTAGTGATATATTTGGATTTCTTTCTGTTTATTCTTTGCATACTTATCAACGGTTTTTGATTTGTGGTTACCATTAGGTTTGTGTATAATATCTTCAACATGCAGCAGTCTATTTTAATTTGATGCTTAAGTTTGGACCCATTCTTTACTTTTCTCCTCCCCACATTTTAGGTACTATGTTTTTGTATTTTACATCCTTTAATTTTATGAGTTCCTTGACTGATTTTTTTACAGAAATATTCCTTTTTACTGATTTTATGTTTTCTGACTTCATACTGTCATTTTTGAGCTTTCCTTTCCACTCAAAGAGCCCCCTTTAATATTTCTTGCAGAGCTGGTTTAGTGGTCAGCTCTTTATTTTCATTTATGTTTGTCTGGGAAACTCTTTCTCTCTCTTCCTATTCTGAATGATAGCCTTGCTGGATAGAGTTTTCTTGGCTGCAGGTTTTCCTCTTTGAGTACTTTGAATATAGCATGCCACTCCTTTCTGGCTTGGAAAATTTCTGCTGAAAAATCTGCTGATAACATTATGGGATTTCCCTTGTAGGTAACTGTTTTCTTTTGCCTTGCTATTTTTAATATTTTCTCCTTATTACTGTATTTTGGCATTTTAATTATAATATGTATTGTTCTGGATTTGCTTTTTTGGTTCTGTTGGGGGTTTTCTATGCCATCTGGATCTGGATGTCTGTTTCCTACCCCAGATTGGGGAAGTGTTTAGCTATTATTTTTTCAAATAAATTTTCTGCCCCCTTTTCTCTCTTCTGGGACTCTTATAATATGAATGCTATTACTTTTGATTGAGTCAATGAGTTCCCTAAGTTTATTCTCATTTTGCATAATTCTTATTTCTATTTTGTTCAGCATGGTTACTTTCCTTTACTCTATGTTCTAAGTCATTAATTTGTTCCTCCCTTTATCTCTGCTATGTTATTTCATATCTCTGTATTCATGGTCTCACTGATGTTCTCTAGTCTTCTCTCAAGTCTAGTTAGTATCTTTATGATCATTGCTTTAAATTCTCCATCAGGAATGTTACTTATATTTTTGTCACTTAGATTTCTGGTGGTGGCCTTGTCCTATCCTTTCATAGACATAAATTCCTTTGTCTTCTCATTTTGTCTAAGCCTCTGTACCTGTTTCTGTGTGTTAGGAATGTTAGCCATGTCTTTTGTTTTTAAGTGTAATGTCTTTATGAAGAAGAGGTCCTATAGTGCCCTGCAGTATAGTTTCCCCTGTTCCCCATATCCTGGTGCTTCTGGGAGTGCCTCCAACATGTGATGCATGCGCTCATCTATTGTGTCCTGACTACTTTATCCTTTAAGCCAGTTGTCTGTAGGGGCTCTCTTTGCCTCATGTGGGCTGTGTTTTGTCCTTGGGCTGAATATGGCATGTTTTAACTGGGTGTGCGCTGGACTGCTTGTGAAATGAGACCTGTTACCACCTCTGTATGAGTAGAGGTATGGGCCCGCTGTCTGAGGGAGGGTTCCTGCTGCACTAGGAGTGAGGCAAGGGTTGACTGGTAGCAGTGGTTCCATCCTGGAGCGAGGGGGCTGGAGGAGCTTGGTGTAAGCATGAGTATGGGCCCTGAGCTGATTCTTGCAGGTGTCTGTGAGTTTATATTGATGGATGGGGGAAGGAAAGGTGCCTGCCAGATCCTTTGTTTCCTAGGGGGTCTCTCTGAGGGTTGCCTCTTTGGGACATGCTCAGAGAGGGGCAGCTAACCTCCTAACTGTGTGCCGTTGATGCTCTTTAGATCGCTATATCCACACTGTGTCTTGGTGGGCCCTTTTCTCTAAGAGCAGTCCCAATGTCCTCTGGGCTCTCTCTCCCTGATCCAAGCACACTGACCTTTAAAATTCCAAGCTGTAAGCTCCACTGGTTGCAAGAACAAAAGAAATTTATCTGCTCTCACTTTCTAAGCTAATAGGTGTGGGGATTTGTTTTCCCTGTGCCCTCCCTTGTATGTTAGTCTGTCTCTTACCCTTCCCTGCAAATGTAGCTCCCTCCCCACTGCAGCAGCCAGGGTCTGTTTCTCTCCCAACCTGCTTCTCTGCACTTCCTACTTTCTTCAGTGTGGTCTCTTCTCTGCCTTTATTTGTGGAGTTTGTTTTGCCAGTATTCAGGTTGATTTCTGGGATATTTAGGGTGATTTGATAATTACCTAGTTGTGTTTGTTGAATGAGTTGAGCCTAGGATTCTCCTACTCCACCACCATCTTGCTCTCTTCTCTTTGAGCTTTTGTTTTACCACAACCTCATTTTAGATTATTGAAAATAGTCATTATGCTTCTGTCCTCCTTGTTGAAAGCTAGGCATTAATTAAATATTCTATTCTTAAATAGATTTAGTGAATAAGGTAAAATGGAATCTTATGCCAAATAAGATACTCATTAAATTAAAAGGAGAGGAGAAATCCCTGAGCAGTGGCACTCAGTACTGTTTGTTTTCATTTTTTTTAGAAGTAAAATAAGTTGAAGAAGTAATTAAGAAGACTATAGGATTTCCCCTTTCATAAAACATTTTTAGGGAAAAAGAATGATTGTTTGGATACTTTCAGCATTTAAAGCTGGTTAATTACCACACATTCTTTCCATTGTGATTGTGTAGCAATGCTGAGGTCTGGAATCATGCAAATAATTTCAGAATGCTCTTCTCTCTCTCTCTCTCTCTCTCTCTGTTTTTTAAATTAGCTCTCAGTAGAGTTCTTTCTCTGTTGGTTCTTAGACTTAGAAGACATATAGTGATTTTCTAAGCAGAGAAAATCTTGGTTCTTCTTGCAATTCAAACTAAAACCCTGTTAAAGGGTTACTAAAACCTGTTAAAGGTTCCTTAAAACCTGTTATTAGAATAGTTCCTTAAAAACTGTTATCAGAATAACAGTTCAGTGGTATTTTTTTGAAGCACAGTCTATATTTTCTTTTAATTACTAAAACCCTGTTAAAGGCTCCTTAAAACTGTGCTTAGACTTAAAACTGTGCTTAGACTGTGCTTCAAAAAAATACTACAGAACTGTTATTCTGATCCAGAAAGGTATGCCATGTTTTGGGGAGAGTATGTGTAATGAAATGTCAAGTTTGTCAACTCTCTAGGAGGAAGGCAGCCATAATAATTGAATAAAACACCATTAATTTGTTATATATGTATCGAGAACCTGAGGCATGGATTTCTGTGTGTAGGAACTGTAGCATTCTTTTAAATAGCTTTCTGTTCTTAACATAATTAAAGATTGGTCAGAGCAATGATGTTCTAATTCTTCTTCATCTGTGAAACCCAGACCAAAAGTTATTGATGACTTCAAGTATATGTGTGTTTGTTGAGCGAGAAAGTAATTCTGAGGGATGTAATTAGAATGTTACTTTCATTTTAAGGGATTCTTTGTTTTGGCTGTTCAGATTATCATGAAACTGCTATTGTAACCAGGATACAGGGGTGCAAAGAGCACCTGGCTCTGGGAATTCCAAACAGAACAGGTTCAGCCACTCACCACTGACAAAATCCAAGGACAGAGAGATGAGTGGTGATGAAACAAGAAAGGAATTTATTTTACTGAGGCTAACATTGGAAAGACAGCAGACTGGTGTCTCAAAGATTGTCTCCAAAAGATTGAAAATACTTAAAGGTTTGTATAAGGAAAATGTAGGACAAAAGTTGGTAGGTACATGCAAGTGGGCGGTAAATGTCAGGTTGATCCTTGTCTTGGGATCAATCAGTCACATGGGGTCTTGCTGGTGTCAGGGCACTTCCTGTTGCTTGAGGAAATAGTTTCAGTTTCCATCACAGAATGCTTTACCTGCAGGGTCTTTTGCCCGAATTAAGAGTTAAGCTGGAAAGAAGAACTTAATGAATTAGAAAATACAGACTGAGGTCAAAATGGAGGTAGCTGAAGTCCTCTTTCACTATCATAGGCATCAGAGAATCAGTTAGAATGATGGTGGAGGGACCGATGCCTAGGAGAATTGCACTTTTGTTCACATCACTATCATTGTGTTCCTGTTACTGGTAGTACATGTGTCTTTCTCTCATTGTAAGAAAATTACTGTAAGAAGATTAAGCTCAACGTATTACCAGGGAACTTGGCAGAATGAGCTAGATGATAGTATGGTGGTACTAACAGCAAGGATGCTACCACAGAATAGGTCACATAATTGAATACATATTTATATAAACACACACATATATACCTGTATATATATTTCATATTAAATTGCCTGGGAATATTGAAAACCCCCAATTTGTTGTACCCTTTAAATATCCTCGTATAGTACTAGTTTGCCAATAAACCAAGTTTGATTGTGCATATTTGAGTCGTATGTAGTTCTTTAGAAAGCTTTAGGAAATTTTCTGAAATAGCAATTTTTGAACTGATTACTGAATCTATTCATAGTTGCACGTATGGTTCAGATTTTTCCGATGTGTCTGAGAAGTTGAAGTCAGTAAGTCAATCAAAACTAATGGGTTATTAATGGACTGTTGTTCTGTGCAAAAAGAAAAAAAAAGGCAGACTTTTCAGAATGGCTGGAAGAGGCAGAAGATGACTGGAAATGCAAATTTGAGCCAGTTTATTAAGGAACTATAGAATCTTTACTGGTAGAGTACCAACAGCATAATGGTATGATTATAGTATAAAATCATTCTGTTATGCAACAGTCTAAAAAAATAAGTATTTTTTTTTTTTGTGACAGAGGATAGTGGTATGAAAAACTTAAAAAAGTAAGACAAATTTTTACTAAGCAGAAAGATGATTATAATTTGGGTATTCCTGATAACTTCCCTAGTCTCAGGCAGCCTAGGTTACTTTAAAAAGCCTGATGTAGTGATGGTCCCAATTTCACTATTCATTGTGTCTTTTTGTTTTACTGTTACATCTAGCCCATCCCTGTTCATTCTCCTTGGTTTTCCAGTTTGATGACTCCATGTTCTGTTCTCACGTCCTCTGTCCTGTGTTTGATCTTTTGGACATCTGATTTTAAGCTTAGCTACATTAAGTACTGTAAGGGAGTTTAAATACAGCACAGCTTTTTTTTCTAGTTCTCAATCCTTGCCCATTTTGGCTTTTGTAGCAGTTGTAGTTCTGCTTAAGAGATAATCTTCCCTTTCTCCTCACTCTCAAGAAATGCTCATTAGCTGGAATGCCTGCTTAATGTGCTCTTCCTACTCCCATCTGGTGCTAGAGGAGCAGATTTAGCACTAGTGACAAGTGTTGAGGCTGTGATGAAATCTCAGAGTTCCTTTTCACTATTTATTTTTGCATATTTTGATTTAAAAAATCCATTTTATTGAGGAATAATGTACAATCAAGTCATTGATAATAAATCCAATACTATTAAAAAAATAAATAAATTAAGATAACCAATAATACTTTCCTGGCTTTTTACAGATATTTACATATGAGAAACTCCTACCACATTCATGATAAAGAACATTTCCATCACTTTGAAATATTTCCTTATGGCTTTTTACAATTGATCCCATCCTAGCACTCCTGGTTCCTGACAACCTAATTTGTTTTTTATTACTGAAATTTTGCTTCTTTTAAGAATTTCATTTAAAAGGAACATAATGGATGTCATTTTGTGTGTTCCTTTCACGTGGTGGAAAAAAATTCATCCATGCTGTTGCATATATAAGTTGATTAATTTTTATTGCTGAGTAGTATTCCACTGAGTGGATATACCACAATTCCTTCATCCATTAACTAGTTGATAGACATTTCAGTTGTTTCTGTTTTTTATTTAAAAAAATTTTTTTTACTATTATAAGATTACTGTGAACATGCTTTGACAGGTTTTTATGTAGACATATATCTTCATTCCTCCAAAGTCAATAGCTAAGAGTGGGATTCCTGGGTTATGTGGCAAATTGTATGTTTAATTTTATATACTACTGCCAACCTGTTTTTCAAAGTGGGTGTAACATTTTGCATTCTCAGCAGCAGCATGTGAAAGTTCCAGGTGTCAATAATACCTCTGCCAACAGTTGATATTTTAGGTCTTTTTTATTTTAGCCATTTTAGTAGATGTGTTACTGTATCTTTTAGTAGGTGTGTACCTATTTAGTAGATTTGTACCTGCATTTGGCTTTAATTTGCATTTTTCTAATGACAAATGATGTTGAACATTTTAAGTGCTTTAATTGTTATTCTTACACCTTTTATGAAATTTTTAAAATGCCTTTTGTCACTTTAAAGATTGAGTTCCTTGTATTACTTAGTTATAAAAGTTCTTATATTCTAGGTATAAGACCTTTGTCAGATATGTTTTTGAAATATTTTCTGCTAATCTGTGGTTTGCCTTTTTATTTTAACTTTACATTTTTAAAAAATTTTAAAATTGTGGTAAAATGTACATGGCATAAAATTTATCACTCTAATCATTTTTAATGTACAGTTTAGTGGCATTAAGTAGATTCACATTGTTGTGTAACCATTACCATTCTCCATCTCCAGAACTTTTAATGTTATTATAATTGGTATTATTTATTTTAATTTTCGGTTATTAACTTCTGGTATATAATAAAATACAATTGATTTTTTTATTATTGATCTGGTATTCTTCATGTAACTTTTCATGGATTCCTTAGGCTTTTCTACATAAACAGTCATGTTGCCTGTGAATAAAGATAGTATTACTTCTTTTCCAGTCTGCATGCCGTTTATTTCTATTTCCTATTTTATTACACTAGCAAGGACTTCTGGTGAGAGCATGCAAAGCATGCATCTTTGACTTCTTAAGGATTTTAGGGTGAGGCATTCAGTATCTGACCATTAAATATGATGTTAGCTGTGAGTTTTCTTTTTTAGAGATAGTCTGTATCAGATTAAAGACATTTTCCTCTATTCTTTGTTTGCTAAATAAGAATTTTTTTTTTAAGTAGTCTCCATGCCCATAATGGAGCCCAATGTGGGACTTGAACTCATGACCCCGAGATCAAGACCTGAGCTGAGTTCAAGAGTCAGATGCTCAAGTGACTGAGTCACTCACGTGCCCCAAGAACAGCATTTATCTTTAAATGTTTAATATGCACTTGGAAAGAATGCCCAATCTGCTCCTTACTGGTAGCATTTTTTTCAGACATTTTTGTTTGTTTGTTTCAAGTTTTTATTTAAATTTTAGCTGGTTAACATATAGTATAATATTGGTTTCAGGACTAGAATTTAGTGATTTATCACTTATGTGCAACACCCAGGGCTCATCACAAATGCCCTCCTTGATACCCATTACCCATATAGACCATCCCCTACCCACCTCCAGAAATGTTATTTAACTTAAATTGGTTGATAATGTTGAAGTCTTCTATATATTTACTGATTTTCTTCCTGCTTATTTTATCAATTACTTTGAGAAACTGTTGAAATCTCTGCCTGTGGTTTGATCTATGTATTTATCATTTCAGTTCTGTCATTCCTTGTTTCATTTATTTTGAAGCTGTTATTAGATGCATATACATTTAAGATTGTTATGTCTGCTTGATCAATTTATTTCTGTATCATTATGAAACTTCTTTATCCCCAGTAATAGTCCTTGATCTGAAGTCTAATTTTTTTGGTATTAATATAGCCACTTCGGCTTTTTTTTTTTTTAACTGTTTGCATGCATATCTTTTACAGCCCTTTATTTTTACCTTATTTTTTTTCTTAGCCAAAATGAGTTTCTTGTGGCATATAGTCAGGTCTTTTTGTTGAATGTGATAAATTCTGCTTTTTAACTTAGCTGTTTAGACCATCTGTACTTAATGTAATTATCAATATAGTTGAGTTTAAATATATCATTTTGCTATGTGTTTTCTTTTTTCCCTTTCTGCCCTTTTTTCTTTTCCTAACTTATGTTGGGTTTGAGGTGGTTTTTTGTTTTTGTTTTTAGTGATTTCATTTTATGCCCACTACAGGTGTGTATTTTAGTTGATTAATTAATTCATTGCTATAAGGTTTACAATATAAACCTTTAACTAATTAATTTACTTTCAAGTAATGTTCTATTTCATGTATGGCGTAAGAACTTTTCCACAGTGTACCTCTATGTCGTCTCTTGTCATTTGCGGTATTGATATAATTTTGTTTACTTCTATATATTCAATAAAACCAACAATGCATTGTTACTACTTTTGCTTTAGGAAGTCAGTTATCTGTTAAATTTTTATATTTAGCCACATATTTACTATTTCTGGCACTCCTAACTCCATTTATACCAATTCAAATTCCAGTCTGGTTTAATTTTTCTTCTTGAAGAACTATCTTTAACAGTTCTTTTGGTGCAGGTTTGCTGGCAAAGAATTCTCTCAGTTTCTGTTTGTCTGGAAAAATATCTTTATTTTTCCCTTCTATTTTTAAAGATAGTTTTTCTGGGCAAAGAATTATATGCTGTCTCATTTTTTTGCCCTTACATTACTTTAAAGCTACCTCTCCATTGTCTTTTGGCATGTATGGTTTTGGATAAATGATATACTTTTTTTTTTTTTTTAAGATTTTATTTATTTTAGAGAGAGCAAGGGAGACAGCACAAGTGGGAAGGAGAGGGAGAAGCAGGCTCCCCGTGAGCAGGGAGCCCAATGCGGGGCTCCATCCTAGGACCCTGGGATCATGACCTGAGCCAAACACGGATGCTTAACTGAGCACCCAGGTACCCCTGGATAAACAGTATATTTTTATTCTTATAGTTCTTTTGTAAGGTGGCCCTTTTTTGTGGATTAAATTAGAATTTTTTTAATTAGAATTTTTAATTAGTTTCCTACAATAGAGTATGGTGTGCATTGGTGTGATTTCTTTCTTCCTTCCTTCCTTCCTTTCTTTCTTTCTTTCTTTCTTTCTTTCTTTCTTTCTTTCTTTCTTCTTTCAACATTTTATTTATTTATTTGTTAGAATGAGAGAGAAAGAGAGCACAGGCAGGCAGAATGGCAGGCAGAGGCGAGGGAGAAGCAGGCTCCCCGCGGAGCAAGGAGCCCGATGTGGGACTTGATCCCAGGACAGTGGGATCATGATCTGAGCCGAAGATAGCTGCTTAACTGACTGAGCCACCCAGGCGTCCCTGGTGTGATTTCTTTATGTTTATTCTGTTTGGCTTTTTATATCTCTGGTTTTCTCGTTTATAGTTTTCATGAAATTTAGGACTATTTCAACTGTATTTCTTCAAATACTTTATTCTATAACCCTCCATTTTTTTCTCTGGATCTCCAATTATACATGTTTTAGACTACTTGATACTCCCACTTTTTTTTTCAGATTTTTTCCTCTATATTCATTTCTCTATACTGATGCAGTTTTTTTAAACTTTATAATCTCCTTTTCTTCAGTGTTTAATTTGCTAGTAATCCTGTCCTGTGTATTTTTTGTTTTAGAAATTCTCTGGAAGCTCCATTTAAGTCTTTTTCATATCTTCCATGTCCCTCATCATCGTGATCTTTTCTTCTACTTTCTTAAACATATGAAACATATTTATAATAACTGTTCTTACGGACTAGTCTACTAATTCCATCATCTCTTTTATTTCTGTATTTCTATTGAGTGCCTTTTCTCCTGGTTATAGGTCATAATTTCCTCATTTTTTTCCTTGGTTTTACCTTTTATTTTTTAAAATTTCTTTTTATTTTTAATTGAAGCATGGTTGACATACTATATTATTTTCATTTCAGGCATACAACATAGTGATTCCACAATTAAATGTATTATGATTAAGTGTTTTACCATGTGTCACCATGCAAAGTTATTACAGTATTATTGACTATATTCCCTATTCTGTACTTTCATCCCTGTGACTCATGTATTTTATAAGTGGATGTTTCTACTTTTTAGTTCCCTTCACCTATATTGCCTGTCTCCTCTTCTCCTCTGCTCTGGCATATACCAGTTTGTTCTCTGTGAGTCTTTTTTTGTTTCTTGTTTGTTCACTTGTTTTGCCTTTTTAGATTCTACCTATAAGTGAAATCATGTGGTATTTATCTTTCTCTGTTTGACTTATTTCACTTAGCATAATATTCTGTAGGTTCAATGATATTGTAGCAGAGGCAAGCTTTCATTCTTCTACATGGCTGAGTAAATTTCTTTATGCATGCATACCACATCTTTATGTATTCATCTATCAAAGGACACTTAGGTTTCTTCTGTATCTTGGCTACTGTAAATAATGCTGCAATAAACACAGTGGCCCATTTATATATTTGAATTAGTGTTTTCATTTTCTTTAATAAATACCCAATAGTGGAATTACTGGATTGTATGGTATTTCTATTTTATGTTTTTTGAGGAATCTTTGTACTGTTTTCCATAGTAGTTACACCAGTTTACACTCCCAGCAACACTGCATAAATGTTCCACTTTGTCCACATCCTTGTGAACATTTATTTCTTGTCTTTTTGATACTAGTCATTATGGGAGGTGTGATGTGATATTTCATTGTGATTTTGATTTTGCACTTCCCTGATGATTAATAATGTTGGACATCTTTTCATGTGTCTCTTGGCCATCTGTCTGGGAAAATGGTCAGGTCCTCTGCCCATTTTTAAATTACATTGTTTGGCTTTTTTGGTTTTGAGTCATAAGGGTTCCTTATGTATTTTGGATATTAACTCCTTATTGGATATATGATTTCAAGATATTTTCTCCCATTCTGTGGGTTGTCTTTCATTTTGTTGATGTTGTCCTTTACTGTACAAGCTTTTTAGTTTGATGAAGTCCCAATTGTTTATTTTTACTTTTGTTACCCTTGCAGGGGAGACAGATCCTGAAAAATACTGCTAAGGCTGATGTCCAAAAATTTACATTGTATTTTTTTTTAAAGGATTTTTATGTTTTCAGGCCTTCTGTTTAGGTCTTTAATCTATTTTGAGTTTACTTTTGATTATGGTGTAAGAAAGTGGTATAGTTTTGTTCTTTTGCAGGTAGCTCTTCCGTTTTCCCAGCACTATTTACTGAAGAGACCATCTTTTCCTCAATGTGTATTTTTGCCTCCTTTGTCATAGGTTGATTGGCCATATTAACATGGATTTATTTCTATCCTAACATGGGCTCTCTATCCTGTTCCATTGATCTATGGGTCTGTTTTTATGCCAGTACCATGCTGTTTTGATTACTATAGCTTTGTAATATAGTTTTGAAATCTGGGATTGTAATACTTCCAAGTTTGTTCTTTCTCAAGATTGCTTGGCTATTCAGGGCTTTTTGTGGTTCCATACAAATTTTAGAATTCTTTTGTTCTTGTTTTGTAAAAAGTACTGTTGGTATTTTGATAGAGATTGCATTGGTAATATGGACATTTTAACAATATTAATTCTTTCAATCCATGAGCATAGTGTCTTTTTCCATTTATTTGTATTGTCTTCAGTTTCCTTCATGCAGTTGTAATAAGATTGTTCTCTTAATTTGTCTTTCTGCTGGTTTGTTATTAGTGTCTAGAAACATAACAGATCTCTGTATATTGGTTTGACTACATTGTAGTCCTGGACTACCAATATTATATTGGGTAGAAGTAGTGAGAATGGACATCCTTGTCTTTTTCCTGGACTTAGAGGAAAAGCCTTCAGCTTTTCACCACTAAGTATCATGTTAGGTGTGGTTTTGTTATATTTAACCTTTATTATGTTGAGGTATATTCTGAGAGTTTTTCTCATGAACAGATGTTGAATTTTGTCATACGCTTTTTCAGCATCAACTGAGATGATGATATGATTTTTTTATCCTTCATTTTGTTGATGTGGTATATCATGTTGATTGATTTGCTGATATCAAATCATCCTTGCATCATTGACGTAAATCCTACTTGATCATGGTGAATGATCTTTTTAATATATTTTGAATTTGATTTGTAAATACTTTATTGAGGATGTTTGCATATATGTTAATCAGCACTATTTGTCCATTATTTATTAATTTTTTTTCTGTAGTGTCCTCGTCTGGGCTTGGTATCAGGCTATTGCTGGCCTCATAAAATGAATTTGGAAGCATTTCTTCCTCTTCTGTTTTTGGACTAGCTTAAGAAGAATAGGTATTAATTCTTTAAATGTTTGGTGGGATTCACCTGTGAAGCTATCTGGCCCTAAGCTTTTGTTTTTTGATGATTTTTGATACTGATTCAGTTTCATTATTTGTAATCAATTGGTCTGTTCATATATTCTCTTTCCTATTGATTCAGTCCTGGAAGATCTTATGGTTTCAGAAATTTATCCATTTCTTCTAGGATGTCCAGTTTATTGGCAAATAATTTTTTGTAATAGTCTTTTGTAATTCTTTGCATTTATGTGGTTTCAGTTTTAACTTCTTTTCTTTCATGTCTGATTTTATTTATTTGAGTCCCTCTCTCTTCACCTCCCCCTTTTTTTAATCCTTGATGAATCTGATGAAAGGTGTAATAGCAGTTTTTTTTCTTTTCACAGAATGGGCTCCTAGTTTCATTGATCTTTTCTATTTTTGGGAGGAGGGTCTCTGTTTCATTTATTTCCACTCTGATCTTTATTTTTTCTGCCCTATTATGGACTTTACTTGTTTTCCTTGTTTTTATAGATGTAAGGTTAGATACTTATTTGGATCTTGTTTGTTTGTTTCTTGAGGTATACCTTTATGACTATAAATTTCCCTCTTAGAACTCCTTTTGCTGTGTCCCAAAGATTTTGGACCATTGTGTTTTCTTTTCATTTGTCTCTAGGTATTTTTTGATTTCTGTTTTCATTTCTTCATTGACACTTATTGTTTAATATTACATTGTTTAGCCTCCATGTATTTGTGTTTTTTCTTGTAATTCTTGTAATTTCTTGTAATTAATTTCTAGTTTCATATTCTTGTAGTCTGAAAAGATGCTTGATAAGATTTTAGTCTTCTTGTACTTATTGAGACTTGTTTTGTGCCCTAACATGTGACCTGTCCTGGAGAATGTTCCATGTGTACTTGAAAAGAATGTGTTGTTTTTGGTTAGAGTGTTCTGCACATAGGGGTTAAATCCATCTGGTCTAATGGATGTCTTTCAAAACCACTTTTTCCTTTTTAATTTTCTTTGTGGATGTTCTATTCATTGATGTAAGTGTATTGTTGAAGATTTGTGCTTTAACTGTATTAAGGTCATTTTCCCCTTTATGTCTGTTAATAATTTGCTTTTTATATTTTGGTGCTCCTGTGTTGGGTACATAGATATTTACAGTGGTTTTATCGTGTTAGATTGATCACTTTATTATTATGTAATCCTGTCTTTGTCTCTTGTTACAGTTTTTGTTTTAAAGTCTATTTTTTTTTGATGCAATTATTCCTTCCCCAGCTTTTTCTTTTGTTTGTTTGTTTTGTTACATTTGCATGCAGTGTATTCTTCATCCATTCATTAGTTTGTGTCTTCAAGTCTGAAGTGAGTCTTTTGTAGGCAGCATAGATGGGTCTTGCTTTTTTATCCATTAGGTCACCTTATGTCTCTGGTTCAAATGCATTTACATATAAAGTAATTATTGATAGGTATGTACATATTGCCATTTTATTAATTGTTTTCTCATTGTTTTATAGTTTTTCTGTTCCTTTTTTCTTCGCTTGCTTTTTTACTTTGTGATTTGATAACATTTTTAGTATTATGCTTAGAACCATTTCTCTTTGTTGTTTTGTGTATGTGCTGTAGGGGTTTGGTTTGTGGCTACCTTGAGGTTCATATATAATATCTTGTGTATATAGCAGTCTACATTTAGTTGATGGTTGCTTAAATTCCATCACATTCTAAAAGCACTTCAGTTTTATTTCTTCCATCTACATTTTAGGTATATGATTTTTTTCCCTCCACATCATCTTATTTTATGTATCCCTTAACTAATTTTTAGAGATCTAATTGATTTTGCTACTGTGTCTTTTAACCTTCCTAATGGCTTTGTAAGTGATTGATCTACTACCTTTACAATATGTTTGCTTTTATTAGTCATATTTTTTCTTTTCATAGTTCTCTTTATTCTAGTTACGATTTTTTTTCCCCACTTAAAGAAGTTTCTCTAACATTTGTTGTAAGACCAGTTTAGTGGTGATGGACTATTTTAAATTTTGTTTGTCTGAGGGAAATATTTCTCATGATCATGAAATGGTAAGGTTAAAATGATAACCTTGTGAGGTTGAGTGTTCTAGGTTGTAGGTTTTTTTTCTGTTCGGCACTTAGACTATATTGTGCCACTCTTTTCTGGCCTACAGAGTTTGAGCTGAAAAATAAGTGGATAGCCTTGTCTGGTTTCCCTTGTACTGAAGTTTGCTCTTCTCTTGCTGCTTTTAAGAGTCCCCTTTTATGTTTAATTGTTGGTGTTATTATTGTGTGTCTTGTTGTAGACCTCTTTGAGGTTCATCTTGTCTGGGGTTCTCTGTAGTTCCTGGACTTAGATGTTTATTTCCTTTTGCAGATTAGGGAAGTTTTCAATTACTTCTTGAAATAAGTTTCCTGCCCCTTTCTCTTTTCTTCTCACTCATCTCCTATGATGCAGATGTTAGTACATTTGATGTTGTTCCAGAGGTCCCTTAACCTACACTAATTTTTAAAATTTTTTTTTCTTTTTATTGTTCATTTGGGTAGTTTCCACTACCCCATCTTCCAGATAAATGATCCATTCAGTATCCCCTATCTGTTGTTGACTCCCTCTAGTGTGTTTTTCATTTCTTGTTCTTGTTCTTGTATTCTGATTAGTTCCTTTTTATGTTTTCATTCTTTTTGTTGAAGTTCTCACTGAATTCATACACTCTTCTCTCTACCCCAGTTAGTATCTTTATGACCATTACTTTGAACTCCTTACCATATAGATTTCTTTGTCCATTTTGTTTTGTTGTGTTTATGAGGTGTTGTTTTCTTTTGTTTGGAATGTATCCCTTTGGTCCTCATTTTCTCTGACTCTTTGTTTCTGTGTATATAGGTCAGTTGTGTCTCCTGCTCTGAGAAACAGTGACCTTATATAGAAAATGCCCTTGGGTCCCAGTAGTGCAATCTCCTATGGTCACCAGAGCAGGCACTCCAGGGATGTCTCCTTTTTGGGCTCTTTGTGCCTTCTTGTTTTGACTGGGCCCTGACTGCTGTAGTTGTGCTGGTAGGTGGGGCTGACCTTCCCCCGCTTATCGCCCTCCCCTGCGCTGCTTTCCCCTGGGGTTTTCTACCAGGTATTTATATATTATTTGGTATTTGGTAGATGCCCATCCCAGCTGAGTCTGTCTGCCTGTGGGGTGGGGCAAATCAGAGTTCACTCTTGGGGGGGTGCCTGGTGGGATGGGCAGGTTGGTGGGGTCTTTAGGAGCACACTCAAATGCGGTGAGCTGTGCTAACAAGGAAGATGGAGTGTTAGAGCTGGCTCTTGTCTGTGTCAGGCCACCTAGCCTGAAGGAAGGCTAAAAAAATGGCTCCTCCCAGTACTTCTGTTCTGGGGGAAAGCTCCCATTGACCCCTCCCCTCTGGAACATGCCTAAAAATTAGTAAATCTCTTCCCCTACAACCCAGGTGCTCTTTAAACTGCTGCTTTTGTGCTTGGTTTTAGATTAATAATATAGTGCTCTGGCTCTTCAAGAGTGAAGTCTTGATTTCTTATAGCCCTTTTGTTCTGAGTTATACCTGCTGGCTTTCAAAGCTGGATGTTATGGGGTCTTGTCTTTCCAGTGCAGGTTCCTAGGGCTGGGGTTGCTCAATGTGGGGCCTGATTTTCTTGTTCCTCAGGGAGGACTTCCACTCCTGTAATAGCTTTCCCATTTGTGGGTTACCATGCAGGGGGTTTTTGTTTCTGACCACTTCTCAGTTCCTCTTGCCTTTTTTGATTTGACATTTTTTTATATACCTAGCTGTGGAAGAGCTGTTCTGCTAGTCTCCAGGTCATTTTCAGAATGAGTTGTGTTATATGTATTTGGAGTCTCAGTGTGTCTCTGGGTGGAGGTCAGCTCGGGATCCTCTTAACTTCGCCATCTTCCCTGCAGTCTCTTTCTGATTTTTTGAAAAGTCTAATTTTGATTGGATTTAGCTATTTTGAGTTTTATCATATTGATTGTTGAATTTTGTTGTATTATTTCAAATAGTGTGTATTGTTCCAACTCTCATTTGTGCTATTTAAAATCACTTGGATTATTTTGAGGCATATTTTTAAGATTTGTTAGTGTGAATCCCGAACAGACTTTACTGTAGGTTTCATTTAACCCCACAACTAAGGAGATGTGCTCCTGAGGATTCAGCTGAATTCTCTATGTATTACAGGGTTTATCCGCTCTGATTAGTAGGAATATAAATCATTGCCCACTGTGTGAGCTCCAGATGTTGTACTTATTTTTGTTTATCTTTTCCTTGTCTTCTGTAATTTTCTGTCATTGTGTATGGGTTTTAGTCATCCCAAGACTTGGGCAGACTTTTCTATCTGTCTTTGGGATACTTAGTATAGTTTTCTTAAGTTCTTGGCCCTGGAGGTTGTAGTTGCCTTACAAACCTTTAACTGTCTCCTCAACTCAGTTTTGCTTGGGTTCCCCCACTATGTCTTATAGCCTGTAAGCTGACTCCAGGTTGTAAGCTGGGCAATTACAATGCTTTCTTTGCTTATTTCCTTTCCTTCAAGTGTTACAGTCCTGTGCTACCTGTGGTCTAATATCTGAAAACCACTGTTTCATATATCTTGTTCAGTTTTCTAGTTGTTTTAGTTGGAAAAGTAAATCGGACCCCTGTGTCTCCATTTTTTGGAAGTAGAATGTTATCTGTATAGTCTAATTTAAACTTTCCTTCATCCTTTGTCATACTTTTCCTTTGAAGTAACCACAGTACAGAAGATAATGGATATTTTAGGGGTGGACGGTTATGAAGATGTCTGCAAGTAAACTGCTGGTGATAGTTAGGAAATGTGTGTTTTTATTTTTTATGTTCACTCTTTTTATCTTTTATTATAGTTTATATTTTATAAAGTATTTTATAAAAAGTAAAGTCTCTTCTTGTCATTATATCTTTGTATAAAATTTACACACTAGGAATATACATCATTTTTTTTTGTAATTTCCTGTATTTTAGACACATTACTTCCTACTCTTAGTAAACCTTGAGAAACCAGACATTTCTCAGTTCTGTATCCATAATAGATGATTGTACTTAGCAACTGTTTAGAAAACACACTCATTTTGACATAATGTGAAAAATTTTAGTGTACAAATTTTATGCTGTTTGGTTAATTAGAGATCCTCAGTATAGTTCAAGGCTTTTCCTGTTCATTTTCTGAAATGGGTCTAATCTGATCTTTCTCCAGATCTGTATTCTTTCTGACTAGGTGACAATCCCAGAGCTTTCCGTCCTTGGCACTATTATCCTTTTCGTTGTGTTGAAACTGTAGTTTATATGATAGCTGCAGCTGCACTTGGATAGCTCTGCTGCTTTGGTCTTTTCAGGATTCATGCATGTGTAACAAATACCAGCAGTAACACCATCTCTAAAGGACGAGCACTATAGATATGTACAATTTAAAATTATTTCTTTTGGAAACTCCTCTATTTTTCCATTCTTTCTTTATTTCTACTGGAAATTATATGTGTTCTTCAAGGTTATGCAAGCTTTGACAAACTGAGCTTTGCCAGCCTATCCAAGGGAAAAGTCAGCACCCTACATAGAGCCAAAGTGGAGGGGGAAAAAAATCCCCAATTTTATTTTATTTTTTTTAAAGATTTTTATTTATTTATTTGACAGAGAGAGATCACAAGTAGGCAGAGAGACAGGCAGAGAGAGAGGAAGGGAAGCAGGCTTCCTGCTGAGCAGAGAGCCCGATGCGGGACTCGATCCCAGGACCCCGAGATCATGACCTGAGCCGAAGGCAGTGGCTTAACCCACTGAGCCACCCAGGCGCCCCAAAAATCCCCAATTTTAATGGCACCGTGTCAGGAAATGGAAAGCATGGTGGGGCATGTGTGCAGATATATGTAAACTTATAGCTCTGCATGCTTAGGTTTCCATTGTGTTCCTTTTATGTCTTATAGAGACAATATAATACAGACGTTGGTGAAAATTTTTTTTCTTGACTTTTTAAAGGAATAGGTGGGTGTTTTTGTGATGCTGTCAAGATAAAATTTCTATTTTTTGTTGAAATATTTACTATCTGCTATTTCTGTAAATAAATGAGTCTTTATGTAGCCTTTGCATTTTAACCTAGGCAGTATTGTGTGCTCACTTATGATAGGCTCTGCTTTCAATTGGTTTCTTTTTTCTTAGACTTGACCTATTTGATGTACATACCCAACCTTGTAGTGTTCCAGTGCAACCATATGCTCCTCATCTCCTTTCTTCTTTTGCTTGTCTCCTGAGCAAGATTTCTCCCTTTATGTTTATTCTTTCCTCTTTTGAAACTTCCCTCTTTGGTATAGCATTTCACTAGGGTATTATTATATAATTTGATAAGTTAAGTAATCCTCATTTATTAATGATACTGGCGTAGGAAAAGACATTAGGTTTTGAGTTCAATTGCTAAGAAAGAATTCTTGAGGTGTTTTTGGTGCAAAAAAGTGGTTTTATTAAAGCATGGGGACATGCCTTAATGCATGCTTTCATGGGCAGGAAGAGCTGCACTAGGGTCATGAGGAGAGGCCCCTTACATACTTTCAAGTTGGGAAGGAGTTAGGAATAGCTTAGGTCTCTAAGGAATTTTGGAATAAGGTTTCCAGGACCTTGAGGGGGCTAGCTATTATTGGGAAAAGTTATTTATTACTGTCTAATAAGAAGTGAGTCATGAGACCCTTCAGATGGGTCAAATGCTTGGGAGGTGATTGCCAACATGTATCTTGGAGGGTAGGGATAAAGGAAGTTTCCAAAGAAATTTTTCCTTTTTTTTTAAAGATTTTTATTTATTTATTTGAGAGAGAGACAGTGAGAGAGAGCATGAGCGAGGAGAAGGTCAGAGGGAGAAGCAGACTCCCCACGGAGCCGGGAGCCCGAGTGGGACTCAATCCCGGGACTCCGGGATCATGACCTGAGCCGAAGGCAGTCGTCCAACCAACTGAGCCACCCAGGCGCCCCTCCAAAGAAATTTTTAATGTTAAAGTAGACTTACAGGATCCTGGAGGTTGAGCTGAGATTACTTGTTGTCCTTAGCAAAATATTAACATCGATGCAGCTGAATCCTTAGAGGAATGTCACTGTCTGTTTCAAGGACTTGTCAGTGGGCTGTAGGTAGTAAGGAAATTTAATAATTTTTCTTCTGCCTCTGTTTCCCACATCAGTACTGCTAGTAATAGTAAGGAGTTTTGGTATTTAAATTGACAATCAAAGGAGGTGTTAACTTATGTCATTAATATTACAATGTTAAGCACTTTGAGTGAGATTTTATTTTCTTTTTCTTTAATTTTGAGGGCTTTTAGTTTTTATCTAGATTCTTACTGTGAGGAAAAGAAATGTCTTAAAACAAGTAAGTAGTCTCCTAAAACCATAGGTTCTTGGAGAAAATTATGTTAGTTGAGACTTAGGCCAGTAGAGGTATGTCCATACTGTTTCCTCGGTAGCTTCAAGTCAGGTATTTTCATGGATGCTCTGCTTGTCCCAGAAAGAGAGCCTAAAGCTGAGTTTTTCACTTGGGGAGTGCTTAAATGCTCCACGAATCAGTGACCAGACTTGTTTCATTTCGTGCCCCTGTGGTTTCTGTGGGTAGTTTGTTGTTTTAAAAACTTTGAAAGAAGAGCATTTTTTTTTTCCCTGGCAATCATACATATCCTGTGCAAGTATTTTTCATTATTAATAATCTTGAGAAGAACCAACTCCAGGTCATAATGCAGTTGGCTAAAATCATAAGGTTTTATCCAGTCATCCCATATGATTTGTGTCTGGTTTGCCAAAATACATTAATTTGAGGTTCCCAAAGGGCAGAGTAATGGTTTTCTCTCCTGTTTTTGTCACCCACCTGTTTTTGGAAATTATTTCTATCAATTTTGTGTAAATTAACAGTCTTTCAGAGGCATTCATGAGATATTTAGATTTAATTTCTTCTAGGCCTGTATACTGCTTTTACTTTGGGTTGAGTATTTCCCTCCTTTCTTACTCTATATAGAAATTTCCCTTTGTTTTTGACTTGAATTCCAGCTTTCTCATTGTGTTTTGTTTTTCATCTTTCTCATTTAGGCCTGGTGGTTAGAAATGTTGTCTTTAGTTGAATTTTAAAGTGGTTAAGTTTTTGTCCTTTTGCGTTCTCCTGTCCAGTAGTGAGGGTTTGCTTCTGAAGGGACTCCAAACTTTTTAGTAATGAATTTGGGTTTAAAGAGAAATTGAATTAAATTCTTGAGTTATTTCAGAAGTTGTAACATCATGTTATTTACATTTCTGGCCGCACTGAAGGTTTTCATGAAAGTGAAGTAGTGTAGTGAAGTTTTTGAAAGTGAAGCTTTGGTGTCGTCAGCCTGTTGGCATGAAATGTGTTTTTAGGATTTTGCTAGCCCAGAATTACTATATTAAATAGTCCACATAAATGTAGGTAATAAGTGAATTAACCAGTAACCTCCTAAGTCCAGTGGTTTCTGTTCATTTCTTATCTTCTTTGGCCTCTATTATAGCTATTTCCATCCTTGTACACTTTTTCTGTATGATTTCTAGGGCATCATTCTATCTTTGTATATTTATGATAATTTCTTTTAAATTTCTTTTACCAACTTACTTTCTTCGACCTATCCCTTGAGCAGTAATTGTTTTCTATGTTTTTTATATTCTTGGCCTAATTAAAAAAAGCTTATTGTTTAAAATAATTTTAGATTTATGGAAAAATTGTGAGCCTGTATGGAGAGTTCTTATATATCCCACTTGTAGTTTTTCCCATTATTGATATATTAGTATGGTGCAGTTGTTAAAATTAATGAACCATGGTTTATACATAATTATTGACTAAAATACATACTTTTTTTTTAAGATTTCCATAGTTTTTATGTATTATCCTTTTTCTCTTCCAGGTTCCCATACAGGCAGGATGTCATATTACGTTTAGTTATTATATGTACTTAAGTTCTTCTTGGCTGTGATGGTTTTTTAAACTTTACTTGCTTTTGAGGACTTTGACAAATTTGAGTAGGTGTTTTATAGATTGTCCTTCAAGCAGTTGGGGTTGGTCTGATGTTTTTCTTATGTTTAGAGTGAAGTTAGGGGTTTTAGAGAAGAAGAGAAGAGACCACAGATGTAAAATGTCATATTTATCATGTCCTATCAAGGGTACATACTATCAACATAACTTAATCATTGTCTATTGACCTCATCATTTGGCTGAGGTGGTTTTTGTCAGGCATCTCTGTTTTACAGTTCGTCTTCTTTCTTCCCCTTTCCATTTGTGGTGTTCAGAACAAAATCAGTGTGTGCAGGCCACACGTAAGGAGTGGGGAGTTCTCTGAGGGTAGAAATTAATTGGAATTTTTCTGCATGGTTTCTCTCTAGCCTGTTTTCTTTTCTTTTTTTTTTTTTTTTAAAGATTTTATTTACTTGACAGAGATCACAAGTAGGCAGAGAAGCAGGCAGAGAGAGAGGAGGAAGGGAGGAAGCAGGCTTCCCGCTGAGCAGAGAGCCCGATGCGGGGCCTGATCCCAGGACCTTGGGATCATGACCTGAGCTGAAGGCAGAGGCTTTAACCCACTGAGCCACCCAGGTGCCCCTCTAGCCTGTTTTCTCATAGAAAGTAGAGGTAATGATAGGGATCTTCCAAGGATTAAAAGTGATAATGTGTCTAAAGAGTTTAGGTATGTGTCTGGTACAAAGTAGTACATTGTAAAAGAAAGTTATTTTTATTATTCTGTGACCTCTTCTAGTCTCTGTGGAATGGCCTTTCACAATTTGGCTCCTAGCCACTTAACCAGCAGCTTCATTTGTGCTTATTCTCCTGCCATATTTACTGCATCATCCAACAATTTCACACTATTTGTTACACTTTTTGGGTTGCCATACTACATTTTGTTTTGTTTTGTTTTGTTTTGTTTTTTTATACCTGTCCCTTCTCACATGTTCTTTTGTCAGGAATGTTTTTATCTTTCTTGACTAACAGGAAAACTGGCTTCTATATATCCGTCAATATTCAACTTAAATATTCCCACCATGAGAGCTAATCATCACCATTTTCTGTTATCCCATGTGGATAGATATGTAATGTATACTGTATATATGTTCGCAAGTCTGTCTGTATTAAATTATGACCTCCAAGGGGCAAGGACTAAACTTAATTTGTCATTACACCATTAGCATTTATTATCACTCCGTTAAATTTGTTACATAGACTCCCTTGGAAGTGCTGAAATAATGTCGTCCTTTACTAATGGTCGTGAGGCTTCTACTTGAACCCATCCAATAAGTGAGAAATTTATAACTGGAGAGGTAGTGATTACTTAGGATGGGTCTAATTTTTAGAATTTTTTTTATTTTTAAAAAGTTTTAAAAGATTTATTTATTGAAGAGAGAGAGAGAGAGAGAGAGAGTGTGTGTGTGTGTGTGTGTGTGTGTGTGTGTAGAGGGATGGGGAGAAGGTGGTGGAGAGAGAGAATTCCCAAGTAGACTCCCGATTTGAGTGCAGAGCCTAGCATGGGTCTCTGTCACAGGATCCTGAGATCATGACCTGAGCTAAAAATCAAAGTCAGACACTTAATCGACTAAGCCACCCAGGCAACCCTAGAATTTTATTTTTATGTAGAATTTAAACCTGTCTGCCTTTAGATTTCACTTGTCTGTTTTCTGGAGCCATAGTTAGTCTGTGCATTCAGCATTCTGTAAGTATTTGAGCACAAAATAGGTTTTAAGCACATTTCAGAAATCTCTTAGTTAGAAATGAGAGAAAGCTGAAACACTGTAACTTAAGAAGAACAAATTTATTCATTGGTGTTGCTATTCTCCAGACTTTTTCGATTGTTCACCTCTATCAGGTATCAGGTGTATGTCCAGTATGGGTATATTTATCTGCTCATTGTATATGTGTGTGTTCATGTGTGTATGACTATAATAATATATTATTTACATTGCAAAAGAGACACAAATACAGTACTTTGCAAAAGATAATACAAAACACATTTCTTTTTAATTTAGGTGGAATATTTCTTCTCACATTCTGATGGATCATCTTACATGTCCCTTTCTCTTTAGGGTGGTATATACACAACGTCTCACAGCTCTCTGATGACAGTCAGACTTTGTTATGGGCAGGGTTGGAATGACTGAAATGACTCCGATGCCTTCAGGAGATCTACTTTGTTTTTCTCTTTTTCTTCCTGGCTTCACTCTTTTGGACTGGCTTCTCTTTGGGAGTAGAACCCTGGTTGCTGGCTCTGGGCTCATTTCTTCACAGCTTTTACTTACTTATTCAACAAATTATGAATAGAGTGTATAGTCTGTGTCTGGTATTATTCTAGGTATTGAAGATGTAGTAATGAGTATTAAAAAGAAATATATTTAAGTGATAAGCACTATGTAGAGAATTAAAATAAAATGATGTGACAATGCTTAAGTGACTGCTTAAGAAAGTGTTTGTCCAGAGGGGACATTAAATGAAATCTGAATCTCAAGAAATAACTGGCCCTGCAAGGATCATGAAGACGAGCATTCCAGCGAAGAGCTTAGGCAAAATACACTAAAGTGGGACTGACCTTGCATGTGAAGAAGTCATAAGGCAGTTGAGTTCATAACTTAGCAGATGAGAAAAGTTTTATGATCAGAAAGAAAAGAGGCTCCTTGCCTTCTATCTCTAGTTGGAAACATCGCAAGGAAAGATTTATTGATTCGGCTGGTATATTCTCGGTAAGCTCTGCCATAATTGTAGTATTTGATACCCTGTTCTTTTTAAGAAATCATGTTATTATATTATTCAATTTATAGTATTTGAGCTAAGTTAGGTTCTATTCCTAATCTAGAAAGAACTTTTACATTAGATTTCCAAGGTTAGCTTAATATGTTTGAGTACTTAATTTAAATATTGAAATGCTATATATTATGGATATTAGATGCCTCAAAAAATTCTCCACAAATAGTGACCATATGGTGACTAACTGGCTCTACTACTATTACAGAATTTTAACAATACTTTTTTTTAACGTTGTAATTTTGGGTTTTTAACATGTAGGTTGTGAAAAATAAACTGGAAATCTTGTCTCTTGGATTGGAATCTGGTATGGCTTCAAATGAGAAACAAAATATTTTAGTATATACATGCCAGGTAAAATTTCGAATGGATTTTCCATAGGGTACAAACTTTTGAAGTCAAATAATGTAAAGTGATTTTATACTTGCAGACAGATTCCTGTTGAGTTACATTGGTTTTTATTAACTTATGGTGGGAAAATCAGTAGGTGATTAAGCAAACAACTAAAGAAATATCTTTGTACGTCCTTTGTACAGATTGTTCCTGTTTACTTGTCACAGGTTGTTCAGGGAAGAGTTCTGAGATGATGTGCCAAGAGTTGGTATCCTGAGTTCAGTGGGTTTTTTCTTTTTGTTTTTAAAATGACAGGTGTATTTCAAGATCTAGAATATCTTGTTTTGTTCCAAGAAATTATCCTAGAAGAATTGAAATTAGTAATTTTAGATTTTTAATTGTACTTAAATGAAGATATGTATATTTTCTTCCTTCTAATTTACTTGAGAATTTTAGGAGAAGTACATTGTGTAACTATTAGGGTGGCCAGTTTAGAAAGGTCTAGGTAAATTTATTGTCTTTCAGCTTGCATTATTCTTATTTATATGAGTGACTGGAGATGTCACATGTAATTTGAGGTCTACATCCGGTTTTATGTTGAGTGAATCTGATCTAGGCTCGGCTATCTTCAATGGTGATTTTCTCAGCTGTAAATTAGGAGGTTGGCATTGAAAATCATGTGGTTTTGTGTAAGTAGAATTCAGATTGTGATGTTTTCTCTCACTTCATAATTCTAATTTTAGAGTTTTAGTTTTTATAGTAGAATAATTCACTCTAGAAAAGTCTAAAATCTGATTGTCCATATATTGCCAGGAACATTGATGGTCAATGGTTTGTCAAAGTGAATATCCTTAGTAGAAATATGGTGAATCATTTACTCATCTACTCATAGAATTGTAACCATGAATTTTCTATCTTTTACTTATAGCGTCTACAGGAACTGTGCTTGCATTCTCAAATTTCTTGGAAACACAGAGCTGTCTATGGAATTTTCCCTTCATTGGTAATAAAAAGGGAAGAATGGGGGATAAGTCTGCTTGAGCCACTTACTGCTCTTTTGACTTTCCTTAAAAAAAAAACAACAAAAACCTCACCTTTCAAAATAGTGGTTTGATTGAACAGGGTTACAATCGAATACTGCAGGTATTATGAAGTCTTTTCTTGTAGCTGTTACCTACTTGTGCAGTGCCATCTACTAGATTATAAATGCCTTGATTGAAGTTACTATATATTCATCTTTGTGTTGTTACTCTTAGCTTCTCACATAATTTATACAGAGTAAGTATAGTGGGTTCGTTGAATTAAATTGGATTGACTTGAATTAGAGGGGCTGGGGGTTAGGCAGATGGAAAAACAGGGCTAATCTGAGGGAAGCTAAATTTTACAGTCCTTCTAGATACCTTGTTTTAGTTTAAGTAATCAAGAATGGTGATGTTTTATTTACCTTTAAAACCCTTATGATTGACTAGTCAGAAATTGTAGCATGGCCTGTTACCAGCTAGGAATTTACCTTTCAATAAGTTGCTCTATGTGATGGTTAAAAAATGCCATTATATATATTGTTTCAGGGGATAGTTCTCATCAATTAATTTCTAGACTAAATTCTTCAGTTTTCATTTGTTGCTCTCCCGTTTAAAAAAATAATGTGTAATTTACATATATTGTGAAATGTACACATAGGCATATAATTTGTTGTGTTCTGACAAATATATAACTTTCTACTATATACTCTAATTAAGATATAAAACATTTCCGTTTCCCCAGAAAGTTCTTCAGTTCCCCTTGTACTCTTTTTCTCTACACCATTTACCTCATCCCCTGATCCACTCTTCTGATTTCTTTTACATAGATTAGTTTTACCTGTTCTTGATCTTCCTACAAATGGAATTACACATTATGCACTCTTTGCGAGTGGCTTAGGCTGCCCAGCACAATGTTTTTGATTTTTTTTTTATTATTATTAAGTCAGTTCACTTCAGTATGATACATGAAATTTACTGTCTTCACCATTTTAAAGTATAAGTCAGTGGTTTTTTAAAATTATTTATTTTATATATATGTATATATATATTTTAAATTTTTAAAAAATTTAAAAAAATTATTTTCAGTTTTCCAAGGTTCATTGTTTATACACCACAATGCAGTGGTATTAAGTGTAACCACATTGTGTTACCATAACCACCATCCATATACAGATCTCTTTTCATCTTGCAAAACTGAAACTTCATCCTTATTTCTTAATTTAAAAGACATTTTCTGAAAAGAGGTTATAGGACAAACTCCTTAATCAACTCAATTGGATATTGTTTATAAGAATATTTTTTGGGGTGGCTCAGTAGGTTAAGCATCTGCCTGCAGCTCAGGTCATGATCCTGGAGTCTCTTGATCGAGCTCCATGTCGGCCTCCCTGCTCAGCAGGGAGCCTGTTTCTCCCTCTGCTCCTCCCCATTCTCTTGCTCTTTTTCTTTCTCTCACACTCTCTCTCTCAAATAAATAAAATCTTTAAAAATTTTTTATTTTGGTGAGAATGGTTAGTCATAAAAATGGTATGTACATACCTTAAAACATAGTTTATTTTTATAGTCCAGTCTTCTGATATTAAGTCCACATCTTTCCTGTGAGCATAGGTCTGCTGATTGGAGTTCTTCATGGCCTTTTTAAAATCACACCTTTAACCATTGTCTTCAATATCTAGTTTGATTTTCCTTTAAGTATAGTGAGACAGTTGAAAATAGTCCTAGTGGTTACCAAATTTTTATAGTCTTGCTTCTTGAAAATGTGTTTTTAAAAACAACTAGAATTTATCGGATTGTTATGAAATATTCAACTTACTCATGGAAGCAGTGACTTCAATTCCTAAAGCTTTTTAAAATATTTAATCAAGTTATATAATAATATTAACAAATAAACTGGGATAAATATGTTAAGAACAAAACAACTGATTCTCAGTAGTGTATGGTCAACCTGTGGGAGCCCAGTTGCCGGGTATGTCTTAGTAGCCTTAACACTTTCTTTAACACAGTAAGAATCAAAAGTAATGGGGAGTACAGGTTTATTTAATGATTAACTTATGGGTTATTTAATGGAAGACAATTAAAAGAAACTTGTACTGTAGATACTAAATTGATAATTTAAAAGTTTTGAAAACTTTCATTATCGTACTACAACAAGCTGTCTGCTGTCTTCCCTATTGTCATAGTGAGTTTATTTGTGCATAAAATGAAATCATAGTTTTTGTTTGAGTTATCTGTTGTTGTGCAGCAAACAGGCCCAAATCTTAAAGGATTAACTGTTTTATTTCATTCACAATTTTTTGGTTTGGGAATTTGGGAAGGATTTTGCTGGTTATATACTGTTGTGGTCATCTAGCACTGAGGCTACAATTTCTGGAAGAGTGGGAGATTCCTTAAGTATTTTCTCTTCATGTGGTTGCTCCACATGGCTATTTTGAGTTCCCTTGCAACGTAGGAGTCTCAGGATAGTCAAATTTCTTCTGTGGAGAGTGGCATCATCCAGAGCAAGTTTTCCAAAGGACGGTAAGTTGAAGCCATCAGGTCTGAGCCTGGAAAATGGTGCAGTGTCGTTTCTGCCGCATACTACTAGTCAAAGCCATCATGGAGGCATAGACTCCACTTCTCTATAGGACGCATGCCAAAGATTTTGTGGCCATTTTTAATCCGCACAGGTTTAAATGGTCTGTACAATTGATGACATTTTTATTTTTAAAAGCCTGAGAATATTTCTGGTGGATGTCAACATTGCAGTCTGTGGAAGAACACATGGGTCTGTATTTAACTGATTCAAATTGTTAATGAATATGAAACATCTGGAGAGTTAAACTGATGAAGGATAGAATGCTGGCAGCAACGTCATTATAGTAATGGCTGCTGGACAGTTCTAATTTATGAGTTCAGCTTCTGTTTTACCAGTAGGTTTGAGTTTCAGTCTCTCAGAGCATTTTAAAAAAAAAGAGAAAAACAAAATTCAGTAACATATAGATGAAATTGAATTTTAATCTTTTGGCAGGCTGCAAATTCCATTTGGTAGCTTGGTAACAGACATTTTAGACAACAGTGTGATTTGGTTTTAAGTGGAGTAGGTCATTTTCAAATGAATTAAATAATTTGCAAGTAACTTTTTTCTTCGTTGTTACTTAGACTAGAAGTAGTGTCATTTCTGTATATAGTATATAGATCGGTAAAATATACCACTGATTTTAAATACAGTGTCCTGGGACGCCTGGGTGGCTCAGTGGGTTAAGCCTCTGCCTTTGGCTCAGGTCATGATCCCAGGGTCCTGGGATTAAGCCCTGCATCGGACTCTTTGCTTGGCCTGCCCTCTCTCTGCCTGCCTTTCTGCATGCTTGTGATTTCCCTCTCTGTCAAATTGCTAAATCTTTATAAATAAATAAATAAATAAATACAGTATCCTTTATTATACTAATGATAAAGGAAAATCAGATCTTCCAGGTCATTTCTTTCAATGACACACTGTGATCTTTTTTGATGGCCTGTGAAGACGCAGGGAAGAATATCTAAAATGATCATTAGAAATACCTTCTTTCAAATGTGGTATATATACACAATGGAATACTATGCAGCCATCAAAAGAAATGAAAGCTTGCCATTTGCGACAACGTGGATGGAACTAGAGGGTATCATGCTTAGTGAAATAAGTCAATCGGAGAAAGACAACTATCATATGATCTCCCTGATATGAGGAAGTGGAGATGCAACATGGGGGGATAAGGGGGTAGGAGAAGAATAAATGAAACAAGATGGGATTGGGAGGGAGACAAACCATAAGTGACTCTTAATCTCACAAAACAAACTGAGGGTTGCTGGGGGGAGGGGGGTGGGGAGAGGGTGGTTGGGTTATGGACATTGGGGAGGGTATGTGCTATGGTGAGTGTTATGAAGTGGGTAAACCTGGCAATTCACAGACCTGTACCCCTGGGGATAAAAATATACGTTTATAAAAAATAAAAAAATAAAAAAAAAAAAACGCCTGGGAAATGTCCATGAGTCTTGGATTATCAAATTCCAGTAATTTAGGGTAGACCGAGGCTCAATATCCTTTCAACTTTGATATACTAAATACTTCATGTATTAATTAAAAAAAAATAAGAAATACCTTCTTTCACTAGGTTTTGCCATGCTTTGCTCTTGGAAGTAATACCACTTTTATTAAGATCAGCCAACGTTAGAGTGTTGTTTTGTTAGATCTGAGACTATCTATATCAAAGAAATTCTGTTTAATCTGTAAGATTAATTAAATCTGTATGAGACTATCTATATCAGAAATTCTATTTAATCTGTGTGAAATAAATGTAACTAATGTGTTGAGTTATTTTTTGAATAAAGAAGAAATGGAAATACTCTTCCTTTCCTTGTGATTATTTGATGCTGGTACCTGCTTTTCTGATGGTGCCCAAAGCAATTACTTTCAGATGTTAAATCCACTATAATTTTAAGTGATTCCTCTCTTTAGTTAAAGACTGGTTATTTCCAGTGACTTGTATAACATTGTTATTAGTAATTACTCATTAAATTTCTTATGTACTTTTGTTTTATTACATAATGCATAGAAAAAAAATTTTTGATAGTCATTAACATATTTCCCTTATTTTATATGAATATGTATTAGGTAGAGGTAATTTTCTGTGGAAGAGTATTACTATTCAGCTTTGTTCTTTTATATATAATATAGATATTCTGAATAGCAGGATAAAATTATATTTATAAGCTTAATGTCACTGTTGTATTATAATATGCCTTTTCTCTCTTCCATTTAATCTTTCTTGGCTTGAATTATTTTATTCTAAATTATTTTAATATCTACTGTTTTTATCTTGAAGTGTGATTTTTTCATATGAAGTAGAAAAACCGAAAAACTGAGACTGCTCTACTCAAAACAGTTCACATGAAAGTTTATATACTATATTAAAATATGGCTCAGATTATGTAAAATGATGTGTAGTCCCTGTTACCTTAAAATTGGCCATGTGGTGAAATATGAAAACCTTTCTTAGTAACTAGAGTATCTTTAAAACCTATAAAATACAGGTGAGCCCCAATTTAGGACCACATAAAAAGTGAAAATCTGATTTATGGAAATGGTTAGGACTTACTTGCATTATAGAATGATTTTTCCCCAGTTTGTTGAAAAAATACACTTTCATGTATAATATAGGTATATAATATGTATAATGTTTTTGCAGTTAAGTAATTTTCAATACTTAATACTTTTTACTTTTGTGTAAGTATGATAATGATGATACATTTTATTTTTTTATTTTTTTAATATTTTATTTATTTATTTGAGAAAGAGATAGAGAGCACAAGTAACTAGAGCGGCAGGCAGAGGGAGAGAGAGAGCAGGCTCTCCGCCAAGCAGGGAGTCCGATGTGGGGCTTGATCCCAGGACCCCGGAATCATGACCCGAGCTGAAGGCAGCCACTTAACCAACTGAGCCACCCAGGCGTCCCAATACATTTAATTTTAAAAAAATATTTCATTTATTTATTTGTCAGAGAGAGAGAGAGGGGCCACAAGCAGAGGGACCAGCAGACTCCCTGCTGAGCAGGGAGCCCCATATGGGACTCCATCCCAGGACCGTGGGATCATAACCTGAGCCAAAGGCAGATGCTTAACCGACTGAGCCACTCAGGCGTTCCTGATGATACATTTTAACTAGAAAATTGTTCACAGCTACACTTCTTTTACAAAACTGAATATTTATCTCCCTTTAGTCACTTTCATTTGAATATAGTAGGTATGGTTTCTGAAGACTTTCATAGAGAAACAGTAGGTAAAAGTATATACAACTGTGGAATTTTATAATAATGGAATTGAAAATTAGTAGTTTTATTTGTGTATTTATTTGTAGTTTTATTTGTGTATTTATTTGTGTATTACTGTGTTATTAGTGATTGACTTATTTTCTTTGATTTTTCATGTAACTCTGAGCATATATCTAATAGTTATGTTAGTCTCTTCCAGTTTGTTTATATATATATACATGTATTACATGTATATATATATGCATTACATATACATGTATTACATGTATATATATATGTATTTTTTTTTACATTGTGGTAGGCAGAAAAATGTCCTCCAAAGGTAACAGTTCCTAATCCCTGGAATCTGTAAATGTTACCTTATTTGGAAAAAGGTTTTTGCAGATATGATTTAGTTAAGGGTTTTATAATGTGATTACTCTATCCTAGGTTTATTCACTCATTTAGGAAATAATTATTGAGCATTTACAATATGTCAGCCATTGGACTTGCTGCTGGGGATATGATAACGGCCAAGAGAAGGATTTTTAATGAATAATAACAAAAATCTTTGAAATTAATTAAGTAGGGGAAACAAAGTAGAGGATCTTGAAATAGATCACCATACATACAAGAAGGTTATATGTGAAAATTCAGTTCAGGTTAATGTGTATGTATTATTTAGCAAATAGTTCTGGCAAATTCGGCTATTCATTTGGGATAAATAAAGTTGGATCTTTATCTTACATGATATACAAAAATAAATTCCACATGGAAGGACTTAGTAAAAATTCTTTAAATGTAGGAGAGGACATGTGCATTCTTGGGGTGAAGGAGACCTTAACCACCACTGTAAACCTACAAAAAGATAGATTTGTATGAAACCTAACTTCTGAATGAAAAAATACACTATATAAACAGTGGGTTTGGTGAAGATATTTGCAATTCAGAGGACGGCCGAAGTTGATCTGTTATTTGAAATAACAACTTAGATATTGACAAAAAGGGAGCATATAGCAAGCAATTTAAGAACCATAAGCAAAAGGTATGAGGAAGCAAACTCAAGTGGGCAAAAACATGTAAAAAGGTGTTGAAACTCATGAATAGAAGAATGCAAATTAAAGTACTGATATAATATTACTGTGTCTATCAAATTGCCTCTTTCAGACCCTGCCGTTTATTTCCAGGGGGTAGCGGGGGTGGGGGGGAGAAAGAAAAAGGAAAGGACCAACAATAATTTTTTGCTGGCAAGGACCTAAAGGAAAAGTTATTTTTGTACTTTGCTGGTAGAAATGTGGATTAATGGAGCCTTTTTGGAAGAATATCTGACACTGGTTAAAATTAAAAACAAAAACAAAAACACACTTATATACTGATTGATGTAGCAATCCCATTTTAAAAAAATCTAGCCCATAGAAACATACCTACATACCTAAAGGTTTCTGTACAAGCATTTGTATTGTCAAAAATTTGGAAACTAAGTATATGCCTGTCAGTGGAGGAATGGTTGAATAAATATGTATCTATTATGCATCTACAGGATGAAAGCTTAGTAACAGTAAGAGGGAAACAGATACACGAGGGATTTCCATTTGGATATTATTTGTGGGGAATTTGGATATTATTAAGTGAGAAAAATAAGATTGAAAAATGTGCATGATATTTTATATTAAAAAATGTAATGACAATACCATTATATATGTAGATGTGAAAATGAGAGTACATATCTGTGTATGTTATATGAGAATAGAGATACAGGTTAAGTACATAGTAGGTTGTTAACTTGGACCATTTGGGTGAGAGATGGGTGGAACTAACATGGGGGTAGGAGGAAGGGAGAGGTATGTGAGGTTGGGAATCATGTCTGCAAAGTAAGAAGAAAGGCGAATTAAAAACAAGTTTCATGGTAGTATGATCATATCTATGCATTAAAGTTAAAATCATGCATTTATGTATTTATATATATGAAAATTTTTTTAAGAATTGCATGTAGTGGTATTAATTACTATATTCTTTTGGAAAGGAGAATAGTTAAATTGTTATGTTGATGGAATATTATGCAGATATAAATAATACAGTTCTGAAGAGTAATTATTAAGCCATTAATGACTGAACTGTATTTATGATGTAATATATGAAAAAATAATTTATAATCTCATGTATAATTTAAATATATATATATGTATTTAAGTACTGGGATGGAATAGGGTAAAATGAAAATACTATAGGGGAGAGTATAATGAATTGTTTTTATTTTGTTCTGACAAATTCTGGAGAAAAATATAGCTTAAATGCTATAAATCCAACTTAAATATTCATATTAAAAATTAATGTATATAGATTTTGTTTGTGATAAAACATTTTTTAATTATGTCTTTAGGCATTTGCAGGCTGTTTAAATTTGGAACCAACTGGGCATTTTTTAAATCAATATCTTATTCCAAAAGTTCAAGTTTTTCTTGATTTATTAATGAGAAATCTTTGGTTTCATTTACCATTATTTCTTACTAGGAGAAAAACTTTGGGTCTCTGGAAGTAATTAGGATAGTTTCATCCTTTCTTTAAGTCACAGTATTGTTATAGATTCAGACAGCCAATTCTATTAATAGCTTAGGCATTGTACATTATTACGTGATGATTGAAATCTTTACAAACTCTTTGAATCTGAATGAAGGTATGAGGAATAAAGAGCAGAAAAAGAAATAGAATTTGCTCTTCATCCTTTATCTTATTTTGAGAGATCTTTACAAATCTCTCATATGCTTTATTGTTTTTAGGTGTTTGTAGTGTATCTTACCTCACCTTAGGTTTTATGAGAGTTTGTGCCCTTTGTATTTATCTGACATTGGTTGTCTGAATTTTCTTGATTTGTGTTTGTTGTCTTTAACTGATTTTGAAAATTTTTCAGCCATCTTTTCAGATATTTTTTTGTCTCATTCTCCTTGGCTTCTCTTTCTAAGATTTTAATTACAAATATTATAGACCCTCTGATACTGTTTCGTGGCCCGGGACCAGCCATGGTTTATTTTCTTTTCCTCAGGGTATGTTTGTGTGTATTTAAATTTAGGTACAGTCTTTTGATTTATTTTTAAGTTTACTGATTTTTTTTCTTCTATTCTGTGCAGTTTGATAAGTCCAAAAGGAAGTTTCTTCTCTGATACCATGGTTTTCATTATCAGCATTTCCCTTTTACTTTTATTTTTGATGGTTTCCATATATCTGTTGATATCCACTTATGCATGTTTTCTACCTTCCCATTATACTCTTACATTAAGCACAGTTACTTTTTCTTTCTTTCTTTCTTTTTTTTTTTTTTTAATGTTCCTATCATTTGGATCATCTCTTGGCCTAGTTTTGTTGATTTGTCTCTTGACTTCTTTTTTTTTTTTTCTTTTTCTTTTTTTGCTTGCTTGTCTAATAATTTGTGTCACCATTTGTAAAAAAGACTGAGATAAGTTGTATTGATGCTACAAAATGGACATACCTCTTTTTCTTCAGGTCATTGATGTTAATGTTTTTAAAACATTCAGAATTAATACAGTATGAAAGTAAGGCAGATACGTGATAAAATTGGCAAACCAATTCAAAGGTAAAATGCAGTGTAAGTCAAAACATTTTAAAAGGGACACATTCAAGTTTTATTTTAACAAAGTTCATGCTTTAACTTTTTGAATATATGTAGAATTAAAAGAAAAACTTTATTTTGAAATAATTATAGATTTATTAACATAGAAGTTCTGCTTACTTTTCCTCCAGTTCCCAAATGGTTATATTTCTTGCAAGTACAGGGTAATATAAAGAGGCAAACTGAGAGTCACACAATGTGTGTCTGTAATTCTGTGTCATTTTATCCCATCTGTATATTCATATCACCATTCCCTCATCAAAATAGAGAACTGTTCCATCATCAGTAGGATCTCCTTTGTGCTACCCTTTTATAGTCAGTCCTACTCCCCCCCTCCACCATCCCTAACCTCTAGACACCATTCATTTCTTCTCCATATTTATAATTTTGTTATTCTGACAGTGTTATATAAATGGAATCATACCATATGTGACCTTTTGAGATTAGCTTTTTAATTTTTTTTTTTTCACTCAGTATACTGCCCTTGATATCCATTCAACTAGTTGTTTCAGTAGTGCTCTTTTTTCCCTCCTTTTAATGCTGACTAATGCTTCAGTGGTGTGGATGTGGCACAGTTTGTTTAATATCTACTTATTTTAGGGCATTTTTATTGTTTCCAGTTTTTGGATATTAAAAATAAAGCTGTGTCCAGTCATGTACAGATTTTTGTGTGGATATGTAAGTTTTCCTTTCTTTGGGAAAAATGCCCAGAAGATCTTATTGCTAGATCTTGTGGTAAGTATATGTTTAGTTTTTAAAGTAACTAACAAATATATTTTCCAGAGTATCTGTACCATTGTACATTTGTGCCATCATTGTTTGAAAGACCCAGTTTCTCTGTATTCTTGCCAACATTTGGTATTGTCACTGCCTTTTTTTTTTTTTTTTCTTTTTTGTGGGGTGGGGAGCTCCCAGTATGGAGCCCAACACAGAGCTTGATCTCAAGACCCTGAGATCAAGACCTAAACTGAGATCAAGAGTCAGATACTTAACCAACTGAGTCATTTAGGTGCCTCTCACTGCTTTTTATATTAGCTGTTCTAATAGTTGTATAGTAATATCTCATGGTTTTCTTAATTTGCATTACGCTAATACCTAGTGAAATGTTGAATGTTTTTTTAATTTGCTTAGTTGTCATTTCTCTTTGTATATCCTCTTTGGTGGAATGTTTATCTATATTATCCATTTTCTAATTAGGTTGTTTGGATTTTTTTTTTTAACAATTGAGTTTTGAGAGTTCATTATATGGACCTGAGTCCTTTGTCAGCAGATATGTGGTTTGTAGATATTTTCTCCCAGTCTGTAGCTTTTCGTATGGCATTGTATTTCTTTTTTGTTTGTTTTTTGAAATACTTACAGATGTATGGAAAAGTTATATGCAGTCCAAATGATTCCTGTATACTCTTCATCCAGATTTCCCTAATGTTAACATATTACCACATTTAAAAAAAATCATTCTCTGTCTCTCTTTGTATGCATATATATCTGTGTGTGTGTGTGTGTGTGTACATATGTAGGCCAAATACATATTGTTATAATTTAATAACTTAATAGGAAAATAGACTAAAAAATAGGAAAATGGACTGAACAATAGAAATAAAAAAGTAAACCAAGAATCTTCTAGATTTGGCTATGATGGAATAATACAGTTTAGATTACCATCTTGTTATAAATGACTGTGATACTGGACAAGATATATGAAGCAACATTTTCAAGCATTCAATAAGAGACAGCACATGGCTGTGATCCTTGAGAAATAGAAAACACAGCAAGTTAACTTCATATTCTCCCTAGTTTTCTACCTGAGTACACTTTCCCTGACCTAAGGAATTGGAAACTAGCTAGGGAATTGTGATTTTGATGGGTAGAGGAAACAGAGATTGGAGTTTAGGGAATCATGAGGCATTTGAAATTTGCAGACAGGATATTGGAGAGGGAGTTGCAGGGAACTAACTTCAGGAATCTGCATAGAGTTTCCTTTAAACCTTAAATCTTAAATATATATGCACCTAATAACAGAGCCTCAAAATATATGAAGGAAAAAGTGACTGTGAGGAAAAAAAGGGATATTCACAATGGTGAACAGTACTCTTTTTGGTGGGAGAGGGAATCTTAAGCAGGCTCCATGCTCAATGTGGAGCCCTATGCAGGGCTTGATCTCAAAACCCTGAGATCATGACCTGAGCTGAACCAAGAGTCAGATGCTTAACTGAGTGAGTCCCCCAGGTGCCCTGAACAGCACTTCAATCAGTGTGACCTAGTGACTTTTGTAGACTGCTATACCCAGTAGTTTCAGAATATACATTTTTTTCATATGCACGTAGGACTTTTACCATGTCTTTCTTTTGGGTACCTAGTGGATGTCTTCATGATAAACATTTGGATTGTTATTATCTACCTTTAATTTTTTGTGTGTGTTCAGTGGGTATAAAGTAGTAGTAGAATTTCATTGTTTTAAAATTTGTATTTCCCTGATAAGCTTTGAGGTTGAGAGTCTTATTCATTAAAAAAAAATAGAGTTTTACTCATTCAACAAGAATAGAGTACCACCTCTATGCCAGTCACTTCTAGGTGTTGGAGATATATTAATGACCAAAACTGGTAACTGCTTGTTCTTGTGAGGTTATATTTCGTGTGTGTCAGGGAGACAAACAATAATCATAAAATCAAGAAATAGAAAAATGAAGTATGTTAAATGGTAAGTGCTGTGCAGGGAAGGAAGAATTAGGAATACTGAGGGGAAGGTTTTATTTATAATTGGGTAGTTACAATGGAAATGATATTTGAGCAAAGACTTGGTGGAAGTAAGAAACTCAAGCAGCTATCTGAGGAAAGAGTATTCTAGGTAGAAAGGATAGTTAATGCAAAGTCTTAAAGCTTTAAAAAAAAAACACCTGGCTACCTGTATTAATATTAGCCAAAGTCAACTTAAAAATCATTTTAGGACTTGATCATTTTATAAGGATAAAAAGTTAAATTCATAAAGAATGTTAAGCATCAAATATAAAGCAAAAAATGGATAGAAATGTAAGGAGAAAGTGGTACCTCTACTATAATAGTGAGAAATTTTAACTCACTTGTGATTATTAATAGGTGAAGCAAAAACAAAACAAAAACCCAGAAGAACATGGATCTAAATAGTACATTCTGTGGACATATATAGAACCTAGTATATATAGAATAAAAAAGACACATAACTACAGTTAAATCAGAGATCTAAAGGATATTGAGAAATAAAAGGTATCTAAATCAGAAATGAAGAAGTAAAATTGTCTTGTTCACTGATGATAATGATACTTAGAAAATCCTGAAATTGCACACACAAAACTGTTGGAATTAATAAATGAATTCAGCTAAGTAGCTGGATACAGAGTCAACACACAAAACCATTTGCCTTTCTATATAGTAACAATGAACAATCTGAAAAGGAAATTAAGAAAACAATTCCATTTATAGTAGTATAAAAAAGAATAAAATACTCAGGAGTTAACTAAGGAGGTGAAAGACTTGTACGATGAAAACTATAAAACATTCCTGAAAGAAAGATGACATAAATAAATGGAAAGGAATCCCATGTCCATGGATTGTAAGACTTAAGATTGTTAAGATTTCAATACTAACCTAAGTGATCTATAGATTTAATGCAATCCCCATCAAAATCACAGTGATTTTTTTTTTCAGAATATAAAAACCCATCCTAAAATTTATATGGAATCTTGAGGGACCCTGAATAGCCAAAATGGACCTGAAAAAAAGAACAAAGCTGGATGACTAACACTTTCTAATTTTAAAACTTACTACAAACTAAGCAATCAAAACAGTGTGGTATTGGCAGAAAGACAGATGTATCAATCCATGAACTAGAAGGGAGAACCCAGAAATAAACCCTCTCATATTTGGTGAAGTGATTTTTTGGTAGGGGTGCCAAGGCCATTGGATGAGCAAAAGATAGTATTTTCAGCAAATAGTGCTGGGAAAAGTTGATATCCACATGCAGCAGAATGAAGTTGGTCTTTTTACTAATACCGTATACAAAAAATAATTTGTAATGATCCATGACCTAGTGTGAGATCTAAAACTATAAAACTTTTAAAAGAAAACATTGAGCAAAACTTTGACATTGGATTAAACAATGGTATCTTGGATGTGACTCTAAAAGCACAGGCAACAAAAGAAAAAAATAGACCAATTTGTCTTGATGGAAAAAGTTTGTGCATGAAGGATATAAACTATCAACAGAGCAAAAGTTAACCCACAAAATGAGAGGAACTATTTGCAAATAAAGGATTAAAATCCAGAATATATACAGAGCTCCTAAAATTCAACAACTGAAAAGAAACCAGCAGATTAAAAAATTGGTAAAGGACTTGAATAGAAATTTTTTCAAAGAAGATACACAAATGAGCATATGAAAAGAAGGTCAATATCATTAACTATTAATGAAAATCAAAACAACAAGGTACTACCTCATATTCAGTGAGATAGCTATTATTGAAAAAAAAAATACCAAGTGTTGTTGAGGATGTAGAGAAATTGGAACCCTTGTGTGCTGTTACTGGGAATGCAAAATGGCACAGCTATTGTGTAAAACAGTATAGTAGTTCCTCAAAAGTAAAACTAGAATTGCCAGATGATCCAGCAATTCCTCTTCAGGGGATATACTCAAAAGAATGAAAAGCAGGTTCTTGAAGAGATATTTGTACACTAATACTAATAGCAATATTTTTCATGATAAGTAAAACCTGGAAGCAATCCAAATACCTATAGAAAGGTGAATGGATAAGCAAATTGTGGTATTCAATAGACTATTGTTCAGCCTTAAAAAGAAAGTAGTAACAGAGTGTCTGGGTGGTTAAACGTCTGAGTTTTGATTTCAGCTCAGATCATGATCTCAGGTTTGTGAGATCGAGTTTTGTATTGTGCTCTGGGGTGGTTGTGTAACGTGCTTAAGATTCTTTCTCTCCTTCTCCCTCTGCCCTCACCTCCCCCACATGCGCTCTCGCACTTGCACTCTCTCTCTCTCTTCCTCTCAAAAAAAAAAAAAAAAAAGGAATTTCTGACATGTGCAACAAAATGGAAGAACTTTGAGGACGTGATGCTATGTGAAATAAGCAGTCATAAAAAGGCAAATACTGTATTATTCCACTTATGTGATATACTTAGAGGAGTCAAAACTATAGAGGCAAAGTAGAGGAGTGGCTGTCAGGGACTGGAGGAGAGGGGAATGGGGATTTGTTTAATGGTTTACAGTTTCAGTTTTGTGAGATGAAAAGAGTTCTGAAGATGGATGGTGGTGATTTCACAACAGTATGAATGTACTTAATACCACTGAACTGTACACTTAAAAATGGTTAAGATAATAAATGTTATGTTTACCACAATAAAAAAGATAATGACAATACTGTTAGTAACTCTGTGCCAACTATTTTTTAAAACAGAATAGTCACATTTCTAGAAAAATATTACTTACAAAAATTGAGGGAGAAATTAAAAGTCTGAATCATCCTATAATTATAAGAAATTGAATCGTCCCACAAAGAAAGCAACAGCCCAGATGTTTGCTAAGCAAATTTCTACCAAAATTTTAAGAAATAGATTATTCCAATCTGTTGCAATGTCTTTTAATTAATAGAAAAGGAGGGATGTTGTACCATCTAGTTCTGAAAGCCCCACATAACCGTGATACCTAAAACAGATGAAGACATTACGAGAAATGAAAATTACAGATATATGTCCCTCATGAATGTAGATGTAGAAATCTCAAGTAAGGTAATAACACATTGAAACCAACTTTATGAAAGAAGGCATACACTTTTACCACATTTGGTTTATTTCAGGTGTACAAGAATGTTTTACTATTGTATGATCCATGAATGTAAATGATGACATTAATAGATTAAAAGAGAAAAATCATGATAATTTTAATAAATATAAAAAAGCATTTAATAATCAATGTAAATTCATGGTTAGAATGCTTAATAATTAGGAAAAGAGGAAAATTCTTTAATCTGTTCGGACAATTAAGAAAAACAGTCATTAGCAGATATCTTTTAAAGTGGGGAAATATTAAAAACATTTCCTTTAAAAACAGGAATGATGGGGGCGCCTGGGTGGCTCAGTGGGTTAAGCCTCTGCCTTCGGCTCAGGTCATGATCTCCAGGTCCTGGAATCGAGCCCCGCATCAGGCTCTCTGATCGGCAAGGAGCCTGTTTCCTCCTCTCTCTCTCTGCCTGCCTCTCTGCCTACTTGTGATCTCTGTCAAATAAATAAAATCTTTAAAAAAAAAAAACAAAACAGGAATGATGTAGGCATGGCTGTTATAACCCCCATTGTAGTTATTACTGTTACATAAGAAATCATCTCAAACTTAAGGACAAAACAACTAATAGATTCTGAGATTCTGAAAGAAACTTGTACAGTGCAGAATAAGAAGGTTTGTTACTAGTCCACCCTTTATAATATATCAGTAGTATAACTTGAACTCTAGACTTGATGGCTAGGGGCTGGAATCATTTGGAAGTATATTCATTTATCTGGTGATTTGATTTTAGTTGGTAGTCTGGGAACTAAATTAGGCAATAATTTGGGAAATTTACATGTGGCTTCTCTAAGTGGTTTCTCCAAATGGTGTGGTTTGGCCTTTTTCACAGCATGACAACTGGGTTCTAAGAGCAAGGAGTACTAGAGCACAAGGCAGAAATGCAGTGCATTTTTATGACCTATATGGGGAAGTTATACAGTGTTAGTTCTGGTGTGGTGTATTGGTTGTGGAAGTTATATAATGATCTACAGAAATTCAAGGGAAGAGGACAGAGACTCTACAAATCATTGGGAGGAGTATCAGTGATACATTCTTAGAAGAATATGTGAGTTGGGAGATATTTTTGTTACCATCTTTGGAAAATATAATCACTGTATTGCTTCCTGTACTTAGCATTGTATTGGAGGACATATCCAATGTTTTAAGGAAAAAAAAGAGGAATTAGAGGTATTAGAATTGGAAAGGAAGAAATAAAAGTATTATCTGGAGGCAATATGATCATTTACATATAAAATCAAAAGAATATAGGTAAATTATTAGATAGAAGAGTTTGGCAAAGATGAATAGCCATATATAGATAGACTAATATATGGAAGTTAATTGCATTGTTATAATAAAATAGTGACAAACAACTAGTAAACATACTTTATTTTTTTTTTTAAGATTTTATTTATTTGTTTGACAGACAGAGATCACAAGTAGGTAGAGAGGCAGGTGGAGAGAGAGGAGAAAGCAGGCTCCCCGCCAAGCAGAGAGCCCGATGTGGGGCTCGATCCCAGGACCCCGGAACCATGACCTGAGCTGAAGGCAGAGGCTTTAACCCACTGAGCCACCCAGGCGCCCCAGTAAAAATACTTTAAAAGAAGACATTAAATGGTATCGTAGGATATCATTAGGAATAATATAGCAGGAGAGATGTAAGACTTCTTTTGGGAAAATTTTAACACTCTATTAATAGGCATTAAAAAAGACTCATTCTAATTTGAGTCATAAGATAGACCATATTTATGGGCAAATGGCTCAATATCATAAAGACTTTATGTCTACTGAAATAATCCTACAGCCAGAAACCAGTCCACACATTTGAGGAGCTTTGGTATATGGTAAAGATGGCATATCAGATTAATGAGGAAAGAAGTTACTATTTAATAAATGAATTTTTTTTAATATTTTATTTATTTATTTGACAGACAGAGATCACAGGTAGGCAAAGAGGCAGGCAGAGAGAGAGAGAGAGAGGAAGAAGCAGGCTCCCCGCTGAGCAGAGAGCCCGATGCGGGGCTCGATCCCAGGACCCTGGGATCATGACCTGAGCCAAAGGCAGAGGCTTTAACCCACTGAGCCACCCAGGCGCCCCAATAAATGAAATTTTCAAAAGAAAAATTGAATCTCTGCACCTACCGTATACAAAAGTTAAATTGCAGATTGGTTAAGTACTTAAATGTCAAAAATAAAATACTAACTTTTTAGAAAATACAGGTGTTTATCCTTTAGACCTAGGGATAGGAAAGGATTTAACTAATAAGACTAAACTTTGCTAAATTATAATTAGATTAATACAGTTAACATACTAAAATATTTTGTTCATTAGAAGTTACCTTAAAGGATATGAAAAAATAAGTTCTAAAATAGAGGATATTTGCAATATGCAAAGCTGACAGTGATTAATATGAAGAATATTTTTTAAATTGCATAAATCAAAAGGCACAGGCAAAAATTAAAAAAACTATATATCGGTATTTCACAAATTATATATGATTAATAATCATTTGAAGAGATTTCAGCTTCATTAATAATTGGGGAGATCAAATTAGGTACACAGTGGGATACCATTTAAAACCAAGTGTTGGAAAGGATGCAGATTCACAGTATTCTTATATATTGCTTCAACAAATAAAATTTCTGCAGCCATTTGGAAAATAGTTTTTCATTATCCCGCAAAGCTAAATATAGACAAACATTATAACCCAGGGATTTTACTTGTAGGCATATACCCAAGAGAAATACTGTATATATACAAAAGTAAATGTGTTGGAAAATGTTCATAGCAGCTCTGCTCTCAATAACAAAATAGACACTCAAATATCCACTGACAGGAAAGTGACTGAATAAACTGTGGTATATTATATAGTAAAAAAAGGAATGATAGCTGAAATAATATTAATGAAATAATATGCAAAAAACTTAGGTCTCCCTAATTTATATGTCATGGGACACCCTTTAAAAATAGCCAGATTAGAAGTAGTGTGCTTTTCATTAGTAGATAAAGATAAAATGAAACTATTTTTGAAAGCAAGGGAATGATGAAAAATGAATGGAGGATTGTGCCCTAGGGAGGGTTTGCATGTAATTTGTTGTTAAGATCTTTAGTTTTATGCTTGGTAGTGGGTTTCCATAAGCTGATTTTATTAGAAACAAAATAATAATAATACCAATAATAATAATAATAAAAACAGCCAGATTTCTTGAAGCAGGGGTATGACAGGGAGGCCATGTAGCGAGAACAGAGTAAGTCAGGGGGAGTTATAGATAAGGTCAGGGAGGCACTGGGGACCTCTAATAAGGTCTAATACAAAAGTGAGCAAATTTTTAACAAGGGTTTAAAGCTATTTGTGAATAATGGATTTGAACACTGAGACACTAAGTTTACAATTTCACTCTTGTCTACCCAAAATAGTTTTGTGGTTATTGTATCAGAGTAACATATTCTAGGTAGGTGTGATTATTAGATATATTTATCCAGATAAATGAGAGTTCACTGTAAACAGAAGAAACATAAATGAGAACATATAAAACCATGAAAGAAATGAAACACTGTCTTTATTGGAGAGAATATTAAATTTGTGATCTTCTGCACCTGATAATGGCAACACTGTTTTTACTGTGTTATTGTATAACTTTTTTTCCTGTATTTTTGTTGTATAGTATGCCCTTTTCTGCCTTAATATTTTGATGTAATTGTAGGTGTTTTATAGGACTTACTTTTGCTTTTAATGATCAATGCAAGTGCAGTTCACAACTTTGTCTTTATGCTTACTTTGCTTACATAAGAGGCTCCAAAGTTCATGTCTCATTGACGCATGGATTTTTCATTCTCAGTTTGAAAGCTTTGAAGTTGAGACTTTCATGATGATAGTCTTAGAGCTTAAAATGCACTTGTTTTAGAAAAAGTTGTCCAGTATGATAAATGGATTGGGGAGAAGGATGACAAGTAAGTTCTGGTAATTTTTAAGAAATAGCAATAAATACCTGAATCAGAAAGATGATCACCAGAAGAGAAAGGAAATAAAGAGTGGGGAAAATAAAATAGGATTGAATGACATACTTGGCCATGGTGGAAAGCAAAGAATATAAGGTGACATCTAATTTCTGCATTTTAGAGGAATTAAAACATGATAATTATTGAAAAAGGACAGATTCAGTAGAAAGTTCTTTATGAAGAAGAAAGGAATTTGGTTTTAGTCATAGAATAGTATTTTTAGAGGATTTTACAATGCAATATCTTAGAAGTCATCTAATCATTGTGTTCATTTTACATATGAGGACATTGAAGTTGAGAGAGATGTGGTGATTTGACCCGAGTCCCATGGTTAAAATATACACTCTTACATGATTGCAGGATATGGATGTGTTAGAATTGAGGATGGTAGCAGAAACTAGGTTACAGAGGTTCATTAATTCGTTCTAAGAATTTTGACTTCATCTCTAAAGGGATGAGGAGTCACTGAAAGATTTTAACTAGGTGAGTATTTAAAAGGACCATTTGGGTAGCAGAGTGGAGAATGGAGTAGAAAAGGAGCAAACTGGAAACAGAACTATTTTGAAGGCTGATGGTATAAACCAGATGAAACACTATGGTGGCTTTATCTGGAGTGAAGATACTGGGAATGGGAATGGATGAATTCTAGAGGTACTTAGAACTTAGGATTTGGTGATTGGTTGTATGAAGTGAGAGAGAAAAGGAGGCAAAGATGACTCCAGGATTTTGTCTTGGGCAGCTGTTTTGTAGATGGTAGTAGCAGTCACTGAATGAAGGTATTCTCGGGGGAGAGATCTTGAGGTCAGTTTTGCTTGTATTGAATTTGAGGTGCCTTTTAGACTGGAAAAAAGACTAGTCAATTGTCTGTTGTTTATGTGGGTCTGGAGTTCAGGAGGTGATCTTAACTAGAGATTTCTTAGCTTGTATTTGTGACTGAGTCCAACAGAGTGAATGAGGTAGTCCAGGGAGTGCGTTTGAATTGAGATAACAAGAACGGGTAGGTTGGAGTGTTTAATTAGGAGCACCATCATTTAAAGAATAGGTAGAAATACCTGCAAGGGAGATTGAGAAGAAGCAGCCAGAGAAATTGGAAGAAAGAGGGAAAAGAAGTATGGTTGTCTTGTAATGGGGGGAGAGTGTTTTGAGAAGGAAAGACTGGTCAAATGCTGTTAGTGTTCAAATAAGACAAGGAATTGAAAGTGTCTTTTTGCATTTAGTGAAAAGGAGATAATTGGTTACAGGCATAGACTGTAAGAAAGAGCATTTATGAAGTTGAGCTGTGAAAAGGAGGGGGCTGTGGTTGGAGAAGAATGTGTAGTTGAGAGGGGTTTTGCTTTTGTTTTGTTTTGTTTCATTTCCAAAGATGTAGGACCTGGAGCATGTTTCAGTGTTTTGGGAGGAGTCAAATAAGAGGAGGAAGTTAAATATTTAAGAGAAAACACAATTGAGAGAACCAAGTCTGAGAACACAGATGAAGAAATTAGCTTTAAGAATGTAGAGGGATTCCTCTTTCTGTGTGAGCAGAATAAACTGGAATGGTTTGGTACAGATGCTGGTAACTACAGTTTTGGTAGAAAGACATTAGGGGACTTTCTTAAAATGCCTTCTGTTTTAGCAGGAGGCTCGGTTATGTGCTTTGGTTACAGGAAGGAATGGGAAGGTTGGTCATTTGAGGAGCATTGAGAATCTTTGAAATAGTTGCTAGAGAATTAGAGAAAGTGGCTTAATGAGAGAAAAAATAGGCATGATAGGCAGCACTGTGAATCCTATTGAAGATGGGAAACATGAATTTTATAGTGAATTCTCTTACATTCTTGGCAGAAGACAGGTAATTGGATATTGTTGATTGTTTCTGGGAGACATTGTCAGTTACCTTATACCACTCCAGATCTGAATTGATTGAGAAATGGAACCAAGTAATAGGAATCAGAAAAGTGCTTTTATTGTTAAAAGTTTAGTGTAAATGTGGTTTGGATTGAGGTGGCAATGAGGTCTCCTACAAGTTCTCTTCTGAATTAGATTTATTCATCCAGTCGCAGGCTAAAAAACATGTTTTCATGCTAAGAAAATGAAGTTTTTCTCTGATGAGCTTCTCTCATGGGAGTTGCACTAGAGGGATAATATGTTTATGCGCACAGTTCCCAGTGAGGAACTCAGAGAGCTGATATTGTATATGCATGTTGACTTTCATACATTAATCTCACCCAACAGAGAACCTATGGATGTCCTGCTCTCACTACCATTTTTCTCTTGGAGGGAAGTAAAGTAGAAAGAAAAAGAGACTGTAGTATTTCTTTCTTTCTTTCTTCTTTTTTTTTTTTTTCCAAGTTTTTTTTATTTACTTGACGGAGATCACAAGTAGCAAAGAGGCAGGCAGGGAGAGAGATGGAGAAGCAGGCTCTCTGCTGAGCGGAGAGTTTGATGCAGGGCTCGATCTCAGGACCCCGAGATCATGACCTGAGCCGAAGGCAGAGACTTAACCCACTGAGCCACCCAGGTACCCTGAGACTGTAGTATTTCTTAAATCTTGTTTCTATCCAGAGGTGGCCTGTGTCCTCTTTTAAAATGTGAGATGAGGTGATATACCTAACCCCTAACATTGAGGGTCAAGATTTTGCTGGGTAGAAAGAGTATAATTGATATACTGAAAATTTTGGGTTGACAGTAGGTTGGCCATATAACAGTATTTATTATTTGCTTATAAATATATAACTGACTACAGTGAGGTGGTTAATTTTGCAAAATTTGGGTAGTGCATCAAGATCATGACTAAATGCAGTCTTTGAAGGACAGGATAATGAGACAGGATCAGACATCCATCCATCAGTTGGAGGAAGGATTGCTATGAGGAGTTGGAGGAGGTAGAAGTAACCAAAGAGCCTGGGAAACAGGTAAGGATTTGGAGAATGTAAAAGTGCTGTGCAATTTTGTTTCTTGTTATCAGCTGGGATGTATAAATTTTCTGAATGATGGCTGGCAAAAACAAAAACTTAATTGATAGTACAGATGAAAATTATATAAAAGACAATATTTAGTTACTAGAATTACTAGTGGTTGGGATGTCTTCCCATATGATCATTTATGAATAGAATATTTTTCAGGAAGTGAATATATACCTCAGTTATTTTTTTAACTTGTGACATTTTACTATTGGCACTAGTATTTATAGTGTAGCAATAATTTTGTATTTCAGCTTCATAGGGGATGTTTCAAAATTATTGTTAACCCTAATAATAGTTGGATACTTAAGACAGAGGAGTGTAGCAATATAAGATTTTTTAAGATGTAGGCCTTCAAGCTCACGCCTTAATATGGGAAGCTCTGTTTTAGTGCTAGCAACTCGATCCTCTACTACTCAAGTTCCAACATGTTTTTCTTAGAGAAATAAAAGGGAAGGGAAGTCATGTGGGAACTATTAGCAACTCCTTTGCTTTCATTTAGTGATTTATTCCAAAGGCACTGATTCAAAAGTATTCTTTGAGACCCTACTATGTGCTCCTCTGTCGAAGGTGCCAGAGAGTTAAAAGTAGGTAAAAGAAACGGTCCCTGCATGATCTTGGAAGAGCTTATATGAAATTAGGTAAATAAATAATTTCCTTGACCAGATAAGCCTGAAATTCTGATCTTATGTGATTAGACTCTTCAAATTAGTTGAGTCTTAGTGACTCTTCATTTTTAACTTTGACTAAGGGGCGTTGTCCGTGTGTGTGTGTGTGTGTGTACTTTCTTTGCTCTGGTTCCTTTTACCAATTTATGTTTGCCCAGGACAGTCAGGAAAAAAAAAAAAAAATCACTTGTCTTTTGCTTCTACAAAACATGGCATGAAACAGGATCAAATGGAAAAATATTGGGATTATGAGGATGCTGGTTAGCCAGTAGTTTTTCACATGGAATAGAGATTGAGTTAAGTGCTAAGTGGACAATGTTAAGACACTTAGGGCTGATAGAATAATCTGGATGATCTCTGGAAATTGTACTTTTTGAAGTCAGTTACCTAAATTTTTTTTTTCTTAGAGTTTTTTTTTCCATTTAGTTCCATTTTTAGGAACTTTAGGTGTTTGGGACACACTTTGACATTTTGTATAAAATTGTAATAAATGTTAATAAATGTCATAAAGAAGAATAACGTGAAAAAATTGAAAAAAAATTTTTTCACTGGCGAAATATTAATTTAAAATATTTAAGCCTCTGTTTATAGTTAGTTTTGTTAAAAAAAAAAAACTTTCTTTCCTTGAGTTTTTTTCTTTTTCCAAGTATTTTAATAGAAAGAATAGATGGTATTTGTTCATTGTGCCATGATTTTTTTAATACTGTCTTTAAAGAATTAATTATATAAGCTCACAGTTTAAAGTTGTAAATTACTTGTTATGAAACAGCCATCTCATATCCCTGCCCTTCTTTTCTAGCCCTCCATGTCTTGTTTTTTAGATGCAAGATGTTTAGCACATATAGTTGATTCTTTTAGTGTTTACCAGTGCATCCCTAACATGTGTGTTATTGCTGCTTCTTGATTTTTCGGTTTCATACCCATCAACTTTCCAATATGGAAGATGAAGCTTTAGCTGTCTTTTACCACCCCTTCAACCACCCATACCACATACTTCATCTTATTTCTCTTAACTTTCCAGTATGGTTTTATTAAATTTTGGTGTCAGTAGTTGTTCATTATTATTGTTATGTAAATTGTACTCACAGATTAAAAAATACAGTACTGTAAAAATGTCTACTTTTCCTGTCTCACATACCATTTTCTCTCTGTTTTCATTTAGTTGATGTTTTAATCACTAATTCAACTCTGAATTTCCACCCAGTTGTTTAACATTACTCTCCTGTATGGTAAAACACATGAGACAGTCTATTAATTTGATTTGCTCGAATACTTTTCCAGGAACTTTCTGATCTGTGCAAATTTAGGTGGGTTGCTCCTTATCCTTGCTATATAAATAGCTTGGGAACTCACTTTACCATTATTCTGGGAGAATTCCCTTTGCTTTTCACTTGAGTTAAGGTACCTATTTTCTAATCCTATTTCTTCCTTGTGTCTTGTCTTATTCCTTTGGTTCACTGCATAGCTTTTTGTTTTGTTTTGTTTTTGTTTGTTTGTTTAAAGATTTACTTATTTGAGAGAAAGTGATTGTGTGCATGCATGTTGGGGGAGGAGTTGAGGGAGAGGGAGAGAGAAACATAAGCAGACTCTGTGCTGAGTGACTTGATCTCATGATCCTGAGATCATAACCTAAGCTGAAACCAAGAGTTGGATGCTTAATTGACTCCGCTACCCAGGCACCCCTCCATAGCTTTTTAAGAAAGAATGGCAAATAATTTTTTTTGAGGCTTTGCAGTATGAATATGACTTTAGTCTTCCCACAAATTAGTTATTTGTTGGTTTGGTTCATTTTAGAATTCTCTGTATTAATCATTTTCCTCACAAATTTACAAACATTTTTCCATTGTTTTTCACTTTCCAGTAATGCTGCTGTGAAGTCAGATGTCATTATGTTCTTTGTCCTTTGTATGAAAACGATTTTATCTCTTCAAGGGCTTGTGGGATCTTCTTTTTGTCTCTACTGTGCTTCAGTGTGGATTTATTCTTCTGTTTTCTTGGATTAAATTTGAAAATCATACTTTTAGGTTTAGAAAATTTTCTTGAATTATTTTATTGATGATTTCTTCCCTTTTGTTTTCTGTTTCGTTTTTCTAGAATTCCTAATATTAGATATTGCATATTCTGGACAGGATCTTTTAATTTTCTTAGGTATTTACTCTGACGTTCGTTTTCTTTATACTCCTCAGCTTTATTATCTACCCTGCAATTTTTTCACTTCTGAAATCATTTTTAGTTTTAATCCCTTAATCTTGGTGCACACCTCTCTCTCATTCCCCACCCCCATCCAATGAGAGCTTCCTGTTCTTATTTCATGGATGTACTGTCTTCTATTGTTAACTCTCTAAAAGTACTAGTTATAGTTTTTAATTTTTTTGAAAATTTTCTTGTGTAATTTCTATTTCTTCTACTTCTTCCTCCCTTCCTTCCTTCCTTCCAGCTTGGTTTGTTGTTTTTTATATTAGATACATTCTTCATATCTTCTGTTGGCCTTGGCCATGTTGTCATATGTAAGAGTGGAGTACACTAATGAAGTTTGAACATTTATATAATATTTAGAATGTACCAGACACTGTTCTAAGTGCTTCATCTATTTTAACTTATTTGATCTTCATAAGGACTTTAGGAGCTAGTTACCATTATTATTAGTAGTAGTAGTATTAGTATCACTGTATGACAGATGAGGAAACTGAGGTACACAGTGTTGAAATAATCTGCCCAGTGTAACACAGTTAAGTGACAGAACTAGAATTTGAATCAAGGGAACCTGACTTGATAGTCTTTTCTTTTAGCCTTTATACTAGTCATCCTCTTACTGATATCAGGAACAAATTGGAAATTCTCTGTGTGTAGGTAGGATTTGTCAAAGTAATATTACCTGAGTGAACTGTATTTTTGTTTGTTTGTTTTGGTTTGGTTTTTTTGAGGAGTCTTTCATGAGGTCTTTTTTCATGGGTTGATTAGATTCACCAGAGAAGAATCTTATTTTTTAAAAATACTTATTTATTTTAGAGACAAAGAGAGAGCAAGTGTGGGGAGGGGCAGAGGAAGAGAGAATCCTGAAGCAGACTCCCTGCTGAGTGTGGAGCCTGACACAGGGCTCCGTCCCACGACCCTGAGATCATGACCTGAGCTGAACTCAAGAGCAAGTTGATTAACTGACTGAGCCACCCAACTGCCCCAGAGAAGAATCTTCTAAGATCATGACTAAAGACTTAAGCATAGCTGCTGGCAGTTCTGTTGACAAGTGATCAAAGAGTATTGGGAGAATGAGTCTCAATATTTAAGAGAACTTTTAGTCCAGAAATCTCAGTGTCGTCTTATCTGGACCCTTGGCTTTATCCTGTCTAGGGAATAAACCTTCAGTCTTCTTCTATGATAAAGAGCTATAAGTTGTTCTGTTGTGTAGATTCTGGAAGAGGATTTTGGGATACATCTGCCACTCTTATTTTGATTCTCACCTTTACCCACTTTTCATTGCCATGCATTCCTAAGCCTTTTGTAGATGCTTTGATGTAAATGTGATTGATTCTTATTTTCGATCCATTTTCCTTATATTTGCTTTCAAATTTTTCTTCAGTTTTCTTATTTCACATTCTCTTTGACCCTGTGTTTATGCAGAAGCGAACAATCAAAACAAATCTTTGCTATCTTTTAGGAAAAGACTTGGCGGAAAAGACTTTAATAAATTCATGTTTTTAATGTGCAATTTAAAATTCTCTGTTAGGTCTGTTATAATAGAACTCAAATATCTCCCACCTGAAGCGCTTCATGATGTGCCCACTAGATATATCACCATCTAAAAATCTTTCCTCCCACCTTGGACATTTTTTCTTCTTTCTTAAGGCTACTTTATAGCTCATATTCTTAACATTTGCATGATTTTCTTATACTCTTCCACCTCTGCCTCCCCAGACCATAACTCCTTGAGGATCTTGAGTGTTCTCTTCTATAGAATTGCCTAATAAAAATTTGTTAAAATAAGTGTTGTATGTATGTTTTTCTTATAAAATATCAGCGATGTATTAAATACTAGGAATAATAAAAGAGAGAATTAATACAGTAGTGCAACAGAAGAGATCAAATTCACATATAAAGAAGTCTGAGAATTGTTAAACTAGATATTGTGATATCTTTCAGTGTAGATAACCTAATCATAGCAGTCCTACATCTTTCCCCCCTTGCGATGGCACAAAGAACGAACTACATGATCTTCCAATTTTTTAGCCAGGCTCGTGACTCAATAAGTTACATGACAGATATATTTGGTGTTTCTGTATTATATTTGTAGTTTAATGGGGTATAATGGTAAGTGCTATAAATATTCTAAAAAATTATAAATGCATTTTAGATAAAATAATGTTTTAAATGTGCTGGAGTTAGCTAACTCTATAAAGGAGTCTCCACTTGAAATCCCCACTTGTAGTATTTCCTTTTAAAAACTAATTTTTAATTTTTGTATTTAGTGAAGTTGATTTGTACAAATCAATGCTGCTAATTTTACTTTCTCCTGTTCTTTGTAATGTTCAGAAGAAAACAGAAACTATTGCAGGATTTGAAACTAAAATATTTGGAAAATGTTAATGTGTTAAAATAATAAATATTTCTCTAATTATTATATTTCAAGAAATTCAAGACACGTCTATCTTTTAAAATCTGTTAGTATTTCTTTGAAAATAAGGTAGAGGAAAACTGTCAACATCATTTTAATATGTAAAGGTTGCTGGGATATGGAAAACATCAGTGACCATTGGTGTATTCTTTTGTAGAGTTAAATCAGTACTTAGGAAAGTGATGGTATTTGGTTCCTTACCACAGGCAAACAAGCTGAGGTGATTGTTAAACATGGCTGTTTATTTTTATTTTCAAGATTTCTGGCACCTTACAAATAATTTATTGGGATGTGATTTACAGAAACACCTAGAAGCATTACTCTAGAAATTCTCTTGAAACTGTATTCTTTGGATACAGTGTTGTAGATGCTAAAAATATTTTTTAATTGTCTCCTGAGATTCATGGAATACATGTGGAAAACACAAACTTAGTGTTTATAGTTTGAGTTGGTTCATTCTCAGCATCCATATCACTCTTACTTCATAATTTCTTCATGAAAAATATAATCACATACAGATCTCTATTTGCTTGCAACAGAATTAATGTGAATTCCATTTCAAACTAACCACCATCAAAAGTTTCTGAAAGTCTGGTTTATATATTTTAAGTGTTGTATGTGGATGACTTGCTTAGCTTTCTTTTGAGAAATACATCTTTTAAAATTTTTTCTTCAAACTATTAAATTGTAGGTAATGGTGACAATAGTGGTATCTCATTTGGGTTAATTTAATGTCCTTCCTTTTTATAATGCTCTTCTGCCTCCATATGGGTTAATTTAATGTCCTTCCTTTTTATAATGTTCTCTGCCTCCATATATTCCTTTTAATGTCATTACCTACTTGAGTTTCTGTGAAAATAAATTTTCTTTGTCTATTGAAACAAAACAATTTTTGAGATTATGTTTCACTGTTTATTTTTCTTTGACTATTTTTGAGTTTTATTTTTTAAGGCATTAATATTAATTTCATTGACAAGGTAAGACCTGGCTATAGATGACTACCGCTTCATCACTCAAGGCAAAGTGCCTTAGAAAATGCTTTTAGAATCATTGCTTAACATGGTTTAATTTGTTTAGCTGTTTAATTTGGAGAAGGTTGTTTTTCTGTAACCAAGTTCATCTTGTATTAGTGAGTCAAAGAAACTATAATTAATCATTTGGATACATTCACTTTTGAAAGATAAAAAAGGAAACCAGTTATTATTGACCAGAGAATTACTTGTGGCTACTGATTCACAATTTATTGTGAATTTACTTTTCATTTATTGTATACCATCTATTACTTGTTTTGCTTTTCCAGGTTTCTTTCTTTCTTTTTTTTTTTTTAAATCGTTTGTTAGATAAAAGCTTTTTCTTTTTCTTCTTTTTAAAAGTCCTGGTACTCATGGTTTTCTCCTTCCATTTTAATGATACACATTAAGTACAAAGTAAAGCATGTATTATCTTACTGCTTGTCTCTCTCTTACGTAGTTTATCTTAAAAAGAGGAATTCAGGATATTCACTTGTGTTTTTCTCTTCCCTGTTCTCCCATGAATACATGACTTGATTTATCTTGATCAGCCTAGTAACTTGCTCCACATTTTTCCAAAAGTCCAAAGCAGTTTCAGCTAAAAATACACATATCAAAATGCTCCAGAAGTTGTGGCCACAGCTCAAAAATGCTGATCAATTTTGAAAATCTAAATCAACCTCGGCCATGAAACCGAGGGAAGAACCTTTGTGGTGGGGGACAGATTTCCAAAAATTCACCACAGTCCTGTTCTTAGCTGGAGTTTGTGCTGATGTTGCCAGACAACTGAGGAATAGATGCAAAAAGCAGGAAGCATTATTGAATTGAGCCCTAGCGCCAATTTGGGAAAAGCAAATTAAAATGTAAAAGAATATTTTTCCACTCCTGGCGTCTCAACACAAAATGGCAAAATACATGGTTGCTGAAAAAGTCACAGAAATTGCTAATTTTGCCTGAATGGCTAATTTTGCCAAAAAACCTCCAGTCTTTTTGCATTAAAAAATGCATACCCATATAGTTACAAAAAGTAGATTTTAAAAAAATCTCAAATGAAATAGTTTTAATTTACAAGTCAAAATATATATACATTTAAGTCAGAAAAATGTTTTGACATAAATGACTCTGTGTGTGGGCTTGTTTCATTGTCTTCTGATATTTTTCAGGTCCACTTGAAGAATGGATGATGATGATTTTGGTGGTTTTGAGGTATGTGCAATTACCTTATTTTGCTTATGTAATTGCTTCAACTTTTTGGGGTTATAATGCTGTATATTATTTTGAAAATGTACTACTTATCATTGGCACTAATGATCATTTCTTGATCATTTTTAATGTAACACTGGAATAAAAAATGAAATCAAGGAAAATGAAGATATATCCCTTTTGAGAGATAAAGCTAATTATTATTGAATTGGTCATGCCCATGGAATGGCTTAAGTTGAGTTAATTAAGTGCTGCTAGTAGAAGCATTAAAGAAGTTTTAAAAATTGTCAGCTGACGATTTTGCTGGGATACATGTCTGTTAGGAAATACTTGTGAGATGAAGGATAAGTATTGCAGATCTGTCACATATTTTCATGTTTACACCTGTAATGAGTTGATTCAGTGTATTAACTACATAGTGTTTTGGTGGCTTATAGGGCTAATTAGTATGTTTGTGTTGTTAGATTATTCTCTCAGGTTTAAGTTGAATGCTTTGTAAGTGGAAATTGTTAGCTGAAGAAGCACTGTCTTTTCCTTAATCCTTTTCAGTGTGTGTTCATTTTATTGAAATATTTTGTAACCCAGTTATTTTTATGGAGCCAGTATAGTCTTGCAGGAAAATCTCTGGATTAGGAGTCAGGATGCCTGAGCTCAAGTCCTGGAACTACCAAGTGAGCTCTGTGACTTTTTTTTTTCCTTTATAGTAAGACTTTCACCTAATTTGGAATTTGGTAAAAAAAATAAATAAATAAAAAGAGATTGTTTATTAAAAACCAGGACTTTAATTAATGACATTAATAGGAGAAACAAGGTATTAAGTATATACTCAGTATTCTGAATATTATGAAAAAATGGTGTGAGTTTTTTAAGAATAGGATCATTTCTTGTCAGTTCTTAATATCTGTCAATATGGACATACCTATTTTGTGCATTTTTTCTGACACTGGTTTATGTTTGGCAGATTTGTATTTTTTTTTTTTTTTTTGCTATTTTTAAAATGTTTTAGGTTTTGTTGGGTGATTTAATCTTCTGTTACTGAAATTAGCACTTAAAATTTTGTTAAAATTTTTTAAATTTTGAGGATAATAGATGTTTTAGATATCATCTTAGTTCCTTGTTTACAAGTTGTCAGTTATTTGAAGGTTTAAACTTAGTACAGTTTTCTTTACTTAAACCATGCTTGATTTATTATATCAGAAAAAAATAGAATAGGTAGTTTTCCTCAGAGTAAAATTATACTTCAATGTTACAGTCAATGGACCTATTCCTTTCAGTATTACATTACAATGTTAACCAATTATTCCAATTTAATTAGTTATTAGGGTTCTTTCTTTTTCTATCTGGTTGTAGAAATATGGAAGATTTCCATCCTTGGTTATGTAAACCATGTGCATTTTTTGTAGTTTATAGATAATAGTTACTATATTTTGTGTCACTTAGCTTCTGTGGCAGATTGCCTCAGTTGACTTCTGTTTGGTTGACAACTCAATGCTGAACCAAATTGAAATTCTGGTTCTTTTTCTCAATAATAACTTTGCTGTGATCTGAACAATTAAGAGAGAAAACTTACCCAGAAACTCAACATTCAGTAATTGACTGTCCTTACTTTTAAAAACTGTTTAATAGGAAGGCTTGTTAATTTAAAACATCAGTTTTATGAATTTTCTAAATGTTGAATGCTAGGAAGTCCGCATGGTAGATTATTGAAGAATATAGATGAATCCTGTTTCTTTAGATTGATCTCCATTAGGTCTTATGCTAATTAATGAAAAAGAAGTACTTAGAGTACTTAGATGTAAACTTCTCAAGTGAAAATGTGATCGAGGATGTGTAAAAGAAAATTTTCATTGGCAGGAGATATATTTTAATAAGGAAGGGAGATTTTTACTTAAAAATAACAGAGCATGCATACTGGAGGTGGGGAGTAGTGGTTGGGGTGGTAACTATGAAGACTGAGAAACAATTGAGTATTTGGAGGGGATTTGAAAATGTGTGGTATATAGCAGAGAATAAGCCTGTGGGACTGGAAGTCTTGGTTGCTTAAATAGCATTTCTATTTTTAGATCTTCAAAAATAAATTTGCCTTTTTTTCCCCCCTAGGCTGCAGAGATTTTTGATGGTGGAAATGGTGAAACGCAAACTACGTCTCCTGCCATTCCTTGGGCTGCTTTTCCTACAGGTACTACTCTGTAGTAGCTAGAATTTTTTTTTTTTTCTTACTGAACACTTTGCCTTTTCTTTGAAAGCCTCTTTTTTACTTTTGCTCTTGGCCTTCTTTGATCTGAAAATGGAATGACCCAGATTTAATTTAGGGTTTTTTTTAATAACAGATGATAAATTGCGTAACAAATTCTGCAGCGTGGCTTGAGGCATGATTCCAAAAATGATATCATGAACATTAAATGAAATTAAAATATAATTTACATTTCCTAATCTGTCTTAGTTCTAGGAAAGTGAGGTACCAAATAATATTTTCAGGCTGTCCAGTTTGTTAATTAAAAAGACTTCTTATTCTTATAGTATAAAAATATCCTAAAGTAATTCAACATCTTCACCAGTATTTAAATTTAGGAGTGTGTGTTTTTTTGTTTTTTCCAGGAAAGTCAGTCTAAAGTATTAAACATTAAAATTTAGCCATCCAAGAAATCAAATGCAAAAATAAATTCCATTATGAGTGATATTTTATGGAAGACCTAATGTTCAATATTAATATAATTCATGTATAAATAATATTTTGAATTTCCTAGGCTTTTTGTTCTGCCACATCATTGTAAAGTCAGAAGTAGAAGATGAAAGTATCCTTAGCAGCTCTGCCTTGTCTTAGATTATTAGAGTTATTCATCCTCCAAATATTTTTCCAGTGCTTATTATGCATTAGGTGCTATGGGAATGTGTCCTTTACTTCAAGGGGAGATAGGACAGGCACATACATACTTGTAATATGAAGCAGATTTGTGATTTGGGAAGAATGAAGATTTCATCATCCATTCGTTTAGAAAATGTTTATTTCATGCCTGGTATGAGTCCAGTACTATTCTTGAAGCTGGGTGTATATTATTGATCGGGCTTTGAAGGATTTTCATGATTTGAATAGGCACAGATGGGAGAATGGGGAAAGATTTTGAAGTGAGAAAAAACAATGAAACAAATGTGTAAATGTGGGAAAGAGAATGACATAGTTAGGATGCTCATTCTTGTTTGAGGGATTTATGTATGTGGTTTCCTTTCCCTGGAATTTCTCACCTTGTTTCCCACCACCACTCTCTCCCGCTCCCTTATTATACTAACTCCTATTTGTTTTATGCTTTAATATGCCTTTTCTGGGAAGCCGTCCCAGAGAACCCTCCCACATCTCTGTGCACCTATTTTCTGACTTGCAGATTAGGCTGTAAATTTTGTGGGGATAGGCTCTGTGTCTGTCCTTTCGTTATGTCTCAAATGCTGAGTTTAGTGCCTGGCTTATAGTTGGTCCTCAGTAAGTATTTATAAAAAGAGTAATTAAAGGAAAAAAAAAAAAAAAAGAATGAGGGAAGCCTGGATGGCTCAGTTGGTTAAGTGTCCAGCTCTTGGTTTTGGCTCAGGTCATGATTAGGTTGTGAGATCAGCCCCACCTCTGGCTCTGTGCTCAGCAGGGAGTCTGCTAGAGATTCTCTCCCTCTGCCCCTTCTCCCACTCATGAGCATGTGTGCATATACTCTCTCTCTTTCAAATAAATAAATAAATCTTTAAAGAAGTGAATAACTGAATGAATGACAACTAGAGTGGCAATGGAAATTGATAGAAAAATTGGAATACTGATATTTATGTAATGGTTTAGGATTTTCGGTGTGTTATCATGTATTTGTTTATTGTAAAGTGGGTAGAGCAGCTACAATATTATCTATTGTACAGATGACAAAATGATGGATTATAAAAGCTTTGGAGTTTGATACAGGTAAATATGTTTAGGAATGAAATCTAGTCTATCAGATTATATTTCAGTTCTTTTTAAGTTAACTAGTTTTTGTTTTGTTTTGTTTTGTTTTGTTTTTTTGATTAGGGGAAAGCATCAGCAGGGCCATCTGGCTGACGGAATGTGAGGGTGAGGCAGGAGTCAAAATTGATTTTTGAGGTTTCAAGCCTTGATTCTTGTGTATTTAAGCTCTCTTCAGTTCAGGAGAAAGGTTAAGGCTGGTGTTCTTCATTTGGGATTTTTCTAGTAGATATGACAGTTGAAGTTGTAGAAGATAACTGTGGAATCAGTATGTAAAGAGATTAGGGTTAAGTAGAGAAATTTGGATGTCCATAATTAAGGAACAAGAGGAAAAGAAAGACACAGAAGATTGAGAGATAAGGAGAGTATGGGCTAGGCATCAGGAGTAAAACATTTCAAAGAAGTTATGGTCCTGGTGGCTGAAGGCTGTATGTGAGAGAGGTTAGTGTGATCAGAGACTGAGAAAATAAGCACAGTCAGAAATGGCTTTTAAGGAAATGATTTCAGTAGATTGGAAGTTGAAACCAAATTGTATTTCTTTACAAAAGCAAGAACAGAATCTGTTTTCCTATAATTGTGGCAGTATATTAAAGAATTGTATATTATGGCCAGATTATCTACTTCCTGTTCTCTAATAATGAAATATTATAGGTCACATCTATGTATATGTCCATATTTGTGGGTCAAGTTCTCAAAGCCTAATTAGAATTAACAGTTCCTCTAGTGTGTGCGTATGTACACACAGACAGCACACCCAGTTTCTCCCTCAGTCCCGTAAGAAATCAGACCTGTGGAAAGTACTTTTTCTGCATTTCCTCAGTGACTTGCAGAAGTGGAGATAAACTAACCTGGCCAACAGCTGAAGTGAAGACATGGTAGATGCTGGCTCAGCCAAGTAATCTTTCTCTTTTGTTGAAGATAGTTTCTCTTTCTCTGCCTGCAGGAGCCTCTGATTCAGGTATCGGAAGTTTAGACCAGAGTGATCTGAACAACCTAATTAGTATAACAATTTAATCATTTCCACACTAAAGTCCAGAGAAGATAGGAAGCTTCAAGAGATCCAATGTAGATTCTTTTCAGTTCAAAAAAGGACAATATTCTCCTTCTGTCTGGTTCTCCACCTACATCCTAACAGTTTGTAATCTATATGAAAAATATTTCTAAAAGAGATGATTATTAACCAAGTTTTACCACAGCTTAAAATCCAAGAAGATTACTCAGAAACATTTGGTTTAAGTTTTTAAAGTATTTGGGGGAGAATAGACATTTTCATTCTTGGTGTTAGGATAAAAGATTTTAAGTAAAGAATATAGTCATAGGCTTCATGTGTCGAATGATTATCTTGGTGCAGAGCTGGCAGTTAGTTGGAGGGTGATTTTGTAATAGCAACTGGGATAATTAATTTATCTTAAAAACATTGTCTGCTGAGGGCCTGCAATACTGTTAATGAATCAAGGTGCCTCAGGACACACATCTCACTGTAATATTTGTGTTATTTGCATAGAGGGACCTTTTAAAATGCTAGTTTCTGTGCAGAGCTGATGATGTTAAAGAATTGCCAGTTAGAATAAATGAAATGCACATGTTGGTTCCGTATGCAAATTGTTACCTCTAAGCCCATATCTCGTCAATGTATGGCATCTAACCTTTTGAATGTGTCTCCATACTTTTGTCATCATGGAAGTTGGAGTATGTAAGCAAGAGACAAGCAAATATGAAGTTATCAGTTTCCTTTTCCTCCTGCCTTTACTCTCACTAAGTGTGGTAATTATTACTTTATCTTAGTGAAAGATACTCAATGAAAACAACTGCCTTTATTGGGCATTTTCCTCTCTATTTCGTAGTCTTTCCTTTTAGCTTACCTTCCATGGTTATTTGTTTTGAAGCCTGTGGCTGGTCAAACTATGATCTACATTTTGTGTCTGGCTGGTGTCTGTTCTGTCACTTTGCCATTGCTCTGATTGTAGTACATTCATTCCCTCATCTCCTATCTGCTTGAGTCTCATTTTCCTTTCAGACCAAGGTATATAGAACTTTAACTGAATCCATATCTTATAATTGCTCTTACTTCTGAACTACTGTATCATTTTTTTTCTGCATCATTTGCTTGGCACTTTGGCCAGTTTTTTGTTTAACTGTGGTTAAGTAACATACACAATTTATCATATTAACCATTTTTAAGTGTATAGTTCATTATTGTTAAGCATATTCACATTGGTGTGCAACTAGTCTCCAGAACATTTTCATCTTGTGAAACTGAAACTCTGTAGCCATTTAACAGTAACTACCCATTTGCCCCTACCCCCAGCCCCTGGCAGCTACAATTCTACTTTCTCTCTATTCTAGACAACTCATATAAATAGAATCATACAGTGTTTGTCTTTTTGTGACTGGCTTATTTCTCTTAGCATAACATCCACAGGGTTCATCCATGTTGTAGCATGTGTCAGAATGTCCTTCCTTTTTAAGCCTGAGTAATAGTCCACTGTATATACAGACCACATTTTTATCCATTAATCCATTGATGGACTCGGGTTCCTTCCTTTGACTGTTGTAAATAATGCTGCCAAAAACATGGAGTAACTAATTTATATTTTTTAAAAATATTTTATCATTATGACTGCTGTCTATATGTTTCTTCTTTAGTCTAAACCTTGGTGGGTAGAGACTGTTTTTAAACCTTTGTGAATCCTAAGCACTTAGTATAGCATGTGCTTTGTTAATAAGCAGTGCTCAGTAATTATTTCTTGATGATTAGTAGAACAGATTTGCTTTCAAAAGTAACTCTTTATAAAAATTTTTTATTTTAATTTGTCAATATTATTAGTTTCAGGTGTACAATATAGTGATTCAATAACAGTAACTCTTTTTAATTAGTTTTAATTCTTAGGCAGTAACTAAATAGTTTTACAATCACAAGGTAGAGGAAGGCAAACCTAAACTTGCCTTAAAAATATAGTAATCTTGGAAATCTTAGATAATTACTCAAAGATGACAAAGAAGCTATACTCTAGGGTTTACTTAAGTTTCCTGGTCATTCCCAAGACAGACAAATGACCTGGAAATAATGATTAACAAGAGTAATCACGGATTCACAGAAAGAGAGAACAGCTCTTTTGCTGTTTTTTGTTTTTGTTTTTTTCCTAATTTTTTGTTTGGTTCTACTGTATGGCAGCAGGTAACAGTAGAGGAGAGTAGAGGTTAGACTAAATTTTAGTTAAAAAATACTAGGGTCTAGAAGCAATAATAGTAGTATCGAGTTATTTTACTGACTTTTTTTCTTATTTATTTTTCTAAATATTTTTCTGAAGGAAAATCATTCTAGATTTTGCATAGTATATAATATCTGAAAGTTTTTGAGTTAACTACACATAGAGCTGTATTTTTTAGAAAAAGTTTTTTTTTTCCTAAAGCTAAGAGATGTTTTTTTTTGAAATCATTATCAACTATCTTATAAATTTTTATAAGAATGATAATGTTCTACTTTTTAGGAAACTACTTTTCAAAATGAATGTTTATCTTCTGATACACACATGTACCTATAAAAGCAAAAATATATATGTATACACACACACACACACAATTATCCATGCATAGGTGGATATTCTGATTTCTCCTCTTTTCCTCATTTTTACCCCATAAAGCAATTTGTCCTCCCTATTGTACCCTTCTGGAGTAAGGGCTTTCTCTTTTCTTGATCGTACAAGTTCTAAGAATATGAGACTATTAGTCTTAGTTTGGATTCAGTATGTTTTTTGATTGTTTTCTGATTGTAGCAGACCCAAGGTTTCAGAATATATGGGATTTATTTAAATGAATTCTTTAGTTTTTTTTGTTGTTGTTGTTATTCATTCATTCACTTAATTCATTCGTTTATCAAATGTTTGAAGGTATACTGTGTATCAGGCACTAAGTGCCATGTGCTATGGACCTTATTCCATTTTCAGTGATACCATATGAAAATTGTCATCTCAAATGACTGAATGTTTCATGGAATGCATTGTTAATAGTGTTAAATGCTTTTATTAAATGCTTTTATCAATAACTTCAACTTCAAATATTTGATAGAGATTTCATGAAAAAAAAATATTAGGTCAGAAAGTGTTGTCACGTTGCCATTGTGCACAATGTGTGTGGTGCTGTTTTAGAGGCAAATGACTGTTCACTTTTTACTTTTTAACTGTATAAATTTAAATTGTCTAGAAGGCGAGGTGGGAGGCAAAACCTTGAATACTGTCCTTTCCAATATGTTTCTAAGTTACTTGTAGCACTACACAGAACCACATTAGAATGCATTGACCATCAAAGGGAAAAACAAGTGGTCTAGATAGATACTTTAATCCAAATTAGCTCCTTCAAAACAGCTTATATAGAGGGCAAACTAAACTGTCACAAGCCGACCCTTTAGAAGGAATAATGGGAATTGGACCAGCAGATGTTGAACCAAATAACTTAGATGTGGTTCACTTTGCATCTGGAGCTATTTGCATACAAAGCCAACAGGAAAGTTCAAACATTTTTCTCAAGACATTGGCAGAGAGAAACCTGGAAGACAGATGCCTTTTTGATTTCATGGTTCAGTTTTTCCAATCTCCATTCTCCTGGCCAGGAAAACCTAGGACAACAAATCGGTCATTTTATTAATATCCCATTACTCTTCTTGCTAACTCTGTTTTTCCAGTAGAATCTGTGTTACACATCTACAGGAGCTCAGAACCTGAGTCCACACATTTTTGTTTGAGAAAATATTGTTGTGATATTTTTCTTGAAATTAATCTGTGGTTTGTGCATAGTCATAGTAAACATTAACTGAATTCATTGGTCTGAGCTATATTTTGGGTAAAATTTGAAGGTGACTTATATTCACAGACTCAGACAGTTGGATAATGTTTAAAAACTTCCCATCTCTTCAACTTTGTATTCATATTAGACATTTTGTTAGGACATAAATTGGATTTCCATTGTAGTATAATAATTTTATAGTATTTTTAAACAGATTGTTTGAATGGATGATTGCCAGATAGCTTCCTTTTGCTATTTTCTGTATTTTTTTCTTAACTCCTAGGTTATCAACTCACTTTCTTTTATTCTGGAACCACTTTTTATAAATGATAACTAAGGTGATAGCTTCTATGAAGCTATGAGTTATTACTGTATATGTAATATTAGTTTTCAGTAATTTATGGTAGTTCCCATTTTCATTAATTGCATATAATAGGGAATATATCAGTGATATTTGTTATGACTTTGAAGATTGGGTTTATAGTGTGTTTTAGAGGCAAATAACTGACTGTGGAAGGAGGAGTACCAGCTGTGTAACTTCTCTGAAACTCAATTATTTAATCTATAAATTGAAGAACTAGATGATATCTAAGTGTTCTTAGATTCCAAATTTTGAATTCCAAGGTTATTTATTTATTTATTTTTTTGTAATATGAGTAGCTTCTATTAGGTGAATCATGGTGTCTGGTTTTAACTGCATAGTCCAAGTGATATGGTACTAATCTAATAAATCACATGTGCTCTATAAATAGCTTTAAACATGGAACGTAACTATTAATATGAATAATACTTAAGATAAACTTTTTTTCTATATATTTTAATTATCAGTTACTATTTAAACTGATTCTGTAATATTTTATGGTACAAGCCTTACGCATTCTAATTCTGATCTTGCTTTTTAAAAAGACTGCTTTGATTTTTAGGATGTTATAGAATACACTAAAATTTTTTTAAAATAGAGCTTTGTAGGGATTTTCTCATATTACTGAAAAATGAAATTTGGCAGTGAATCATTTTTCTGTAAGATGAAGATAGTACTCTGACTCTTTATCATCATAATCCCAAATTAGCCCCCCAAAAAGAATTTTTAAGCTCTCTTTGGCTCAGTAACAGTAGGAATCATTGCTTAGTGCTCTTTTACCAACTCATAAATTTCTGTTAAGCTACCCTTATGAATTATATTTCTTTGGTCTCAGAAAATACACTCTTTATTGTTTTTGACAGCTGGGCACACACACATATGTAGTATAAAGGTATGAAAGAAATGGGAAATGATATTAAAATTATACAGTGAAAATTTCTTTTCTATCTTGGTCCTGTAGTCCCAATCCCCTGGTAGAACTTGTTTTACATTTTGTTTTGTAGCCCTCCAGATACTGTACAGGTGAATGAAAATGTGAATGTGCCCTCTTCTTTTTACACAGGTGACCGTGTCCTTTGTATGTATATGTGTATGTCCTGTGTATGCTTTTTTTCCCCCACAGTAACTTGGAGATCTTCCTAACTCATTTTAGTGGTTGCGCAGTGCTCTTCTGCATGGATGTACCAGTATTCAAGTAACCAGTTATTTTCCTCCCAGTTTCTGGCTACTGTAAACAGTCCTGCAGTGAACTTTTTTTTTTTTTCCTCTTGGACTTTCCCATTAATTTACTTTTGATGTTCTCATTTAATATTTTGTGAGACTTGTAGAAGTATCCATTTATTGAGGCATTTGGAAGCTTGAAAGATTCACATGCTATACTGTGTTTACATATTTAGGGCTGTTTCTGGAGAGAGATCTTGACACAAATTCAGAAAAAGGGATGAAGTGAATATTCTTGTATGTGTTTTCAGGAAGGCTATTTTAATGTAAGTCATTATTTATATTATTTCTGTGACTTCATGGGAAGCTTATTTAAAATTGATAGTTTACTACTAAGATAATCATAGAGCATACCACTTGTTCTCTAACTCTAAATAATGTCGAATTTTATATTTATATTTTATATTTATATTTAATATATATTTTAAATATATATTTTATATTTGTAAGTAAATATTGGCCATATTGATGGTGATGGTAATTTTATGAGTACACTGCAAATAAAATCTTTAGTTGACTATGGACAAATTAGTGGTAGCATGGTGGGTTGAAATGCTCTTTAGTTGGCACATTTTATTTTTTATGTGTAAAATGATGTTTATTGGAATAGCTCCAAATTAGAAACAGCCCAAATGTCAGTTGAAAGCAGAAGGCTTAATATTTTGGGCATATATTTATATAATAGAACACTTAAATGCCTGGAAAGTTAACTTCAGCTACATAGGGCAGCATTGAAGAATCTCTTGAACATGTATACTACCCGTATCGTGTCTTTAAGGGATGAGTAAGAGGTCTCAGTTGACAAAGTTTTCTGTAATTTCTGACCCTAGTTCCAGAATCTGTGAAGTCTAGAGCATCATCCTCCTTTTGGAATCTGAATTCTTACTCTTCATGAGAATGGGGGCTCTGTGTTTTGGCTAGAAAGCCAGGGCTAGGTCTGATTCAGAGTGACTCCTATGTATGAGTGTTCTAAAGGGCAGCAGTCATCATTCTGTTCAGTCAGGTGGGATGGTCTGGGGTAGAGAGCAGGGAGTAGACCTTAGGTATAGGGGCTGTGAATGAGTAGTGATCTGATAGAATAGGGTAAATTTCAATTTGACCTAAAGTCTGCTACAGAGATGGGAGGCCAAGACCAGACCTGAAAGCTGATAAACTTTCAGCTGCTTGTGTCACTCCTCTTTCCCTTTACTCCTAAGATTCTTGCTTTGGACTCCTAGGCCTAGCTGTAGCTGGGAACAATAAGTTCTTCTACTTTGGGAATTCTCAAGTGGCCAGACAGATGGGGCTTGCAGGAATATGAGACTGACAGGACAGTAGAACCAGCATGGCCAAAGTCTCTGACTGATCTGCACTGTGCTCATACACTTGGTTTGATGTCTCTGGACTGGTGTCTCTAATGAACACTGTTGTCACAAATGAGGATCTTAAATCAGCTCACACCTTGTTCTCAGTCAGGCTGAGTTTTCCGGCCCTTCTTTCTTCGTTCTGAAGATTGGGTATTTGATTTCCTCAAATGCTGTCTTTAACTCTTGGTGCTTTTCTTTTCTGCAGACACTGCTTCTCTGGTGTTTCCTCTTTGGGGAGTACCATCATTTCATGAGATTTTTGAGTCTTCTGATCCTTTTCTGCTCCTCTTTCCTCCTTGTGGTTCTCTATTCCATGACCCTCCATCAGTCAATTCTGTAGGTTCCAAGTTTTGTCAAATATGGGGATCTTTTTACTTCTCTCTACTTCCCTTGTTACTATCCCAGTCAGAGCTGTCATCATGTCTTTTTTAGATGACTTCAGCAGCTTTTCCACCTGCAACCATTCTTACTCCCTTTGCCCCTTTCTTTACCTCATCAGAGGGTGAGGACATAGTGAATATTCAGTAAGTGTTGGTTATTGTGGAATTTCATTTTAAAGTTTAGAAGTGTTTCAGATTTTTTCATTTTTGTGGATTCCTAAATATCGAAGTATAGGACATTTGACTAAAATTTTGGAAGTTATATTGATTACTGTGATATTCCTCTGAATATTTTGTTGTAATCTTTACATTGAGTACTAAAGGTTGTACTTTTGATTAGGGTATTATCTTGAATAAATCATGTAAACTAATTGCAGTTATAAAATCCTTGCTCTTATGCCTGATCAAAGTATTAATCCAACCTTGAGTTCTTGTAGTTAATTTATATTATTCTCTTGGCTTTGTAGCAGTGTGTATTAAAAGTTTTCTTTACTATGAAAGCATTGCTTAGGTGAAGACAAAATCATTTTTAATGATTCCATCGTCAAAATTTTCTTCATTTAAATTAAAATTGAAAATCTTTTGAGGTTTGCTTTTTTGAATTGAATGTATTAAAGGCTGGTTTCATTGTGGACCTCCTTAGATGGGTGGTTGTGGATAATGGACCTTTAATAATGGCCAAGTGATGTTAGAATAAACAACACAGAGACTGCTTGAAGTAGTTAGAAATTGGAACAGAAAGATTAGGGATATGCTTTAGAACTGTGAATAGATTGTGGAAATTTTACTAATCCTGGTCCTCTAGAAATTTTGACCATAGAAGGGGTAGCATGGCTGTTTTGATCATTTTGTATCTGTCAAGTCTAAAAGTCAGAATAACGGAAAGTGGCTAAGAGGTGATTCAGCTAACTTAGACAGAAATTTTAATTCAATTTGGCTGATATACGAGAGGTGACAAAATGCTGTAATCAAATGTTACATGCAGTTTGGCTATTAAGGAACACTTTAGCCAATAAATTAGTTACTTTTCTTTTTCAACCATTCCCTTAAAATTGTTGTAAACATGCGGCAATTAGAACGTAAGGAATTTTTTTTTTAATATTTATTTATTTGAGAGAGAGGGAGCATGCATGAGCTCGGGGTAGAGGGACAGAGGGAGAGGGAAAGAGAAACTCTGGGTCAATGTAGGCCTGATTCCAACACCCTAAGATGATGACCTGAGCCAAAACCAAGAGTCTGATGCTTCACCAGCTGAGCCTCCCAGGTGCCCGGTGAGGAAATTTTTGCTAACAGAATTGTTCATTTGTCTAGTAAATGAACGTTTATTGAACTTATCAATCCATTGTTCCTAAGGGAGCATTGTTAAAGTATTTTAAATCCTTGGTTCTTACGATCTAAACACAAGTGCTTTGCTTTGGTGGAATATGTTTGATAAAATTTTTGAATTTTATTTCTCCAAAATATTTAAAAATGGACAAGATTTTCATTGTTTTTAAACCTGTTTGAAGTCAAGGGGTAAGACTATTTACTTTCTACCTTTTTTTTCATTCATTCCCTTCCCCTCCCCTCCCCTCCCCTCCGCCCACCCCCGTTCAGTAAGTATTGTGTACCAAGTAGAGAAGAAACAATGGAGAACAAACAAAATAGACAAGGCTCTGACTTTATTAAATTAACATCTTTTAAGTGGAGTACAGATGAGTTGTAGTTCAACAGACCACAAAAGAATTGAAATAGAGAAGTTTTGGGGGCACCTGGGTGGCTAAGTTGGTTAAGTATCGGCCTTTGGCTCAGGTGGGATCGAGCCCCATATCAGGCTCCCTGCTCAGCGGGGCGTCTGCTTCTTCCTCAGCCCATCACTCTGGAGACATGCTTGCACTTTCTTTCTTTCTGTCAAATAAATAAATAAAATCTTAAAAAAAAAAAAAAAGTAATAGAGATGTTTTTATTCACAGGTCCTGGAGGAAGATCAGGGTCTGCCTCTAGAGGCTACCGAGGAAGATCAAGGCAGAGGGCAGATAGATACCACAGTAGGATCTGGGGCACATGTCTTTTTTGGGGTCTGTGAGAGGACTGCTCTTAAGTTTCAAGCTAAGCCTGGATTGGTCAGTTCAAACCAGAAAAGCAGGATTTTGGTAAAGCTCCATTGGGGTCTTACTTAAGGAGTGCATAAGGGAAGATCCTGGGAAGCAAGACAGACTGTGGATCATATGGGATGTTGGAGAAATCACATGAGAAACTTACACATTTGCTGGTGACTCTGCGGGCTGTTATCTAGGGATATGGTTGTCTGTGAAGGCAAGTGTCAGTTTAAGGTCCCTGCAGGCCACTCCACCAAACAAAATGGATATGCAGGAAGCAATATCATGGAGTGACTTAGCTAAACTCTCAACACATTAATAGATGGCTACTTTCCCGAATCTTACAAGCTAGCAAGTTCACAGAATTTTTTTCAATATTTTTTGAGGGTAGATACATGGTGTTAGGACAGTGGGACAGAGGGAGTGAGGTGGGTATTGCCTTATAGCCAGGAAGGATATCAGACCACTGCCCGAGTCCAAATAGGGGTGAATGGGGCAAAGGCTTATAATGTTTAGGGAGGCAAGGCTTATCTGAAACAGGAAAGCTTTGCAGCAGAGAAGTGGGAGATGGAAAGTGTTTTTTTTTGTTTGTTTGTTTTTGTTTTTGTTTTTTTTTAAGAGACAACACGTGCATGAGTCAGGGGCAGGAGGTGGGGAGGGGCAGAGGAAGAGAGAAAATCTTAAGCAGACTCCACACTCAGGAAGGAGCCCAAGGTGGGGCTGGATCTCCCAACCCTAAAATCGTGACCTGAGCTGAAATCAAGAGTTGGTTGCTTAACCTACTGAGCCATCCAGGCACCCCATCTTGCTGTTGTGTTAACTTGTGGCAGGGTCAACAGTCTTAATTTTACATTTATTTTATATTTTTTTCTGGTGTATTAATTTTTTATGATCATTTTCTTTGCTCTATTCTGTTGGATTTATTCTTGTTTTTCCTAATTTCTAAATATTTGATGCTTGTTTCATTAATTTTAACTTCTTTTCAGATATTAACATTCAAGGCTGTAGTTCCCCCTCCATTTATTACTTTAGCTACATCTTGCCAATTCTGATATTTAAAAATCCTTCAATTATGAATGTTTTCTAATATTCAGAATGAACTGATCCTTCAGTTACTTTAAAAGTATTTATTAATTTCTTAGCATGGGGTTTTTCTAGTTTTTTTTTTATTGTTATTATTTCTTAACTTGATTGCTTTATGGCTAGAGAAAGTAGTATAATACAAAATATTTGTAATTTAATGGGTCTTTCTCTGGGGCAGAGTGCTATCTGAGGATGAACAGCATTGACATACTCTGGGACCTTGTTAAAACTGTGAAATCAGGCTCAGCTCCTCACCTGCCATTCCGGAATCTGCATTTTAACAAGATCCCCAGGTGATGCTTTTCATATCAGAATTTAGGAAGCTTTGCTGCACTGATCCTGTAGAGAGATGAGTTTGACAATTGCAGAATACACATATTTTATATAAACTTAAATTGTACAAATGTTATAATCTCTTATGGTGGTGGAATTATAAACTTGTTGAGGTTGTGTAATTTTTTGCTTTGTCTCTGTTGAGATTATGTTACTAGGTGCATTCATATATCCCATATCTTTTTGGTGTATTGAACTTTCTATCAGTATGCAGTGATTTTTTATATCTCTAGAATCGTTTTGTCCCCCAAGCCCATTTTGTCCTCTATAAATATAGAAGCATTATTTGATGAGAATTCAACTGATACTACTTTTTCTATTCTTATGTTTTTCAGCCTTTTTGTATCTTATGTTTTTTAGATATATCATTCATAAAGAGCCTAAAGCTCAATTTTGTTTGTTTATTGAGTCTGACAGTCCTTGTTTTTGAATTGGATTATTTAGTCCCTTTATAATGTTTTAATGTAATTACTAATGTCTGCATGTGGTTCTTTTTCCTACCGTTGTAGTTTTGGCTTTCTTTTTCTTTGCCATTTTGTTTCTTCTTTTTTCTTTTTTACCTTTTTGAATTGATTTTATTTCCTTTTCCCCCTGCTCATTTAGTTTGGAAATTATGAGTCCTGTTTTGCTTCTTTTGGTGGTTTCCCTAAAATTTTAATGAGCATTCTTAACTTAGTAAAGCCTGAAGCAAATTAGTATCTTTATCTTACTTTTGAAAAACATAAGCACAGTGGAACATCTGAACTTCAGGAATTTCCTCTCTGGTCATTATGCTAGTGTTGGCAAGTATTTTTCATATAGCTATTCCCCAGTTCTACATTTATATTTATATATTTAATATATATATTTAACTCTACAAGGCATTATTACTTTCAATAATGTTTTATATAGACAAAATATTTTGGGTTAATCTGCATATTTACCATTTTTTTCTTTATTTCTTCTTGCAACTTAAACTCTGCATCACAAATCCCTTTCCTTCTGCTTGAAGTTAATCTTTGGGAGTTTTACATAGAGGGGGACCTTGGTGGCAAACCCTCAGTAGATACTTGTTTGGAAATGCTTGTCCTTGTTCTGATTAGTGAAGTTATCTACAGTCTACAGACTGTGCTACAGTCTGAGCAGTTACAGGTACATCTTTCGTGCACCAGTTTTTTGTTCATCATTGTCTAAGCTGGTGTAAAGCTTACCCATGACTTTATAATTTCTTTTTTCTTTCTCTTTCTCTCTCCCATCCTCCTCTTCCTCTTCCCCTCTCTCCCTGCTCTCCTTCCCCGTTCTTTCCCCTTTTCTTTCTCTTCTCTTTTGATCTTTCTTCCCTTCCCTTTTTCTTCCTTTTCCATTCCATTCCTCTCCTCTTCTTCTACTTCTTCCCTTTGTCTTCTGTTTTCTCCTTTCCCTGATTCATTGCATTGTTAGACACAGGCTATTTTCTTTTTTGTGTTCTAGGATGGGTATATTATTTTGAGTTCACTCTTAGCAGGAGAATATAATTCTTTGAGGTTCCAGATTTGTGGGGGAGGGCTCTTTGATGGGCCCTGAACTTTACTTTTCCCCCATGTCTTTGAGATCTTGGAAAACAAAGCTGAGGTTTACAAGGTTGGCAAATGTCTCCAAGGCAAAAACTTGCTTATTTCTTTTTTTACATAGTTTACTTATTTTTTGCCTAAGTATTTCTATTTTGCAAGATCATCAGTTGATTTTTTTTTTTTTAGTGGATTTTTAAAAACATTTCTCTATATTTTTAATTGCTTTCTGTGCATTGGTTAGCCAGGTACCTAATCTTTTATACTTTTGGAAACAGAAGTTTTAGGATATTTGTTTTTAATAAAAAAAATCTTTACCTATGTATTCTACTTCCTGATGGCTGGTTTTCATTAATTTAATTTAAAGTAAAAAAAAATACTGAAATAAAAAATTAAACTTTCAGGCTCTTGTTTTCTGGATTCTGATAATTACTGTGTGTCTACTACAAATACATTGTCTATTTTAATGTACTTAAATCTTGTACTGTCACTAATATATTTGCTATAGCTTAATCAAATATGATGATGTCAAATGGGCTTATGTTAAAAGGATTTTTTTTACATCCATAAAATATGTAAATCATACATTTATATTCTTCACTATCATTGAGAACATTTGGTATCTTTACACTAATTGAATACTATTCGTATATAATTCTTAAAATTTTTGAATTACATTTCTTCAGAAAGAAAAGGCATTGTTGGTCATGGTAGTACTGTTTAGAGTTTAAACCTGATGTCATTTTGGATTCATTGGGTGTAAATCAAAAAAGTATATTTATTTCTTGGATTCTTTTATGGTTAAAGTGAACTAAATAGACAATTATACTTCACAGTGTGTAACAAAAATAATTAGTTGTCTTTTTTCTCTTGATGGGAAAGATCTAAATTAGAAGAATTGTTTACTTCTGAAAAGTAGTTCAGACTTTTATGTTTCTGCCCATGAAGTGGTAAACAGCTGGGCTTGATGGATAGGCTGTAATTTTTGCCTTATTCAGACTGCTTAGTCAGTCTCTTATGTTTTTGAGTCTGAATTAGTCTCTCAGTTTCCTGGGACAACTGAATTTTAAAATTTTCATTGAAGCACAATGTTTTTCTAAGTCTAGCAGTATGTGTAACTGGTTAAATTTAGTTTGGAAAAGCTCTTGTTTTGCTTATTGCAAATATTAATTAAGACTTCTTTATAGATTACAAAAAAGGAAAAAAATCTAATGTAATAGGATCCATACCATAAGCTTTTCTTCATGAAATTTATATATATTTTATACATTAATATATTGCTTATTACATAAGTAGTTTAGAGAAATTTTACCTTTTTGATTTTAGATTTTTAATTTTATAATTATGTTTTACTTACCTGCTAAGATTTATGGGAAATTAAGTTTCAGAGATGTGCTATTAGTTTTCCTAAAGGCTACTTGAAGCCATATTTCATTAGCTCATAGCTTATAGTGATCTATTTACAGGTTTGGTAAAAAATATAAACATTTTTACATAAAACTATGTAAGGTAGACATTAATATTAATGAATGTTTTAGAACTGAAACAACCTTATGTTCAAATATACTTCTGTAAGAAAAAGCTCAAACTCATCTTTTTTAAAGTAATTAGACATTTCAGAGATTTATAAATGACTTACTGTGATAAAGGGAATTTCTCATATTCATCATGAATGCTATAGACGCTATGCCAATTAAGTTACAGATTTTCTTGTTTCAGTGGGGTTAATTATTTTTGGTATCTCAAATGCTTTGTCTTGAAGTGGCTTTGGTTTTGGTTAGTACAGTTGTTTAGCTTTAGCAAAAGCTAAATAAATTGCATTGGTTAGTACTGTTGGTCACATTCTTCTGTTTAGTGCATCAGCTCCCCCCTCCTTTGTTTTCACTTCTGTATCAAACTAATTCAGATTTATATCACATCTCACGTAAATTATTACAAATACTATCTTACCTGGCATCATTTCTCCTAATTCATCCTGTACATGGTTTCTAGAATAGTCTTTATACAGTAGAGTTCAAAACCCCTACGGTCTTTTGTCTAACTTTCAAAATCCACTCTTGTCTGGTGATGGCCGATGTTGACTTTCCACTCACTGTTACCCTTGAAATACCAGTGGTCCAGTAAAACTGAAATTACTTGCTCTTCCCAGCAGATTTTTCCCAGTGAGTTCCTACCTCTCTGCTTCTTAGTTTTTCCTTTTGTTCTCCAGCTGGGATGGTCTCCATTGCTGCATGTTCAAGTCACATGCTTCTTTCAAGGCTTGGTTTAAATGTCTCTTTCTCCACTGAGCTTTCCTCAGTCACTTTTTCAACCCCCTCAATTCCTGCCAAATATGGAAATGACCTCTCCTTTCTATCAATTGCTGTTTTATTTCATCTGTGGCGTTTTATACTGTCAGCTCTTCTCTTTTAGGTTGATAATTATGACAGTGGATACCCCTGGTTTTTTTCCCACTTCTCGAATCCTTTTGCATTCTTCACTTCATTTTCATCTTTTTTCTCCCTGTCTCTTAAAAATTGTTTTTTTCTAGTGTTCTGTCCTTGACTTTTTTATTTTTTCACTGGTGAAATCTTTTATTTGAGGATATTTTGGTTCGTGCTTTTATTTTGTCCCTTCTTTAGAGCTTCGGACTTAAATTTTCAACTGCTCTCTGGCTCTTTCTATCTGGCTGGTCCCTTAGGTAACTTAAAGTCAACATAACTAAAACTTACCTCCCTTTATACTGCTTTAAACATGTACACTTCTAATATTTCTTTTCTCACTTAATAAAACCACCATTCAACCAAGTGTACCAGCCAGATAACTGTAATTCTTAAGTTTCTCTCTTTTTCTAAATTTGTTACAACTAGTTGACTGAGACCTCTGTAATCACCATATTTCTTTTGAGCCTTTTACTTTTCAATTATGCTGTAGAAACTTGCTGTCCCCTAAACTGCAGTTTATGTCTCTGTAGTTTTTTTTTTATTAAATTTTTTCTAAAGATTTTTTTTTATTTATTTGACAGACAGATTACAAGTAGGCAGAGAGAGAGAGAGAGGAGGAGGAGGAGACAGGCTCCCTGCTGAGCAGAGAGCCCGATGCGGGACTCGATCCCAGGACCCTGAGATCATGACCTGAGCCGAAGGCAGAGGCTTTAACCACTGAGCCACCCAGGCGTCCCCCCCCTTTTTTTTTTTTTAAATGTAGTTGATATACAGTGTTCATATGCTCTTCCCTTTGCCTAGAAAGTACTAGTAAGCTCTGTGACCTGGCCAAGTTAAATTAGCCTTTTCATTCCCTGTTTCCTTATCTGTAAAATGGTAATGATACTTGCTCAGAAGTATTCTGAAGATTAAGTGTGAATACACACACACACACACACACACACACGTATATTATATAACCTACACTGTATAGTTATCCATTCATATATATGAAAGCTATTTAATTATGGGTACATACAAATGATTCAAGATTATAATAAATACTATTAATGATTAAATGAGTATATATGCCTGATTGGTGCTATTTAAATATTAACTTTCCCCCTTCTCTTGCTTTTCTTTTATCTGACAAGCTATATGTCATATTTTATGTCTACCTAGGGATCACGTCCTTTGTGAAGCTTTTCATATAAAGATAGAATAATCCTTTTCTTCTTATACTTAATCTTCTACATCTTCTATTATGTGTTATACTAATTTGTTTATATGTATCATCACTACAATGTGATCTTTAGGATGGAAAACTGTCTTATTTATTTTTTTATCCTCTTTTTATAAAGCCTCTAAATATGGCATGTATGAAATCCATCAAGTTATACGTTAAATTCTGTGCTCCTATGAGTGTATGGACCTTCCTGGAAAGAAAGTTCATAGCTCCTTTTAGACTCTCAGAGTTACCTGTTACTTAAAGAAAGCAAATGATATGCATGCTTATATTCTGGAGTGATTTTCTCTTTGTCTAAATATATGTATATATAGTATTGAACCATTTGTGTTAGTCTAAAAAATTAGGCATATTAGTCTAAAAAATTAGGCTTAGCCTAAAATACGGTACATCATCTCTCTCCTTATAGAGCTTATTTTTCTCTACCTGCTATGTTTGGGTTTTATTGGGAATATAAACAGAGGGAATGCAAGTAAATGCTTTGAAGACGGTAAATCTCCAAACATATTTAATTTTTAAAGAAAAATTTTTGTCTCACAAAGCATTATGATATGAGCAGGTTGTAGTGTAGGGATGCCTCGGTGGCTCATTCGGTTAAGCATCTGCCTTCGGCTCAGGTCATGATCCCAGCGTGCTGGGATTGAGTCCTGCATCTGGCTCCCTGATGGCTCCCTGATCATCCGGGAGCCTGCTTCTCCCTCTCCCTATTGCTCTCCCTGCTTGTGCTCTCTCTCTGACAAATAAGTAAAATCTTAAAAAAAACACAAAAAACAAAAAACACAACCCCAAAACTTAAAAAAATAGTAAAAAATCAGTTACACAACAAGAACAGAAGGTATGTAACTCCTTTTTTTAATAGGATTTGACCTGTTTGAGCTAAGAGTCATGCTCTTAGCATGTTGATAATACTAGAAGATCTTAAGTAGGACAGTTTGATAATCTTATAAAATTGAATGTAATGTATGGGACAATATTTTAGAGAGGTTCAGAAAGTATTCTTTTTCTTACATCTTATGTGTGAAGAGAAAACCTTTTAAATATTTTTTCTCTATTATTTACCCTTTTTTCCTCCCTCAGCTATTTCTATTAGGTCCTTAACTTTGTCCTTATATACATCTCTCATTTGAAATTACCAGGCTTTGTGTTTTATGGTTTACTTCACACTGAAACACTGCTTTCACAACCCAAAACTGGCTATAAAAAACATTCTGTCTATAAAGTAATTATGTTCTGTTTTATTCTAGATGTTATTTATGTTGGATGGGTAATAGATAATATAGAATTATTTTTATAATCTAGATGTCTGTGATTATGATGGTTGGGATATTGGATTAGAGGAACATATAAATAGGTTAATGACTTGTACCTCTTTATGATCATCTTTTTTACATTTATTTATTTACTTATTGTTCATTTATTTATTTATTTTTGAATAAGCATTATCACTTTCATTTTTAAAATTCTAGTACTGTTAATATACAGTGTTATATTGGTTTATGATTCAACAATTCTATACATTACTCAGTGCTAATCATGATAAATGTACTTTTTTAATATATTTTTTTAACTTTTTAAAAATTTAATTTAATTTTTTTGTGTTCCAAAATTCATTGTTTATGCATCAGACCCAGTGCCCCATGCAATACATGCCCTCCTTAATACCCACCACCAGTATGAGCATCTTTCTGTTAAAAACAATTGCCAATTAATGATTAAAGAGTCACACAAACTTTAAGATATTCTATGCAATATGGCTTTCTATTTAAGTTGGGAGATTTGTACAGTCCAATTTTCCATCTGTGTTTGTCTTTTCATTTATTCTTTGCTTTGTTCAAGAAAGGGTTTAAAGCATTGGGGTATATGTTGACAATAGTCTGTTTGGTCCAATTAAATTGAAAGGTTTTTACCCATTAAGGACTTTTGGGAAGTAATTGAGTATTATGTATTATGTGGATGGACATGGTATTTGTACACGCATGGTTCAACCAGAAAAGCAGAATGAGTAGTAGATATATAAAGAGATATTGCAAGTAATTGGTTTATATGATTTGGGGGGCTGGCTTGGCAAGTCTGAAATCCATAGGGTAGGCATCAGGAAGGCCAGATTCAAACTGTCAGGTACAGTTTGAAGCTGCAGCTCAGGGTAGAACTTCTTCAAGTAAAAACCTCAGCTCTGCTTTTAAAGACTTTCAACAATTATAAATAAATAAATAAGTTTATTCATTTTAGAGAGAGAGGAGGGGGCAGGGGCAAAAAGAGAGGGGGAGGGGAAGCCCACTCCAGGTTGAGCACAGAGCCTGAGGTGGGGCTCGATCTTACAACCCTGAGATCGTGAACTGGGCCAAAACCAAGAGTCTGATGTTTAACCAACTGAGCCCCCTAGGTGCCCCAAGACATTTTAGAGGCACATTTTGATGATTTCTCTATTTCAGAAGTAATCAAGCTGCATGTTATTGTTTCAATTGTTTTTTTCCAAGTTTACTACTGTTAATACATTTAAATCTCTAACCTCTTTGCCACTCTTTTCACTTGGATGTCTCTTAGACATTCTAAATGTCCTTCTCAAAAGATACATCTTTTGGGTTACACTTTCTGGCTTTCTTCCTCTGGAAACATGATGAAGTGGAATGTCTTCCTTGTTACCAGGCAATAGTGCTTGGATTGAAAAATGATCCTGATAAATAAATTATGTCTTCTCTAGGAGCTCTCTGAATGAGCTACATATACTTGGTTGGAAGGCATAGTTTTGGACTTTCCTGGTATGTTAAATTTTGTATTGAAACATGTCTGTTTTGAGACCATAGTAGCAACGTCCATAAGATTGTTTTAAGAGATACCGATTCTTAGGGAGATTGTGGCTAGCTTCTAAGCCAAGATGGGCCTCACTCTTACCTGTGAGGATCGTGTCTACTTGCCCATGAGGTGGGAATTGGGTTCTAACACTCCCTGCTTTTTACCCTTTGTGATTATGCCCTTTTGTACTTAATGTCTCTCTATAGAAATAGTGATCATGAGTTGGTTTTTCTTCATCCCTGCAAACAATGGGTAGCCTTAGTTTTTGTGACTTGTGTGTGCTGCGTTGAAAGTAGCACAGTGTTATGCATGGTCAACAATGAGGATTAAATAAAAGTAGGTTATTTAATCTGAAATGATGTTTTTGTTTGTTTGTTTGGTTTTGGTTTTTTTTTTTTCCTTAATTTACCTGAGCTTTGGACCCAGTTTCCATAGACTGGGGAACCAAAAACTTCCTCAGCATATCAGTTTAGTATATTGCTTTAACTTAAATTGTGATTTTTTTTTTTCCCCTTCCTCTTTGGAAATTGTTTAGAATTTGCCTATGTGTGGTCACCTTGTAAGAGCACTAGTCGAAAGAAAAAAACATCTCAGATAGTAACTTCGCTTAAAGGTATATCTATGGTTCTGAGATATTTCTTCCATATTTTTCAAAGTTATTAGAGTCATTAGATAATTCTATCTGCATTTTGTTAGCATGTTTCTCTTGGTATTTTTAGTATTTCTTGGATGATGTGGGATTTTTTTCCTGCAATGATAATGAAGAGGTAGTGGACATTTAAATAGATTATTTTTTAATGTCCCTGTCCAAAAAATTTTATTTATATGGTATGAATTTGTGTTGACCATTCTAGTGATAGATTATGATGATTCTCTGAATATAAAGATTCTATCTCTGTCTCTTTTATAAATTAAAACATAGTTTTTTTAGTCATCTGCATAATTCCAAAAATTGCTCATTACAATTAGTGGTATATGGTGTTGCCAAAATAGCTCATAGGAACACACTCTTATTCCTCAGAGAGGCAAGGAAAGGTGGAGCCTGTATTTCTACAAATACTGGAGACTAATTAAAAGTAAATTGGTAGAAATGTATCAATTTTGTAATCCTTCTTTTGATAAGAAAATGGCCTTTCCTATTCCTTGTGTTCCTGTAGCTTAGCCTTTTTTAAGCTATTATATTTTTCTTCTAGATAGCCTTGGTAATATCTTGCAATCCATTAAATAATAAATCAAGGGTCATTTCTTGGAGAGAATCTTCTTGGATAGAGAATCTTCTTGGATAATCTAAACACTGATTTTAATCCTGGTTTTCTGCCATTTAAAGAAACCCAACCTATCCATTTGTTTTACATTTGCTAACAAACCTTCATATTTAGATACACTATTTAGATTTTCCTTAATTTTTGTATAATTTTCCATAACTGAATGATTCATTTACATGAGTGGAGTGCACAGTCTCAGCAGTGAGCCCTGAACCAGAAGTAGTGGGTTCATACATAGACCTGAAAATAAATTAGGATATCAAAGGATTCAGTGAAATGACCGTTTGTAAAAGGTAATCATCAGCCTCTGTGAGATGAAGAGATGGTGAAAAGGAAGGGTCTGGGTTGGATAAAAGAATGTCTGAATGAAAATTAAAGTACAAAAATATTTTTTAAGTTAAAAGTTGTAAAAACGTTTATCATTTTATTAGTGTTCTCCTTGTGAATTGTTAAGCATCAGTGGAGATTAGCAGATTTCTTTGGGTATAGTTAAAAGTGCATGAGTATTTACACCTGTTTCTTGTTTAGACTTTACAAGAGTTATTATGCTTATGTAAACAAAACAGAGTTGACCACAGGCAAAATTACTGGAAAAAAGTTGCATACTGTTTGGAAACTTGGTCCTCCTTTGGTTATGCAGCGTTCTGACGTAGTAGGCTTTTTTGTGTTTTAGAAGAGGTCTGTCAATGAAAAATGATATGTCCAGTGACTTTGCCGATTACCGTTTCAAAGTGAAAGATGCAGAACTGCCATTCATTGCGTTTTTGATTAGCTTTATAGCTACAAAAGAGTGTATGCTGACCTTGTATTCTCTGTTTTAGAAAACCAAGGATTTCACATTTGAAATGAAGCAAATTGTGTCTGTACTCTTGCTTAAGATTTAGAAGCAAGCAAACAAACAAAATACCCAAAGAAACAAAATTGTGTAGATTTCTGCTTTTAAAAAATTAGTTTTTTATGTGGAAAATGGTGCTGTTGGGTACACTTGATCTTATAAAGATTTTTGACATGAAGCCTGGTACCAGTCAACTTTTTTTTTTTTTTTTATGATTTTATTTTTTCATTTGAGAGAGAGAGACAGAGAGAGCACACAAGCAGTGGGGAGAGGCAGAGGGAGAAGCAGTCTCCCTGCCAAGCCATCCAGGAGCCCAATGTGGGGCTGGATCCCAGAACCTGAAGATCATGACCTGAGCTGAAGGCAGACACCCAACCACCTGAGCCACCCAGAGGCCCCCAATCAATTTTTAATAGACCAAAGAATACTGTAGCAGTTTGAAACTTGGGAGTTGTATTTTATTGGTTAGGTGAGAAGATAATTATATTTTACATATTGGAATTCGTAATTTTCTGTTAAGCTTAAAAATTCCCATTTGTTAAGCAGGCATATATAAAATGTGTACCATCTTTATTGTTGAATAATGCTTTTGGTCTATATATGTGGACAGTATTTACCAATATGTGGCTTTTTTTTAGGGTAAATTACTATTATTCAATAGTCACCTAAAATGTAGGGAAGATGTGTGAATTCTAGCATAGTGGAAAATTTAGAGGCTTAACTGAAAATATCTAGTTTCTACTTAGAAAGTAATACAGTTATATGTTCTCTTTTTTTTTCACAGCACAACTCATTTGTTTTCCCATTTTATTTTTAAAATAGGACGTGGATTATGATATATTCAGTAAACAGCTATATTATTTAGTGAAACAAATTCTTGAAAATCCCACTAATACCTCGTAAGCTGAAAGCACATGTAAATTCTAGGCATTTTAGGTTCAACGTTCCTAGTTTCTGGAATATATATTGACATTAGCAGGATGCCAGAGAAGCTCATGCCTTCAAATATTGTGTTTATTGGTGGTTACTGATTCTTGACATCTTTTCATAAAAGCATAACTTATTTTAGTAAACTAGTTGGTCCCTCTTTATCTTTAGTTGAGTTAGAGTTTTTCCCATCTTATTTATGTAGAGCAAATTTTGATTAGCAGGTTAATGTAGCTCAGGAGGGCTGAGAAATACAACCAGTAAGGGCACTGAAACAAGACATCTAGAGAATTAAATTTTTATGTAATTGTATATGTAATTATTTTTTTTCTTTGTTATATTTGAAAATTACACTCATGAACCTGCCATTTAAAAACTAGAACATTACCAATTCTAGTGCTCTTCTTCTGTCCTATTCCTATATTTTCTTCTAAAAAGAACCACTGTCTTAAATTTTGAGTTATGTTTTCCTCACTTTTGTAAAATACAGTTTTATCATATATATGTATATGTCTCTAAAGAGTTTTATGTGCCTTATAAAAATAGGTTAATACATGTGAACTCCCTACCATTTACTTTTTTTCTCCCAAATTTACCTTTCTACAAGTCCTCCCTTTTATTGCAGTTGTAGTTTCTTTATGTTCACTGATGTAAAATATTCCAATATATGATTATGCCACAGCTCATTTAGCTCTTCAGCTGTCAGTGGGTATGTAGGCTGTTGTCACTTATTTGCCATCATGAACAGTATCGCTAAGAGTATTCCCGTACATGGTTTTAGCGATACTGAGTCTTTATTCAGCCACTTTGCAAAGAGAAGACTTTTGTTTAAACCAGGTATTTTTTTTCCCTTAAGAGCAGTACTTTGGATCCCTTGTTTATTTTCTGTTATATAATTTCCCTCCCCCTTTTTGCTCTTTCTTCCTTTTATTTTGACTTCAGAAAAGCTGTAAGAAATGGACAACTGATTCCCATATGTCCTTCATCGGTTTTCTTCAGATGTTACATGTTACCATATTTGCTTTATATTTATCCTTTTTTTCCTTCCTCCTCATTCTCTTATTTTTTTTCTTCCTCTTCTTCTTCTCCTCACTATTTGTTTAGCATTCATTTTGTTCTTCACACTGAGGACGTATAGTCAAAATACTATGTCCCAAACAAAGTTGGATTAGTTTTTGCCCCCCACCCCAACCCCTCTCACAGTTTATGGTGTGATAAGAGTATTCATTTGAAATACGGTTTAGTTCATTTATTACTCTTCGTATATTATTTTAGGATTCAATCCCCTTATTCCCTTGCTTGTTGATTTTATTGGATATGTGAAACATTAACATGGTTCCAAAAATCAGAACCATATTAAAAAACTGTACTCATAGGGGCACCTGGGTGGCTCGGTGGGTTTAAAGCCTCTGCCTTCGGCTCAGGCTATGATCCCAGGGTCCTGGGATCGAGCCCCGCATTGGGCTCTCTGATCAGCGGGAGGCCTGCTTCCCTCTCTCTCTCTGCCTGCCTCTCTGCCTACTTGTGATCTCTGTCTGTCAAATAAATAAATAAAATCTTAAAAAAAACAAAAAACAAAAAACTATACTCATAGAAAAGGTATTTCCACCATTCCTTACTTCTGTCTTTCTACTGCATGCCACCTTTCACCTCTTAGTCTCAATAGTTTTGGTTTTCTTCTCCCTGTGTTTATGACAAATGAGCAGGTGCCTATGTCTGTGTCTCTTCATATATTTAAGGGCTGTTTGTATATTTTATTTTTTGGTGAATTGTCTGTTCACATTTTGCCCATTATTCTGTAGGCTATTTTTTTTCCTTCTAATTTTTTTCCTTTTAAGTTTTAAGCATTTTTTTACATATTAGAAATATTAACCCTTACCTGTGATACATACTCTACATATTTTTTAGTTTATCAGCTTTTTAAAATTTTATTGAGGATACTTTTGGTACCCCAAAATTTGTATATATGCTATAGTTAAATTTGTCAGTTTTTTTATTTTTACTGTATCTAGAATTGAGTTATGGTTAAAAAGCCCTTTCTTACACCCAAGGTAAAAAGGAACTCACTCATAGTTTAAGAGAAACTACACACACACACACACACACACACACACACACACCCTTATATGGTCTAAATTTTTAAATATTTGGATCTCTGATCAACTTAGAGTTTATTTTTTGTTTGTAGTGTGAAGTATGAGTCTAATTTCATCTTTTCCCAAATGGCTATCCCTTGTCATTGCACTGTTTATTAATAAGCCCATATTTGCCTTAGTGATTTGAAATGCCACTTTTATCATATATCTAAGTTTCATACTATTCTGGACTTTCTGGTATATTTTTCTGGTCTGTTTACTGCTGCACCAAATGAATACACTGTTTTATTTATAAAGTGTTTATCATATGTGCTAATATAATTTAAAATACAGTATGTCTTAATAAGGTCATAGTATGTTTTACTATAGTTTAATTTATTATAATGAGGGGGTAGTATCCTTCTTATACTTTTTCATTTTTAGTATTTGCCTGCCCATATTTGCATTTTTGCTTTTCTGTGTGACATTTAATGTCCATTTGTCTAGTTCACTTATAAAAAAGCTTATTGCTACTTTTATTGGAATTATATGAGGACTATAAATTAACTAAGGGAGGATTGACTTCTTTATGATGGTTAGTTTCCCTATCCAATTTCAAGAGATCTTTTCCTTTGTTCAGGTCTATCCTTGAGTCTTTCAGAAGTGTTTTAAAGTTTTTGCCATATTTCCACTTAAATTTGTAACTATTTTGTCTTCTTTCTATGGAAAATAGTATTCTTCTGTACCATTATATACTCTAAGTGGTTAATTGTTTTTACTGGTAAATGCTATTTTCTATATGCTGTGTTTAAGTTTATATCCTGCTACTTTACTGAATGTATGTGTTGTTTTAGTTAGTAGGAACATGAAATAGTTTTCCTCCTTTCCTATTTTTATGCTTGTATTTAATTTCGCTTGTCTAACCTCATTGCCTTATACCTTTAGTGGAATGTTCAGTGGCACGGAGGTAGTAGTGATCCTTGTTTTGCTCCTGTTCATATAGGAAACAACTTTTTTCCCTAGTAGTTAATTAACCTGCTGACTTTAGGACTAAGACCTATCTCATGTTAAGAAAGTGGCCATCAGTTCCTGTTTTCTTGAGTGTTTTTAACAGATATGGGTATTCAGTTTTATCAGAAGCATTTTTAAAGTCTTGGAAATAATCATATAATTTTTCTCTTGAAATATATTAATATGGAATATTTTGTTAATGAATTCCTTAATAGTGAACCATCCTTGCATTACTGGAACAAGTCAGTTGTTCATTGCATGTCATTCTCTCAATATGGTATTGGATTCTTTTACTAATATTTTATTTGCAACTTTGTCATTATTTATAAGTGATACTCTAAAAATCTCTAATGGTTCTTTTTGTACTATCTTTATCAAGCTTAGCTATCTGTGTTTTGTTAATGTTACATAATGCTAATGAAATTTTGACATTTTCCTTTACTTTCAATGTCCAGCAACAATTTTAGAGCATTAGAATTATCCATTCTTCAAATTTTTGGTAGAAATTTTCTTGAGTGCTTTACCCGTGGGTTAGGTGCCTAACTTTTTTCCCAAGGACAGTTCTATTTTTTGAGTGGGGTTTTTTTTTTTTTTTTAAAGCTCTAATCAGAACAACTTATATAAGCTGTATTTCTGTGGAAATTGCTTATTTTATCTAGATTTTCAAATTTACTTAGAAATCTACAGGAGTTTTATTATTAAAAAATTGTTCTGTTTTAATTATTTTCTCCTTGTCATTTGTGTATTTTTGCTTCCTCTTTTTTATTTTTAATTAATTAACTACTTTTTTAAAAGAAATTCAGGATTTTTTCTTTTAGAAATTCAGGATTTTGATTACTTGGATTTACTTTTCTTCTTAATCTTCTATATTTGCATTATCTTTGTTTTCTTTATTGTGCTTTTAAAGTTTTCTTTATTGTTTCTTTTTAGTTTATGATCTGGGAATTTAATTCATTGATTTTTTTGAAAATTGAAGTGTTCAAGACTATAGATTTTTTTCCTAATCATTGCTTTATTTGTATCCCATTATTATATATAATGTTTTAATTATAGTTATTTCTTAGAAATTCTGTCATATGTTGATAGTGGAACATTTAAATTATATTATGGTTGGGTGGTAATGGAGCAGGTGAAGAGATTCCTGGATAGGCTTGCTTTGACGGTTGACAAATGATAATTTCAGTGGCAGCTTCCATTTACTGAATATTTACCATGTATCTGGTACAGTGAAGTGATTATATACATCATCTGAGTTAACCTGTATAGCTTCGTTTTGAGCTACACATTATTTCCCCATTTTCAGAAGAAGAAACAGTGGCTTAGAGGGGTTTATGTAATTTGCCCAAGGCTGCATAAACAAGTAAGTTGTTACTGTTTAAATTTGAATCCATTATTGACTCCACACCTATGCCTTTTACTTAGGCAGCGTATTGTGAGGTCACAGAGGTATTGAACAGTATGGCATAATTAGAACTGTTAGTAGCACAGTGTGACTGGAGTGAGGTTGGCACTTAATGGTATCATTTCTGGCTTGGGCAAATAGTTCTTTGAGGTACTGTTAAGTAAGATGGAAAACATGAAGCAAAGCAGCTTTATGTAAGATAATGGGTAAGTTTGAGATACCTGCTGGACAGCTAAATGGAACTGTCTGGTAGTTGAGTATATGGATCTGGAGATCTGCATGTGGTTTGTGCTTAGAGATGTGAATTTAGGTGTCATTAGCTTACAGGTCATAATCTAAATAATGGGTTTTCTTTTTTTTTTTTAAATTAATTATTTATTTATTTGACAGACAGAAATCACAAGTAGGCATAGAGGCAGGCAGAGAGAGAGGAGGAAGCAGACTTCCCGCTGAGCAGAGAGCCCGATGTGGGGCTCGATCCCAGAACCCTGGGATCATGACCCGAGCCAAAAGGCAGAGGCTTTAAGCCACTGAGCCACCCAGGTGCCCCCTAAATAATGGATTTTCAAAGTGGTAATGTGGACATTGGGAAGGTCAGAGGGTGTAGGGAGCAATGAAACTTAAGATTGAGTGGAGAAAGAATCTGAAAAGAAAACAAGGACAAAATAGTCAAACTATTAGGAGGAAGTCTAGGAGATAATGGTATTGTAAGCACCAAAGGAGGAGGTTCAGGAACAGGGAGGGTTGCTAATAGTAAGTGCTCCTGAGAACTAAAGATTGATCAAGTAAGAAGTGTTCGTTTGATTAATAGTAACTGAAAGAAAAATTAATGTCTTAAATGATGGGTCTAGTGGAGTGATAAAGGGTGGGAGAGGAAGAAAAAAGATGGAAACAAATCTTTTGTTTTGGTTATAAAAGGAAAGTGTGATAGGGTGGCAGTAGTTGGTGGAAATAAAAGGTTGCAGTCACAAGTGTGAGGGTCCCCTCTTCCAGTTTTCCTCCCTCAACATCTCCCTTCCTTTTTCCCTTATGTATCTCTTTCCTCTCACAGTCCCTCTTTCCTCCCGTTATTCTACCTACTTTTCCTTCTTTTTCTGAAATGATGTACTTGACCATTTAATGTTATAGGATGAGAATTTAACTCGGGACAATATGATGTCTTAGAATATGGCTACAAATGTGAGTGATATATAAAGAGATGTTAAAATGTTCAGGTATTAGATCAGACTGATATTTTTAAAAAAGATTTTTATTTATTTATTTGAGAAAGAGAGTGAGAGAGAGGATGATATGGTTCTGGAATCTATGCTGTTAATTACAAGTTTGTATTCCCTTTACTGTACTAGAGTACTTATTTTCATGCCTTTAAAAGTTCATTAGGAATATTTTTATTATAAATTATAATTCAGAATTAGAATTAGACTGTTCTGACATTTTAGAAAAATATGTTAGCATATTTTTAGCATAACAAATATGTTAGACTAGTGAAAAAATGATTTCTGGAAAAGATACATCGAGTAGAAGCTTGAATTGAAATTCCAGCTTTCTGTATTTTAGTTAAAATAGTGAAATGTCTGTGGGAAAAGGTTAGAATACCTTATCCAATATGGCACAGTTTTCTGTATTTTAGTTAAAATAGTGAAATGTCTATGGGACAAGGTTAGAATACCTTATCCAGTATGGCACATAATGTCTTAAAAACTTATTATTATGACATCGTAATAGTATATATAAGAAAATTGAATGATCCCATAGGGTGGCCAATCAGAAATTGATATATTCCTTAGTTTTTAAATATCTAATGACCTCATACATATCTTTCTTTAGGGAAAAATGCAATTTCCATTGTGAGCTGCCTTCCAGAATTTATGGTAGAACTTCGCTGACGTTTCTACTGATGCCAATGTGGAATAAAGGTCTATATAATTTAGAAAGTCAAAATGTTTAAATTCATTATTGTTAAAAGTGATTTACACTTCTTAAACTTTAAAACACATAATATAAATATATTTGAATTTTTAGAAAGAAATTTAAAAATATAGTAATAATATGTATAACCTTTTAATTTTGCCCTTATTGGTGTCTTGTCTTATTTCATCTTGGCAGTCAGCTTTCTTTTCATGACCTTTAAGCCTAATCATAATCTAATAATATTTTGTCGTCAAGCTAATTATAGGATTCTGTTTCAACATTACTTTTTTTATAGAAACAAGTCAGTAAACTAAAATTGATTTTAACAAAGTCTTTTGGCCTGTTACAAAGAAGAAGTTAACACAGAGGAAGTTGGATTAGCTACTTTTTAATTTAATTTAATTTTTTTTTTGAAGATTTTGTTTATTTTTTTGAGAGAGAGCATGTGCTGTGGAGGTGGGTAGGGGCAGAGGTGGAGGGAGAGAGAGAATCTGAAGCAGACTTCCTGTTTGTTGAACTGGTGCTTGATCTCATGACCCTGAGATCATGATCTTAGCTGAAATCAAGAGTCAGATGCTTAACCAACTGAGCCACCCAGATGCCCTGGATTAGCTATTTTAAAGTAATTATTCTTCCTTTTAGCTCAGTTTATTGGAATATATATTTAATTGATTTGACTTGCCTACTGGGTCATAAGGTCATTGAGTACATAAACTCCTCATCTGTCTTGTTCACTGTATCTTCTCCATGCTTCGTGCTTGTGCTGGGCATTAGTAGGTATGCTAGTGCTTTTTCTTGACTGAATAAATGGATAATATATTTAAATACTTTCTCTCAGTTGGAAATGCACTACTTATGGTAATGTGTTTTTATGTAAACACTAAGACATTAGTAAACTGTTTTGTTGCCTGGATCTCATGTGGAAATGTCATGATAAATTTAGAAATACTAGTTTTAGATTTTAGATAGTGGTCCCTGAGGAATAGGCATAGGATCTTTGTTTCATTGCCTTTACTTCCCTTACCCTTTTCCCTTCCCTTACTTCTACTCTCTTTCTTCCTTTCAACTCATTCTTGACTTTCTCTTGGATAATCTTGTATTTGTTTTTTCTTTAGTATCTGGAGTCCATCTTTCTCCAGCTTCTCCTGAAATTATACTGGACCATGACCATGCTACTTCAGTTGGCTGCCTCTCTTCTGAGCCCATCATTTCATCACCAGAGAATGCACACACAGACAACAGCATTGTCAGTCAAACCGTTCCTAAAGCACAGGTAAAGACAAGTGTATTTTTGTAAATTTACATACTAAAAAAATTATAGCCTGGTTTAAATGAAGCTTTTCTGATTTTTTAAACTTATTTTTCTGAAAAATATTTCTGTAGATATTTTAACTTTGAGGCTAATAGCTAGAATTCAAAAAACTGAATAATATGTTTGTTTTGTGGCATAATTGCAGAGTATTTAAGTAGCCATAGTTACCAAAATACAGTTTAAGTGTATCATTTATTAAAATTGACTTAGCTTTGCATTTCAAATCTTCAAAACTTCAAAAGAAAAAAATAATTAAAAAAATAATTATTTCTCTTTTCAGGGATGCTTACCCTGCCTTTTTTAGGTATTAGAGTGTTCATTTCAATTTTAGAGTAAAAATCAAAAAGATAGCAGTCATAGGTTTTATTCATTCAAATATTTATTGATTCAGACATTTGACTAAATGCTGCAATTAGTCCAGATTTCCAAAGTACAGCACACAATCTTGAGTCACCTGTTACCTGCATGTACTAGAGAGTGATTGATGATCAATTAGTGGTTATTAAGAAATTTCAAATTCTGATTTACAATTAAAAAAATATACAAATTCTGGATGTTTGTATAAATTTAAGAACTGGTGAGTATCAGATGTGTCCATACTTAATTATATGCTCTCAAGCATAAGAAAATGTTTCAAGTTTTTTAGTGCTTTGCTTGCAAAATGATAAATGCTTTAGACTCTAAAGTTTAGAAGAAATTTTGTTTCTTAGCTGGGAAGATCAGGTTGTTGTAACAGTTTGAGGTCTTCTGTTGATTTACTTAAAGGGTGAAATAATTTCAGAACCTTTGCTACAACTTAATTTCCAAATGTGGTTTCTGGTGCCCTTTGGATGTTTTCATTATTGGTACAGTGTAAACTTTCCCCTTTTGTGTATTTTTTTTTTTTTAATGTGGTTTAGATTCAGCAATCAACACACACTCATCTGGATATCTCACTTTTTCCATTGGGTTTAAATGATGAGAAAAGTAATGGAACAATTGCTCTTGTGGATGATTCTGAGGATCCTGGAGCCAATGTATCAAACATACAGCTTCAGCAAAAAATTTCAAGTCTGGAGATTAAACTCAAAGTTTCTGAAGAAGAAAAACAGAGAATTAAAAAGGTATATTTACATTTGCCTATAAAAATAAATGTTTGAATTGCATGAACTCGAAATCTGATACAATCCCAGTCTCTGATTAAGAGCTCATGAGTGGAAAAAGATGCTTTCTTCCCTTGGCTATAGATTTCAATGAGTTTTATGAGTTTATCACTTAGAAAAGTCTTTGATAAACAATGGTTAGTCTTAGATACATACTTTTAAAGGTGAACATCTTATTAGTGAACACTTACTAGTGTGAATAATTTTAGTGTTATATCGGTGTTAATATAGGTCTAGAAATGAGAGTGGGGCATATAATCTGTAATAGTGTTGAGCTTCAAACCATACTCCTAATAGTTCTTTCCTTACCAAATATTTTCTGGTGTGTTCATTGAAAAAACTGTATATATTTTATACCATTAAATATTACAAAATTTATGCTTGGATTTTTCTTTTAGGATGTGGAATCATTGATGGAAAAGCATAGTGTCTTAGAAAAAGATTTCCTTAAAGAAAAAGAGCAAGAGGCCATTTCGTTTCAAGATAGATACAAAGAACTTCAGGTAAACCTTGTGAATTTAAAATTTAATATGCAGGCCTTTTGCAGAAACATGTAAAATAATGTCAAAAAGTGTTTAATAAATATTTAATGAAGGATCGGATGCTTGCTTCAATTTGTAAAATGTTGACCAGCAATGGATGAGATTAATGATAAATGCCATTTTGAAAAGTATGTATTTGGGAGAAGCAATGAGGGTTAGTTGAGACTCTGGTGAAAGATATTGTTTCTGATGGATAAAACTTAGAAATTGATATTCTGATTTTTCTTACTGTGATTACTTTTGAAGAGTTTGAAATCCTATAACTTCCAAAGTAAGCTATTTAACCTTTTTCATAAATTGTAATTAATGTTTCCTCTTCTTCTGTCCAAATTTCCTTAATAAACTTCTGCCGTCTTTCCTATCCCAATAAATGGCATCTCTGTATTTCCAGTTGCTAAGGATGATAGCCACATTTACCCCATGTCTGTTCCTTTATCATAACTTGTCTGCTCTACCTTCAAAATGCCTAGGTTTTGACTGTTTGTCCTTAAGTCACTGCTACTCCCCTATTCTAAGCCATCCTTATTTCTCCCTTGGAATACTAAAGGATCTTCTAACTAATCTGTTTGCTTCTGTCATTGCCCACTTACAGACCATTCTCCACATTGCAGCCACTGTGATCAGTCTAATACTTAAAGCTGATCATGTCCTTTCTCTGCTCTGAAACCTTCATGGCTTCTCATCTCACCCAAATTAAAAGCCAAGTAAGTCCTTAGAATGGTTTGCAAGGCACTGCATTCTCTTTTATCCCCTCTCCTCATCTTTCCCCCGCTTCTTTCTCCTCAGTCATTTTGCCTTATCCCTATATCTGGAACACTCTTCCCTCAGTTCCCTCCATGGTTTTCTTTTTTATATCATTCAGATGCCTGTGCAAATATCACCTTATCAGAGAAGATCCCTGTCAACCTTCCCATATTCTGTTTTGTTTTTCTCCATAGCACTTTTTACATCTGACAAACTATATATTTACTTGTTTATTTGCCTAGATCATTTTAATGGTCTCCTAAGTAGTCTTCTAGCCTCTATCCTTGCTCTTCTTTCTAAAGAGTTTTTATTTCAGCAGGTAATGTTTTTAAAAATGTAAATCAAATCATTTCCCAACCTCAATTCTCAGTCTCCTTCCAATGTAAATCTTCTGGCTTCTCCAAGTATTCCAGTGACTGACTTACACTGAACTTCTTACTTATTAAGGTCCAGGTAAATGTGTGAGTCTGTGTTGAAGAGGGCATTCCTTGCCTGTTGAAGTGGCAAGTGGAGGGAAATGGTTTCTGATTCATTCACAGTCTCTGACTGGATGGCTCTTCTATCTGCAAAACTCTTGCCAAAAAAAAAAAAAGAAAAGAAAACTTGAAAAGGGAAAGAGAGAGCTGTGTTCTTTCAGTGTCTTATGGGGATTTTGTTTAATAGACTTTGGATTATTTAGGAGAATGTACTTTATTTGACTCACTGTTTACTGTTGATTGTCTCAGATGTATTTTTCTTTTTTTAAAGATTTTATTTATTTATTTGACAGAGTGAGATCCAGTGAGAACGGGAACACAAGCAGGGGCAGTGGGAGAGAGAGAAGCAGGCTTCCCTCCAAGCAGGGAGCCCGATGTGGGGCTCGATCCCAAGACCCTGGGACTATGACCTGAGCCAAAGGCAGACACTTAACAACTGAACCACATAGGCACCCCAAGTCTCAACTATATTGACATTACATGTTAGTTAATTTTTCCCCCAGAAGAATATCAAGTCATTGCTGTTAGAAAAGATAACTTCAAAAATACTCTTATTGCCATGTAGGACATTGGTAAGTTTTGTCTCCAACCTAGCACTCTTCCTTAGTCTAACACACCATTATTTAAATTTATATATATATCTATATCTATCTATCTATCTATATATCTATATATATATCATACCTACATGCATATATATGATATATACATATTTTCAAATGCTCTTTGAACCAGTCTTAATATCCAATTCCTTCATTCTTAAGCACAAGTTAGTCCATTTATTAATAAGTGAGTAGAATAAATCTTTGGCCTATGTTCAGTTTCTATTTACATGAGTCACATTTTAATGTTTTGAATATTACACTTTTAACAATGGACTGAACTCTAGCTTCCTTCAAATAGCTGCTCAAGTGCTACCTTCTTGTGGTTGCTTTCCTTGACCATGCAATAGAAAATAAGACACTGTAAATGCCCAGCATATCCTAGCTACCTTTCCTTGCTTTTTTCCTCCTCCTCATTTATTCACCTGTAATTTGGTTTTAATTTGGTGATTTTGTATTTTCTCCCACCGATTTTTATGAAATTAGGAACTTTCTTTCCCAGTGCCTAGAGCCATATCTGGCATATAGTATGGGCTCACTTACTATTCTTGAATGAATGAATGAATGATTTTACTGATATAATGCATCCTGTTCCCCAAAGGCTAATTGTGTTGCATAGAGCCACACTTACCAGCCCCATATTCGAATTACCGTGTTTATTGGAAGATGCGATACTGAATACTGAGAGAACTTTATATATTTTTTTCTGTCTATAATGAGTGACTTATTCTGGGCCCTGTAGTGAGACATGTATCTTTGCAAATTCAGTTTCAGTTTCTCAGTCTACTAATGAAAACAGTAAAGTAATATACTTGAGATACCGTCTAAGACCTCACAGGCACTTTGAGCTTTTCACAGTAAAGACCGATATAAATCCCGAGTGGCATTATCATGGCGGTTGAACTGCTTTTACTATTAACAGGGATAACAGAAGAGTAGCAAGTTGAGTCCTCAAAACTCACATTCAATTTAAAAAGATTTTTTATAGGAAGCAGTACTTCCAAAGAATGCTTTTTTCAGATGGTTTTACTTCTACGCCAGGAAGGGTCTCTCTCCTTTTTATACCATGTGAATAAAAGGGTAACTGACTTATGGAGGATCTTACCACCTTGGGCGCGTAAGTGATAGAAAAATGTACTAGGAGGTCTCGTAGCCCAACTGAACCAAAAGGCAAACACGCTATTTAGCACAGCTTTTTGTTGTTGTTGTTAGAGCTCTCTTCAGGTCTTTGTTGTTCTCTACTGGTTTCTTCAGTCTGTTTTCTTCCTGCTGTTCGGTTTGAATAATTTTTATTGTTCTATCTTGTAGTTTACCACACCTGCTTTTGAGTCAATTCTTTGCTATTTATTGATTTTGTATTTTTCAGTTTTAAAATTGCTGTTTGGTTCTTCTTTTTTTTAAAGTTTTTATTTATTTTTGTGAGAGAGGGAGGGAGAGCGAGAACGGGAAGAAGAGAGTGAGTAGGAGCAGTGCGGAGGGGCAGAGGGAGAAGCAGGCTCCCCGTGAGCGGGAAGCTGAGTGCGGGACTCGATCTCAGGACCCTGAGATCATGACCTGAACTGAAGGCAGACGCTTAACCCACTGAACCAGCCAGGTACCCATTGTTTGGTTCTTTATATCTTCTTTTTGCTGAAGCTTTCTTCTTTTCCTCATGTTTTAATCATGTTCATAATTACTTACTTAAGCAACTTTATGAGGGTTGCCTTAAAATCCTTGTCAATCATCTTAACATTGGTGTGAGCTTATTGCTCTCTGTTCATGGTCTTTTTTTATTCAGTTTGAGGTTTTCCTGATTCTTGGTATGATGAGTGGTTTTAATTATATCCTATGCATTTAGGGTCTTTCATATGACTCCTTGGGTCTTGGTTAAATCTGGTATTTTAACGGGTCTCCTGACACTGCAAAGTTGGGGGAAGGTAGATGCCACTTTATTTTCAGGTTCACATTTCCTACTTAGCTGCCGTTGACCTTCTGGGTCAGAAAGGTGCCTCTTAATCCTGGGAAAAAGTGGAATTTCAAGCCCCCCATCAGCCTTGGCTGATACTGCCCTGGTTGGCAGGAGGAACATGCGGTGGGGAAGCCTCTGGATGGCTGAGTTCTGAGTCCTCACTCAGCTTTTTCTGACACAGGAAAGGAGGGAAAAAGAGCCTCCTTATGTCTGGGTGGGTATTAAAGTCCAAAAAATGCCTCCCAACTTGGTTTTCTCTGCTGTTAGCTAGAGGGCATTGAGGGTGGGATGGGAAACTTCCCTACAGCTGGTCAAGGTGGAAGTCTGGCCTTAGCGTTTTGGCCTTGGCTCACAGAGATTGATGTGGGGTGATATTTTTTTTTCCATGGGTTTGGCTGTCATCAGGCCATTTGTTATCTACAAGTTTTTTGTTTTGCTGAATTGGCCCTTCTGTGGGCCTTTGGCTAGAGAGGAAGGGCTTTTTTGGGGGGTTTTTGTTTGTGCCCACCGGTATTTCCTGGTTGCTGCCCATTCCATTACCCAGTTTGGGATGTATGAGGCTAAAGAAAACTCAATAGTACTGAAAGTGTCATTCCCTTTTTTCCCCAGGTCCCTAGACCTCTCTTCTTGCCACTTCTAGAATCATCATGTATTTGTTTTAAATATAATATCTAGGTGTTTTAGCTGTATTTATTGAAAAAATAGGGAGAAATGAATCTACTTCATCTTAGTCTGTAAGTGTACTAGAAAAGAACATTCTAAATTTTAAATATTCTTTGTTGTAGCTACAGCAGGAAACTAACTTCAGTCTTAAAATATATTAACTTAAAGCAGATATTTTGAGTAGATTTTTTTTGAGGAAATAGTTTACATAGTCAGTTTTTGGAGTCCTTGTAAGTAGAGGAAGGGCAAATAAAAATACAGATAACTCAAACTGGGAAAAAACTCATTGGTCTCTATTTTTGCTTTATACTTATCAAGTTTGAACCTGTACTTTCTGGAAATGTATTTTCAATAAAAATATTTAAATTAAAAAATATTTAAATTATGTTGTACAGACCAGCTTCATTAAGAATTTGGAAAATCTTGAGCTTCACTATTTGACCTCCTTTTTTGTAATCCACTTCTTTCTGGGGTTACAGCCCCTTTTTCCAAACTGATACAAAGCTAGTTCAGTCTGATAACTTTTTAGGAATAAGAGATGTTATTTATTTACTTTTTAAAAATATTTTATTTTTTTATTCATCAGAGAGAGAGTGAGTGAACACAAGCAGGGGGAGCTGCGGGCAGAGGGAAAAGCAGTCTTCCTGCTGAGCAAGGAGCCTGATGCAGGAGTCTATCCCAGGGTCCTGGGATCATGACCTGAGCTGAAGGCAGTTGCTTTGATACCTCACATAATTATTTGCTAAGCATTTGGCATAAATTATTTAACTTAACTGACTGAGCGACCCAGGAGTCCCAAGAATAAGAGATGTTATTAAATTTGTGTCAAAAGAGGCCACTGTATGCCAAATATTTATATAGGGTGAAATATTAGCAAAAGTGAGTTTTTAAAGAGTGGATATTTATTAAATTTCTTCCTTGAATTTATGGCTTGTCAGTCATTCTTCAGATATCTGAAAATCAACATATTTTTCTGAAGAATACGGCAATCCATATATTTTTCTTTATTAAGACATATAACCTACAGATCTTTTAAATATTTGTTGAGCTTAATGAAATAGAAAAAGTTTTCTGTTATTTATGATGACAGAGATAATATATTTGGTGCCTATCTCTCTGTGGTATCTTAAGTAAAATGAAACATTCAGGAATACAAAGAGTACTGATGAGACTAGATTAAATTAGCTGAGAAGCCTTTCTCTTAAAAAATGTTAGTATGCTTATGTGTTTATAAGAATAGTATGTTTATTGTGGAAAATATGGAAAATTCAGAGAAATAAAAATAAAACAAAATTCGTACATTTTCATCACCATAAACAATCCAGGTATTTTCATGGGATCTCAGAGTGGAGCGTTTTATTTTTCAGTTTTGCAAATAAATCTACCTCTACTTAGATCATCGTTGGGTGTGCCTTTATTAAGATTTTAGTCTAACCAGAGAAAGAATAATTAATAAACATATAGTGTTTGTAAAACCTTAAATAAACTTTTTAAAAAAAGACAACAGTCACTATTGCGGAGAACTCTAACAGTGTTGTTTTATGCGATATGGTCTAATTACCAGGATAGGTGGGGGGTGTGAATGTGCCGGTAACAGAAGGAAATAAGGAACACTGTGAACTCCGCCATACAATGGGGGTGTGCACTACCTCTCCTTTCCTGTTCTGTCCAGGGTGTGTAGCCCAAGCAGAGGAAGAAAAATGAGTCATGCTGCATTTGTCAGAGGTAGCTATTTAAAGGACTTTTCATGAATCTTGAGGAGAGAACTCATCTTAGTACAACTTGGATTCTAGTTTCTTTTGTCTTCTTTTTCTGACTCCCATCGCAAATTGGTCTGCCTGTGTGACGAGCACTGAAGAAACTTGGCAGCTTATCAGGTTGCACCTGATAATAAAAATGCTACCACATTTAAAAAATTGAATTAGCAGATACAGCTGGTTATAAAATTATCATCTCTGAGAGTTGTCAGAATCGGCAGCTATGGCTAACTTTGGGAATTTTCTGTATAAACTTTTTAAAGACTGGGCCTATTCTTCCAAATGCCATTTCTTACTGAAATGCCTCTTGGTTATAGTATGTTGATTATTCTCTTTGAGAATTAAAACAAAACAAAACAAAACAAAAACAATTATGTGAAAATACAGTGTTTCATTTAATAGTGTTTAAAATGACCTCATAAATGGATTTATACTGCTTCACTCTGTTGCTCATTTCACATGTTATATTAATTAAATAAGAATAAATATCATTCTTTTTTTCTTTTTAAAGAATTTATTTATTCAGAGAAAGAGGATGTGAGCAGGGGGAAGAGAGGTAGATTCAGAGGGAGAGAGAGAATCTCAGGCAGACTCTGTGCTGAGCGTGGAGCCCTACCTGGGACTCAGTCTCACAACCTCAAGATCATGACCTGAGCTGAAAATGATAGTCAGATGCTCAACCGACGGAGCCACCCTGGTGCCCCAAATAGATATTATTCTTAATGTTTTTGTGTACTTTTCAAAGTGAATGCTAGTCAGGTGTTGGACACTTAGGCCCTTAGCCAGAGGCTGCTGTGATTGTTGTGCTTTATGGCCCTTGGCTGAGGGTAGATTTGAGCAGTGGCTTGACACCTCTGAGCCTTTAGCTTGATGACCCAGTATTTGAGGAATTAACCAGTTCTGTATCGGTAACCCGAAATGTAGTTGCAGTCCCGCCAAGAGGAAGGGTATGCTAAAGGAAAGACAGATTAAGCATATCTTGAAGACACCCTGCTCACTCACCAATCCTTAAGAATGATTAACAGCATTATGAAGAAGAGGAAAAAAATGAAGGGAAAATAAAAATTCTATGTTTTGTTTGGTCTCCTATGCCTTTCATTTAACACTGTGTATTTTAGATTGGGAGAGATACCAGGAAATGAATAAATTTCAGTTTTTAGGAAACCTACCCTCTTTACAAGCCCCATAAAGGGAGAGTCATTATGACAGATGCATCTAAGAATTTTCTTTCTTATCCCAAAATAAATTGTCAAATCCAGTGTAAATTTGGAAGACCTTTCTGTTGAACTGTATTAGAACAATAAACATTGAAGCAAAAGGTTTATATGTTTTTAAAAAAGTTTATTCAAGATATGCTGGAAGAATTATATATAAAAATAAACAACATTTCAAGGGTGTTTTACTTAATATGTCAGTTATACATTTCTTAAATGTAAGATTTTTAGGTCAAAGTAATACATTTGAAATATTGCTTTATGTAGTAGTTTTCACTAATTTCTTTGTTTTATCTCTTTTACTTCACTGATTTGACTGCCTTTAGATTTTAAAGCAGTAGTTCTCAATCGTGGCTGCCATTAGCATCTCTAGGAAAGGCTTTAAAAAATGCTCAAGTCCTATCCCACACCAGTTAAGTGTGTTCAGGTGGTTCAGACATCAAAAGGACGTCTAGTAAAAAAGGTATAGAAGCCATGAAAAGCTTACTCATCATCCTGTGCACAGTCCGCCTAGTGCCTGGTCCTCTCAACAGGTAACCAGCGTTGGTTTATTTTTATCCTTCCAGACTCTTCTAGGGTGAATACAAAACCCAACTCTAAAAGGATGGACGGACCGATGGTTGAATAAGTCCTCCATCCCCTTTTTATACAGATAGTAGTATACTAAATACATTTTAATTACATATTTTTACAAATTTTCCCCTTCCCCTCCTTATTTAAGAGTGTTCCTTAGAGGCCTTTCAGTAGTGGCTCATTAAGAGATTCTTACTCAGTTTTCTTTTTATGGGTATCCGAATATATTATTCCATTTTTTCTGTTACGAAGTACTGCTGTCTAAAGACTTAATTTCAATCTTATCTTTTAATTATTAATTTTCTTCTTAGACAAATTTCCAATTTGTTGTTCTTTAAAGTCAAATAATTTTATTGGAATATGCCCTGGTATTGGTCAATCTGGGTTGATTTCTCTAGATCCAATGTGCCCCTTTAATATATATGGATTCAAGTACTTTTTTAGAATTTCAAGGAGTTTTTATTAAATTATGCATTTAATTCTTGTTTTATTTCCTATTTTTTCCCCTTCTGGTGACTCATGTGTGTTGGATAGTGTTTGTCAACTATGTTAGCCTTTAGTGTTGAATCTTTTTCATTGCTTTCTTCATTTCTTTCTGATCTAAAACATGTTTCCCCTTTTATTTTATTTCTCTTAAGGTATTCTCAATTTAGCTTATTTGATCTTATGTTCTTTTTAGTTTAGTCATCCTTTCCAAAATGATTCATTCTGTCATAATTCTTTTCTGAAAATTTTCCTATCATTTGAGTCTTTCTGTAGTATGATTTATGTTGTTCCTTAGTTTATCACTTTCATAATATCTTTTAGTTCACTTTGAAATATAAGTGTAGAGTTTTAAATTTCTTTTTTAATATGTATTTTTGCTGTGCTTTTATTTTCTGTAGGGCTGTGATTCTGTTCCTTCTTTTACATATATAGTAGTCTATGGGATTTGACTTTGGTACTTTTCTGTTATTTGTTTTTATATGGCATTAATTTCCTTGGCCTTTTAAAAGAGAGGAGTGATTGAAGATAGTTTTATTCCCTCATGATTCTATAGTGCTCTCATGTTTTTGTCAGATTAAAAAATTGTTGCCACATTTATAGATTTTTCTGACTCTGTTCCATCTTCCACTTCTATCTCAAAACCCTCTTTTTCTTCTGTCTTTGGTCTCTGGCTTGGTCGGTTTGGATTCTCCTCTCAGCTAATTCTCCTCAGTCTGGAGCTCTCTCTTCAAAGTATGTAGAATCTGGAGCTCTCTCTTCAAAGTATGTAGAGTTTATCAGACCCGCTGTATCCTGGGCCATTGACACCTTACTGAGGACCACTTGTACAACATCCCTATTAGAATGTACAGGCCCTTCAGTTTCAGCTGCTGGCCTCCTGTTGGCCTGCTGATCTCTGGTTAGAATCTGTTAGCTGTTGTGGAGTTCCCATGTCTGCGTGATACCTTGTTGCTTTCATCTTTCTTCTTGCACAGAATCTGTTGCCATGCATATCTTAGGACGATTCACAGTTTTTCTTTACTTGCTCCCATTTGGGCATTCATAGTAACACTGTGACACCTATTTTTTTTTTTTTTTTTAAGATTTATTTATTTATTTATTTGACAGAGAGAGAGAGAGAGAGAGAGAGAGAGAGAGAGATCACAAGTAGGCAGAGAGACAGGCAAAGAGAGATGGAGAAGCAGGCTCCCCGCTAAGCAGAGAGCCTGATGCAGGGCTCGATCCCAGGACGCTGGGATCAGGACCCAAGCCGAAGGCAGATGCTTAACCAGCCGAGCCACCCGGGCACCCCAATTGTGACACCTATTTTTGTGATAGCTATTGACTATGAGTTTTTGGTTCAAATTTTTTAGGTGCTCTGTGTTTTTGTGAGGGGACTTTTGAGAGGTCTGAAAACTCTACCACCACTATTAACATATACCCACTATCCACTCACTATTAATTATTATTAAAGGGAATTATCGTGATAGTTAGGGTTACATGTATGCTTTTCCTAAGGATACTATGTCATATGGAATTAGGAGTAGTTTGCAGTTGTGGTTAATAAAATTTGAGGGAAAAGACCATATTTTGGTTTTGTATACTGCTGTTTGGTACTTGTAGATGCCTGTGAGAATTGTTGAAATGAAGAAGACAATGTCTAGGAAAAAAAACTGCTTGGGAAAACTACTGCTTTTATTCTTTGTTTTTGATTTCAATTTTATAGAAAGTCAGTTTTACTGAAATATAATCGTACTGACATACAATTTTATGGAAATTGTATCACATTTTCCCAAGAGTCACTAACTTTCTCATGCTTTATTCCATTTTTTAAGTGTAGATGAATAACTTCAGAAAAAAGTAATTTGAGGAAGAGGGTATTTGCAAGCGTATCTATGGAGCTACTACTACTCACTTGATTCATTGCTTTCCAACATGTAACTTGTTTTTGTACCTTTTTACCTATATCTGTAGATGTAGGCCACAACATCATGATTGATATTCCTAATAAGGATTTTCAGTCGTTACCTCCCACCTCCTAAAATATTAATTATCTTGAGAATAAACTTCGCTTTATACTATTTTTCTTCATTCACGATCTGTGTTCTCTACTTTAGCAGTTAGCAATCTTTCCCTAACTTAGGTGGTTAGCAACTTTTTTTTTGAATGAGGATTATTTTTTAAAAATAAAAATTACATTTTTTTCAAAATTAAAAAAAGCTTAAGCTCTTGTTTATGAAAAACTCTAGCTTATTGAATACAGTTTAAATAATGAAAAAATTAGGAACATTTTAAAAAGCTCCCCCCTCAATTTTATCATCAAAATAGGCAGTTTGAAAAAGAAATAAATACAATTTCTTTAGTACTTTTATAATTAATGGGAAAAATGTATACTTTAAAAATTGGATTATTTGTTACTAAATAACCATGTAATAAGAAAATTGAGCTTTTAGTCTTAAAAAATGCTAAGGTTGGGGACAATTTTGAAAGATAGTATAGGTATAAGTTTTTGAAATTTAATGCTTGTTCATATCTTGAAGGCATTATGTAATTTTTCTCATTCCTGTTTTAGTAATTCAGAAAATCAAATGTTCTTTTTATTTGTCAAAACTAAATTGAATAATTTTAAAGTCATTAGAAGAATACCATCTTCTGTTCTACAGGCTGATTGACCATTGTGAGAATGATTTTCCTCCCTCTTACAATGATAGAAATTTAAAGTGTTTGCAGTACCTCTTCAAATACGTAGTTATTTTTAAAACACACCATCGATTTAATAGTAGACTTTGAGGGGACAGAGAAGATAACATTAAATGTGTATTTCAAGACAGCCTAATTTTGGAGATGTTTAAGTATAACGAAGTAGACATTGTAGACTTGATTCGGTATGTAAATGGGCTTTTGTGTTCCAAATACTCTTCATATTTAGAATTTGTAAATAGTTTAGTTAGAAATATAAAATGTTTAAAAAGTAGTAAAACATGTAAACTGTTTCAGTTAGTTTAAACTAAACTTCAGTGATTTTGTAAATAGGGAAGTGAAGGGTTTTCTCCTATTATTAAATTTAAAAATAATTCCTCAATTTAAATGCATAAGCCTCATTAAAGAGATTTCCTACTGAAGAAAAATTAATACCAAAAAATGTGTTGAGAGTCCATCTGAAATTTAGGTACCTAAATTCTCAGTATGATTCTCCATAGCATCTCTTCAGCAAGCATTCTGTATATTTAGTTGGTCTTAAAATTTTTACCTATTTTTAATTGTAAGTGATTCAAGGCTGGATGCTAATTTCCTAGGTATAATTTCTTAAAAAGTTAAATAGTACATGTCTGCTTGAGGTCTGTGCTGATGCAAGTGATATATGAATACATTTCAGAAATACTAAAGAATTGTCATTATGATATTTATTCTGTGACATTGAATTTGGTCTTTAATTTACTCCATATGCTATTAGGATGTTTGAAAGCACGTTTATCACTTCTGGGGTGTGTTTTATCTTCTTTACTAAATTGTAAATCAATCATCCAAAGAATATTCTTAGATTGCGGACAGTTTTTTTTTATACCCACTAATGTTTTTGAGAAGAGCTTAGTGGTAAATTTTGTGTGTGTGTGCATAATGGTATTGCCAAAAAAATAGGAAAACATGGACTTATAATGTGGCTAAGCCTCATTCTCATCTAGTGGTGAGGCAAACCTGTTATTTGTGAATACTCTAGTTTACAATCTCAAGGGATGTATTTACTGTATTTCCGTACTTATCTGAGGTCAAACTCTGACCTCAACCATTCTAGAACAAAGCCACAGACCTCAGCAATAAATGAAAAGACTGGTTTGAAGCGAATTTATCTGAAATCCCGTGTATTTTGTTTGATAGGTAAGTCATGGAGCCATTGTCTCTCAACCAGACAGTTGAATATAAAGTAAAGAAGTAAAGTATACTTAATAGTAGCCAAAAATGAATGTTGAAGGAGAAGACACGCCCAAAGCTTAAAAATCTGAGAAATTTTTGGATAGGCTTAGGTGGCTCCCGGGTCTGTGTTTTCTATTATTTGTTTAATGGATTTTCAGTTTAGGACTTTTCTCAGGCAGGAACATTAAACGAGGAGAGAGGTGACTTAAGGAATATTTGCTATGTATTAATAAATAAGAGTTCTTTGACAAGCTCTACTGTCCCTTCCTATTTACTTGCTGAGTGCTTTTATGTATTCTATCTGAGGGAAGAAAGATACTGTGATTTTGAAGGGAGTAGGCAAGGAATTTACGATTTCAGACTTCTTCACAATACAGAGTAGTGGCCTAAATCTAAAACTGGAGAGATGATTATATAGAATAAATGGTCTTTGGGCCTTTTGTGATTGGTTTAGGTTGTTCATTGCTACTTCATCTTCGTGCTTTGGCTCTCACGTGAAAGGCTAGTCTCCGAGACAGCTTTTTTCTGACTTCTCTGGCTGAAATAGTTCTTCCTTTCCCTCTTCTCCCTTCTGGTTTACTTTCCTCAGAGGAGTTAGCAGAATATTGTTTATGTGTTTATTGTTCGAATTGTATTTATTGTTTTCTCTCATAATGTAAGTTCTTGGAGGGAGACATTTTCTCATATTCAGTCATTACATTATCAGCTCATAGAATAGTGCCTGACACAGAAAAATATGTTGGTTGGTTGATTAGTTGACTGAAACGTGTGGCTTGTGGGTGCTATGGGTTCAGTCTCTCGCCTCTGGTGTTCCACCCCTGCACACCCAAATTCACATGTTGAAGCTCTCACCCCTAATGTGATGGTTATTTATAGATGGAGCCTTTGGGAGGTAATTAGGTTGTAATGAGTTCATGAGGGTGAGGTTCTCATGAGGGGATTGGTGTTCTCATAAGAAGAGACACCAGAGAGCTTGGTCACTCTTCTCCCTGCCCTGTGAGGACACAGCTAGAAGACAGACTTCTCTGTAAACCAGAAAGAGAGCTCTCACTGAAAACTGACCGCACTGGCACCGATTTTGGATTTCTAGCCTCCAGAACTGTGAGAAAGTACATTTCTGTTGTTTAAGACACCAGTCTGTTACTTCGCAATGGGAGCCTGAGCAGACTAAGACATAAAGTATAGGTGTGTTATATTTAAAGCTATAATGTATTATTTCATCATCCATTTAATACTTACTGTTGTGATCCATCTCTATGCTAAAATTTATTTGAATTCAGTTTTAAGAAGATAAAAGTAAAGTATTTTTTAGTTTATACTATAAAGCTTCTAAAGGAATTTATGGTTTTTGAAGGAGATTTTTGTGATAAAAGTATTAGGAGCAATATATATTTTCTTTCCAGCTAATACCTGTATTATCCTTGTATCCTATTAAATAACATCTCATAAGAAACCATTAAATTTGGTTTCAGCTGTGGATACAGAGTAGAGAACATTTTAATAATGAAAAATAGAGGTAAATATGCTACTTACTCCATCTGCTTCTAAAATTACAGACTAGCTGCCAGGGAGTTCCACAAGTTAGAGCAGTGTCTGAAGTCACAGAGCAGCACGAAACCTGCTGAATCTGAAAAAGGCAGCCTTCATGGCAAACACTAACCTGCTCTTTACTGCACAGGAATTTATGGATGTGGCAACAGCTCCAATCCTACTTCTACTTTAAGAATTTACCAAGGACCTCACACATTTTAAAAATCTTTGACCCCTCTTTTGCTTTCAGTTTCATTAGACTTTTTCCCTCTACCATTTCTAAGTTGTTCCCCCACTCGCTTTTGGAAGTCTCTTTCATTTTGTTATAGTTTCTTTTCCCATGTAATATGCTTCCTAGGCAGTTGCTTTTCTTTCTATCTTTTTTTTTTGTATGTATGTATTTTGTATGCATGTAAATATATGGGTTCTGCTTTCCTTATTATTTCATCTGTTTATACATTTTCTTTTGCTCTTTTTCTTAAAGTGCATAATTTTTATGACAAAATAGTCTAGTAAAAATTTCAAATATTTTAGAAACTGTAACCTAGTGAAAGTTACTATAATTTCACACCTTACAGATAACAACTTTAAGACTATCCATTTGTTCTCTAGGATATTTTATAAATTTACACCTTCACCAAGAAGTAAATGAGCGTGCCTATTTTACCACATCCTTGCCTATGCTAGGTTTTATCAATATTTTTAATACTTGTCAATTAGAGAAGTAAAATATATCTTTCTCTTTTAATTTTTATTTTATTAGTATATGTGATTTTTTTCCATATGGCTATTTATTATTTTCACTTCATTCCTGAGTTTCCCCTATCTTTCCTCTGTCCATCAAAAAATAGTTCTGTTTATCTTATTCTTAATGATTTATAGGAACCTTTATGTGTGAGGTTTATTTACACAGATGTTTTTCTGATATATTTATTTTTCATTTTGATGGTATCTTCTATTACAGCAAACTTAAAAAGTAGCTGCTTATTATGTATGAATTTTGGGTTAGAAAATATTCAGCCTTGTTTTCTTTCAGTCCTTGTCATTTAATTTTACATTTTACTTTTGATCCATCTCGACTTTCTATTGATAAGATGAGATAGGGTCCAATTATGACTTTCCCCAAATGCCTAGCTTGTTGCCCTGTCAGTATTTTTCAAATAAACCTTCTCTCCCTTCCTTATTTTGGAGTGCATCTTTGCCATACAGTTAATTTCCATATATACTTAGATATATTCTAGACTTTATTTTCATTTCTGTTGAAACGTGTCTGTTCCCATAGTAGTACTATCTTCCTCGCTGTGATTACTGTTGTTTTGTTGAACACTTAGATTTACCAGGGCTGTACTTACTTTTCTTGGCTAATCTTGTATATTAATCTCCCAGTTAAACTTTAAAATCATGAAACAAATTGCATTTTAAAAGAAAACCCTGTTGGGATTTTGATGGAAATTTTGTTAAATTCTTCTATTTATTTATATATAGACATCTTCCTCTTACTTAGTCTTTCTACTTACTAGGTATGTTTTTTCATTTATTCCAGACTCCTCAAATATCCCTCAACTGAGTTTTATATAGTTTTATAGTTTTCTTTTTATAGCTCACGGACATTTACTGTTAACTCATTCCTAAAAAATATAAGAGCTTTTGTTTGTTTCATATATAGTAATATACTCCTTATCTAGAATCAGATTTCCTGTAATCTTAACCCTGGCTTTCAGTCTGGAGGGTAATGCTCTTGAGCACCTAAAGGGGCTATCAATTTTGTGCCTAAATTCAGTGCAACAGACTAGAATACATATGTTTCCTCAGAAACCATGTCCCACAGTGAAGATAGAAACATACAATTTCATGTCAGATTGTAAGCAGTTGCCATATAATCTGATGAGGTGTAGATTGGAGATACTGTAGGAGGTATGGAAGATCATGAATGAGGAAGAGTCATCAGAACTTAGTTTCAGAAGATAAGCAGGTCTTTGTCACATAGTCACGTGGGGTAGGGAGATCTTGCAGAGGTAGCAACATTTGTGAAGTACTGCAGTTAAAAAATGGCATGAGCTGTTTGAAAAATTACTAGTCCTGGAGTTTCAGTAGAGGGTTTTTGGTTTGGTATGTCAGCATAGGAGGGAGGTGTTTTTGTAGCTGATTCTGAAAAGGTTGTTTGGAAGCTGTCAAAAAGTTTTTAGTAGTAACACTGAATGTACTTGCATTTTGGAAAGACATTTCTTGCAGTTAAGTATGCGTTTGAGAGAGATGAGATGGAGTTAGGTAGACTTCTTTGGAGCCTGATGGTGTAATCCAAGAGAAATATGATGGAAATCTTAATTAAGTGGAGAAATGCGAATAAAGATGGGGAAGACAGATTTTGAAAGATATTAAGGCAGTAATACTTACAGAATTTAACTGCTGGGAGTCAGGAAGAGGATGGAGTCTAGGATGGCTTGGTTTCAAGTTTGCAGAATGCTTTAGACTCTAAATCATAACCTTTCCTTGTGAAACTTTTTAAAAATGTATGCTTCGTAAATATTATTTCATTTACTATACAATAAATTAATAACAGTGATGTGATATGAAATTGGTAGAGTAAGGGTCTGTCAGAGGTGGACATAATCTCTACTTGCACTTAATCATTAAATCCTTATTTCTCTTCCTCAATCTCTCTCAAAGTTTTAGTACCGTTTCCCTCATCAATGCCATTACTCTAGCCTAGGGAGCAGCCATCTTTCACTTGGATTATTAAATGCAGTTTTGCTTTGTTTCAATTCAATCCATGCCAACCCAGAATCATTTTTCAGTTGTGATCATTTCACACTCTGTCTTAAAATCCTTCTGTCACTTTCTATTTTCCTTGGGATTACCGCCAGCCTTTCAAAACATCTTACAAAGTCTCATTTTCCTTGCTTGTAAAATAGGAGTGATAATAATACTTCCTCTTTGGGCTGTTGTGAGGATTAAACGAATTCATGACCTGAAGTGTTTAAGAACAGTGTTATTCATGTTTTGTTGTCATTCGTGTTATTTTTATTACTTGTTTAGTATCTTAGGTTGACATCTAGACTATAAGAAGAATGAGGTTTAAGATGATATCTGTCTTTCTTTGGCATTAAGTTCTGTGTTTAGTGTAGAATATAATAATATCAAGTGCCTAATGTAGTCATTTTACGTACAAATAGTGAACATCATTTGGAAGCATGATAAAGCAGAGAGAGAATTGTACTATTGTTATAATGTAATAGGAGAATAAATGTCCATACTATCCTGAATTGCTAAGAAAAGGACCATTGCATTTAGTCGCTTCTCTTGTAAGATAGCAGCTCTGAAACTCATTTTATTGTTTGAAAAAAGATATTAGATAAATGGAGAGTAAAATAAAAATAATCGGTTATGTGCAAATGGAAAAGGAAAACAATGGCAACTTGGGTTATAAACCAAAATTAATAGGTACCTTAACATGTGATTTTCTTATGTAAGGAAGAGTTGATCTACTGTGGGGTTTGGATGTACTTTCTCTCCTGAAATGGTTGAGAAGTAAGTTTGTTCATGTGTTTATCCATCCACGAAATATTTATTGGGTGTATTCTATGAGCCAGGCATGGTTTTGAATGCTCGAGAACTATTAATGGGAAAAAAACAACAGTAGCGAATCACTGCTCATGGAGCTTAGATTTTACTGTATTAGAGAGAGTATTTAATAAACATAAAAATAAGTTAATTATGACATAGAAAGTGAGTAAATGATAAAAAAAAAGAGTAGGATAAAAGGGGGGTTGGGATGGGGAGAGGTAGATCACAATTTTAAATACAGTGATCAAGGTTTCATTTAAGAGGTGACTTTTGAGCAGAAACTTGAAGATGGAGACAGGGAGAAGACAGTAGGTCTAGAGATGAGTCAGAGAAAATGCTCTACATGGGAACTTACAACCAGACCAGTGTGGCTGGAGCAGAATGAATGAGGGGGAAATGGAGGAGGAAATGGTCCCCTAAGAAATAGAGGTCGGGTACGGGATGGAAAGAGCTTAATGCTTTTGACATTTATTTAGGGAAAACTACTTTTATAAAAATATGTTTAATTTTACATTAGAAATTCTATAGATAAAAAATTCCATTTAAAGATGCCACAGGAGGAAGTATTGTAAGAAATAACAGACTCTATATTCTGCAAGACAGGGTATCTGTGGTCATTTTATAGTATGTATACTCTTTGCAAATGAAATCTGGTCAGCAGTAGTAACGTTCTTTATTTCTCTATGGGGGATGCAGACATGGCTCTGAATATTCTTTGTTTCAGCTTCTTTTGTCTAAAAATTTTTGTGGCAGTCATATTTTTCCTGCCAGTGGATCTCTCTCTTTTTTTCTTTTATTCTGTGCTATTTGAAACATGGTGATTACATTCTGCTTAGAAGTAAAACACAAGTCCATCTATTCCTGTGCAATTGTGAGATATGACTGTGATTCAAAGTAGGATTAGTTTTTTTTTTTTTTTTAAAGATTTTATTTATTTGACAGAGATCACAAGTAGGCAGAGAGGCAAGCAGAGAGAGAGGGGGAAGCAGGCTCCCTGCTGAGCAGAAAGCCTGATGCTGGCTCCCTCCCAGGACCCTGAGATCGTGACCTGAGCCACCCAGGTGCTCGAAGTAGGATTAGTTTTTAAGCAAGATTAAACTTGATGGGCCATTTGGGATATTTCTTCTATACTTCATCTTTTGTAGACTTTCAACAGATTTAATGTTTTATTGATTTTAAAAGCCATTTTCTAAAAACAATTTTAAATCTCCATTCTCTTTATAGAAAATTTCAAACTAGTTTTTTTTGTTTTGTTTTGTTTTGCTTTTAAGAAATGAGAGCTGATCAGTGAAACAGATTTTATTATATGTAGAATTCAGAGAATGCCCTTGTATCATGTATCCTTAATGATATAGAGACATGCTCCTAATTAGATCACTGTAATTTTCCTTTTAAATTTCTATGTCTTTCAAAGCCATTGCAGACTTAATTGATGTTTGAATTGCTGTTATTAACCTTCCTAAGAATAGAGGAAAAATGAGTCTTATAGATGTTCCCATCTGCCTTACATCATATCTAGAGAAAGATCCCTGGACTACATTTCAACTCAGCTTTCCATTTGTGCTATTTGTAGTTCTGGTTGTTAGGTTTCCTGCAAGCAAAAGTGTTTCACTGTAGTTTTTTACATTTCCTTGTTTCCACAAAATTTTTGAGTATTTTGTTTAAATTTTAAACATTAAAGAGAAAAGTATAAATTAAAAATAATAAGGGCTAGGGAATATGCAGATAAAACGGAATGTTAAGGCCAAGAGAAAACTCAGGACATGCATACTTGCTTCTAAACATTTATTAAGATTTGGCTGCAAGTTTTATTTACTTTTACTAAACAGAAAGAACGATATAATTTCTAAAGAAAAGCTTACTATTTCCTTAGTAGAAGGTGTGTACGAGTTGAATAGAATTTTCAGAAATAAGGCCTTAGAATTTGGATGAAGAGCTCGTGCTTCAGGCAGTATGTTGTAGTGAGTAAAAGGTATAATAGGAGGCTGAAACTTTTTTCTCTACTCATATTGATGTTCTGGTGTTCATTTGTGGAGAGACATCACATCTACATGCTAATGATGAAAAAAATGTATTTTTATTGTATTTTTGAAGGTATTAGATATGAAGTAAACAGATGTCATTTTTTAAAATTAACCTTCTTTTATAAATGAGGTAGTGGAATTCCACTTGTTAATTCCATAAGGAAATATATTCTTAATTTGCCTTTTTAAAAGACCACCCAGCTCTAAGATAATTTTATTGAAATTAGATGCTTAAAAGAAATTTTCCTTCAGTTGATGGCTTGAAGGTAGAAAACGATAAGCTTCAGACATTGGAAAAGAAATGAGAAATGTTGGTGTTGTGGAAAAAAAAAAAAACTAGTCCATTCACTTTCCATTAACCTCATAAAATTGGTCTTTTTCGAAAACAGGCATGCATTTTTTATACCTGGACTCTAAATATGATATTGAATGGAAAATAAAGAAGTCTTCCTGAAATAATACTGAAGAAAGCAAATTAAAATGTGAATCAGTTCCCTGTTATGTAAATAGTGATTCAGTTCAATGTTGGACTTCAAGGGCCAATAATTTTTATGAAAGTATTTCTAAAGCAAGGTGTTTGGATTGGATTTTAAAGTCTCTGTCCTTTGGTTGACTTTCTTTCATTTTATTCATTTGGGAGTACTTGTTTATAGTATTGTGGCGTTTGTTTCGTTCCCACTAAATTCTTTCTTTTGCGTCCCCGGCAGAAATGTGGACACACAAGATCTAAAACTGAAGTTATAGTCCATAAGCTAAACTGTTTTTCCACATGTTATCAACCCTGTTGCATATATCTACATGTGTTATGTTTTATTTTCTATCATCGAGTCTACATAGACTGGGCACTTTTTAATTGTACAGGAGTTGCATCAGTAATTGTCAACCAAATGACAAGAGTTTATAGAGAAAGTAGAAATTATCTGACATTATTAAGAACATTTTGCCTGTAACTGAGGTAGCTGCTAAAATGATTTAATCGTGTGCCTTGGTGGGAACACTGCTAGGTGTTATAGCAGCTGGACTGGTGAAGAAGACAGCTGGGGTTATTGCTCCTTGGAGCTCATTACAATCTAACGGGTTATCGGTGTTCAGTTACTACCATTTGTACTTCAAAGTTTTGCCCTTTTTAAAAAACAACAACAACAACTTAGTCATGGGAGAAAGTCTTGACAGGAGAATATTAGTCATCAGTAGTGAAGATCATAAAATTGATTTTAACCTATCCCTTTTGATTTTTTTTTATTTCGGCAAAAATAGTTTATGTTCCCAGATTAGATTTTATTTTTGTGTTTTTGGTTTAGTATCCAAGTCAAGACATCTTTGATCTGGTGGTTTTTAAATTTATTAAAAAGATCAGAAAATATTCCGAGGCAAGAAAAGTCATTTGTAGATTTCTTCTATTTATTTCACCTTGGCCATATAAAAACTGATGAACTGCAGGCTACATACTACTGTCTAACCCAAAGGCGTGTTTAAATACTATCTTAACTCCATGCTTGCGGTTTCCGACTTGTCCGTAATCTCCAGGATGAATGCTGGGGGCCAGTTATTTGCAGCCAACATAGTATCCTCCTGACAGAGGTTCATGTGAGGAAAAAAAGTCAGGCTGGGCTAAAATTACAGGACAAAAGAGAAGGGAAAGTATTGTATTCTATGAAAATGGTGATGGTGTTATAGTTTTTGCCATAATCCCTTTCGGAAAATCATTTTTAAAACACTGTGGAAATGCCACAGATCTTAAAATACAATTTTTCCCCTTGTTTTGAAGCCTAGGACATAATGGGAGTGATAGTCATAAAAAATAGTCTATTTTTGGAAGGATTACTTTGTGTGCCACAGTTCTTCATCCTGAGCTGGGAGGCAGTTCACTGTTTTGTGCAATTATGCTTGCCCTGATACACTTATTTAGTAAGCTATATGGGAGGTAAAAATAGAACCAAATGTTCATTCTATTAAATATAGCATTTGTGGAAGCAAAGATTGGAAGTATTAATGTTTGTTTAGTATAAAATAGACCAATCCAGTTTGATGTCCATTTACCTCTGACTTTTCTAGGCTGTAGCTCCTCATAGTGAACTGAGAAGAGGTAGAGGAATGAGTACTTTGTTGTGCTGTGAGGCATGCCTGTTCTTCCTCTGGTTGGCTCTCTCTGGTTGGCTGTTGGCGGCCCCCACTAATTTCTTGGTCCCCACGCAGATCATGCATGGATTTCCTTACGCAGTGCTGAGATTTACCCCGGGCCACAAAGCTTGCCGAGACTACTGGCGTTCTCAGTAGTCTAGGGTGCCTAGACTACCAATCTAGATGGTCTGATTGCTCACTTAGTTTAGTAGCTGCTTAAGCATGTCGAGAGAATCAGGAGGTTCTCCAAAGACTGCATGAGAGGCTGACTCCGTTTTCTTTTCCCAAAACCATTATACAACAGCCGTCTTCAGTCTTGTTGACACGAGCTCTCTTTTAGAGGGTCTCATGCCTTCAGAAGCCTCCACATCAAAGATGGGCACCGGTTGTTTACTTCATATGTGCTCACAGACTCTAGAGGAGCCCGGAGATTCATGTCAGGGTCTCCCAACAGCTCCCTCACTGTGCTTGGCTTTGTGCCAATGGTGGGATGAATGCGTGTCTGTGTATTTTACAACTTGGCAAGGATGGGGAAAGACCAAGGTGCCAGTCCCCCTTTCTTCAGATAGTGCTCCTGGGGAGTGATTCTCTTGTAGGCCACTCTTTCTCCCAACTTGAATTCAGACACTAGTAAATACACACACTTCTAGCAGAGGGGAAGGAGAAGCTTTTCTCCAGCGAGAGTGCCCTTTCCATAAGAGCAAAGACTCCTATTCTTTCCTTATTCCTTTCCTTACATAGATTGGTGGTGGTGGCAGTGGCATAGGTATATGAAGTTGGTAAGGGCTAATTGTGCCAATGTTTGGTAAACTCTGGGAGTGAGAGGACACAGTGTATGATGTTTTGAGACTTAATTGACATTTTGAGTTAACAGAAAAAGTCCTTATCAACGTCATTTCACAGACTTTGCTCTTTTTTATTCTTTGTATATATGTATGTGATGGAGGGAGGGATGTTTGGCATCCTTGCTGTGCTTTTTGTTTTTGTTTTTTGTTTTGTGATGCTTGTGCCTGAGTAGCTTTGTCCAGATTTAAAAAAAAAGATTTATTTATTTATTTATTTGAGAGAGATCACAAGCATGGGGGGAGGTGCAGAGGGAGAAGCAGGTTCCCTGCTGAGTGGGGAGCCAGACACGGGGGTGGAGGGGGAGCCAGACGAGGGGCTCAGTCCCAGGACCCTGGGAATCACGATTTGAGCTGAAGGCAGACGCTTAACCAACTGAGCCACCCAGGTACCCATTTGTATAGAAGTTTTATTAGCTGTGATTAAATATTTGTGGATAACACATTTTCTCACTTTATGAGATCAGCTTCCATTCCTTCGTGAGGTACAATTTGAGGCCTCACGTTTCTGTCACAGGAGTCCAAGAGTGTTCAGCTGAGGCAGTATTTAGATTTATTAGAAGTTGGATTCTGAATTCTTCACAGATTTTGTTGAATATTTTCTGTCAGGGTCGGTGTACCTGGGTTCCCCCCCCCCCCCTCTGGATTTACTACCTTTGAGCTTTGGATCGTTTCTTCACTGTAGTGGGTAGTTTTGAAGACACTATTTTTATTTACTCATCTAGCAGCCATGTACTCTCCATTCAGAAGAAAAAGGAATAGTGACTGCTGGAAAGGCTTTCTGAGACGTTGGAAAGCTAGAGGCTCAGAATCCAGCCCTAACTCCATTTCCTCTCCCCATGTTCCACCCCTTTTGTGTCCTTGATGATGCTGAGTTTGGTTTAGGAATTAGGAGACTCCAGTGCTTATAAACATTCTCTTAGATGGGAGCTCATGGATTATTAATGTAAGTTCTTCCAGAATGGTTGATATAAGCCCTAAAAAGAGAGTATTTTTAGTCAGATGTTTTCTCAGATCTGGCAGGACGCTGTGTACCTTAGTATGGAACCAAAGACTAAGGGAAACAATATGATTTAACTGTCCCTCCTGTAAGTGGCCACCTCACTTTAAATAAGTTATCTTTTCTTGGGTTATTCGATTAGGAAATTAAAGGTGGTTCTGGCCAATCCATAATCTACCTGAGACATTGCAGATAGCACTTCAGTTTGTTTCTCTTGAGAATATTAGTGAGAATTCTCAGAAATTCACTAGTGGGACTTAGGGTGAGTAGGGGTGGGAGCAGTGCCATGATGCGCTTTTCCTGTGGCCCTCCGGAATTCCTGTTCTGCTAATTTTCTGCACTAAATTATACTACTTGAAAATAAATCTCATTAGATATAGAAAGAGAAAGGCAATATGCCATAATTTATTCTGCCAGCTTAACTTGTTATTTAATTTTATTTGTATGTGTATCCATTTGGTATTGCTAAATAACAAGTCACCTCAAAACTCAGTAGATTCAGATGGTAAACATTTATTATCCTTCATGCATTTATGGATCAGCTGGTTCTGCTGACATAGGCCAGCTTCAGCTGCTTTCAGCAGGCTCGCTCATGTATTTGTAGTCTGGTGATCAGCACTGTGGGGCAAACACATCTAGTCTCATTTACGTGTGTGTTGGTTGGCTGGCTATCGGCTAGGGTGACAGGTGAATAGGACACATGTCTCTCATTATCTAATAGGCTACTTCAGATGTGTTCTTGTAGTGGCTGGGAAGGGTTCCAAGAACACCATGAGGGCAAGCTCCAAAGAGCAAGCCCTTTGGGGACTTCTGCTTGCATCATATTTGCTAACAACTTACTGACCTGCATGGATCTGATGACCATGTCCAGAGCCAGCATGGAAAGGCACCACCAAAAGAGCATGGGTCCTGGCAGATATAAATAAGTGAGGCTCTGACTGCAAAAGCACATAATTTAAAGATTTTATATTGTCAGACTTGTTTTCCTTTTTGTTTTTATTTTTTCTTTAATATTTGAAAGGGACCATCCTTTGATGGTCTGTCAAAGGATGGTCCCTTTTAAGCAGAGTTTTTTCAGTTCTGGAAAGTTCCCAAATTTCATCATATTATCTTTTTCTCCCTCCTGTAATTCTCATTCTAATATGCAGTTGATTCCCATTGTTCCTGTAAGTTATGTTCCATAAAATCACTGCAAACACTGCATCAGCTAATACTGAAAACCATTGCTTTTAGAAATTACAGGGTTAGGTTTAAGGTTCGTGAGGGCTTCTGGTCACAACAGTTTTAGCGACTATCAGTATATAACCTTGTCTTATGTGTATTTCTTTTTAAATCATCTTATTTTAATATATGTTGGTAATTTGCTAACATTGACCTCACTACCAACAACACTGTAACTCATGCTTGAATAAAACTCAGCTGACCTGAGTATTTCCTCTGTAGGTCACATCACAACTTTCCTGCCCTTAGCCCTCATCACACTTTAGCACTCTGCTTGGGGACCATCTTAAACAGTGAAATCAATAGGAAGCACGAATGCAAAACATATGACAGTGAATAGACTATGAAAAAGACATCAGTAGAATGAGAGCTGAAACAAGAAGGTAGAGAGCATCACCTTGTTTGGCCTTACCTGGGATGTATCTGGTGGCCACCTCAAACTTACCATTCTTTGTGTTCCACAGGTGATCGCTATAAAGTGCCTAGAGTATTGATTTTGGGGTTACAAATACATTTTAGTAGGCGAATTCATGTATATGGCATCTGTGAATATTGCAGTCAGCTCTGTTTGGGAACGAGCGGCTCTATCAATGTCTCATTTGCTTTTTACTTTTAACTCTTTGTATTTCTGAGACATTTTTCAGGGAATCTTGTATTTTACTGCTTGCATTTTAGAATCTATTCTTTACTGCCTTGGTTGCAGCTTTAAATTTAGGAATCATTGGGATCATTTTTATATTGCTTTTTCTTACCTCAGAATATATAGACTTTATAACTATTTTGTCTAGTTTCACTTGTTTATTTGCCTTTTTAAATTTTAATGCAAATGTGACTTATGAATTTTCTAAAATCTTTTCCTGGTTTTTGTTTGTTTGTTTGTTTTTGGTAACATTTCTGTAGAAGACCTTTTTTATAATTACTTAGTTATTACTATTTAAAAAATATACTTGGTGATTTATATTGGTTTGTTTCTATACTTACTTTTAAGATGGACTTCTGTGTTTGTCCTTTATTTGGCGTTGAAATGACTTCTGTCAGAATGCATGTGTGTGTGTGTGTCTTTTAGTCAGTCCTACCGTCTCATATTGGGGAAAAGTGTTTCCTAGTTTTATTTTGTCAGAATTCTAACAACTTAAGGAATGTAAGGTGTTGAAGGTAGTAGGGAAATTTTCTTCTGTATCATATAGTCACTTTTCCATATTCAGTGTGGGAGTCAGTTTGTTGGCATTATTTCTGTTGTTATTTTCCTAGATCGATTACCTCAAACAATTTAAAAGAATGGTTTTTCAAGAGAAAAACAAATTTTATTTAAAGCACTTTTTTTTAAAGCACCTAATATGAGCTCATCTTTTTTTTTGTATTACTAACAAATAATTCCTTTTTCACTAAAGAGATCAATTGACTTAAAATCTATTTTTATTTTTTCCTTGTTTCTGCATATACTATTCTCTTACCCTTGCCCTTTCGAATCTGCTAAAGGCTTAGAAACCAGATAACTAGCCTTAGTAGAAAGCTTGTAGAAGGGGAGGTGATTTCTGGATTTGACTTTGCAGACATTTTCCTTTATGTAAAGCAAATTAATTCTGGAGCGTAAATTTTGTATTTGCTTCTTAGTATGCATTTATTCTATTTTATTTTTTCACTTAACAAAGTGTTTTCTGGTTTGTGTAATAAGGTAAGGAAATTAGTGGAGTACATCATATGTAGTTAGCTTATAGGAAATTTAACTCTATGTACTGGCAGAAGAAAAAAAAATGGGCCCTAAAGCAAGCAAGGACACCGTTATAACAACCCCCCCTCTCTACATAGACAAACATAATTAACACAAGCCTTGGAAATGTGAAATAGCTGTGCTGTGCCCTTGATCAGGCAATTCCACGTGTTTCTCTTATGCTCTTAGTATTTTACTGTAACACGTGTGATTCTAACGTTTAAAAATTTACTGTCATACAACATGACCCCTTAATGCAAATCATTTAGCCCATCCGATGATTAGCCAGAGATAGAGTGATAGAATGATATAGAAGTTAGCTATAGAAAAAGAGAAAAGATGAAATATGTTGGGTGTCTGTGTGTCCCTTTCCAGGGAATTGTGAGGATTAACTTTGACAGTGTGACTTTCTCCATATGTTCTGAGTATAACCCAGTTTCCATAAAGGGGCCTCTTCACTGTTTGATTGTCTGCCATATACCAAGTACTACACTAACCACTTGACATTCTTTCTTTCACCGAATTTCTACCATAAGGTAGTGTGTTTGGCATTGATTATCACATTTTACAGTTAAAAAAGGTGATAGAGGTAGTAAATTGCTTGTCCTAGGTTACACAGTTAGTAAATTATATTTCCCAGATTTAAAATTGGGTTGACCTTACCATATGTGCTCTTTTTACTACCTTGGGATCGAAGGCAAAATTTTACTGTAATTATTTACTTAGAGGAGATACAAAATATTAGTTACTGTTTTATTCAGGGTTGAATTTATTAAGTATTTTATTTAAATTCTTTAACCATTTTGAATTAGAACTCTAACATGTGGGGAACATCTCCCACCCCCCTTTTCTTCTTTTTGTTTTTGTTGTTAGAGATTATTAAATATGTTGCTATTTGTTTGATGAAGTGACAGCTTTTTGTGTGCAGTTCTTACATGTAAACAGTGTTGCTTTTGTGGTCTGTAGAGGACTCTTTGTGTCTATAAGAAAATCAAGAGAAAAAAGACACTTTTTTTTTTTATCTCATACATAGAAGAGATTTGCCATAAATTTTAACTTTCTCAGAAATGATTATTGGTTTATTTTCAGAGAGTAGTGTTTGAGCTACCATTAAGCAGGAGATTAAAAAAACAAAAAGCAGCTCCTCTTGCTTTTTTCTTACCCCAAATCCATTCCCGAAGAAACACATTTTATCTAATTTCTTAGTAATAAATGGGAAAAAATAAACAGGCAACTCCCAGTCACTAGGGCACTAATTTAAAAGAACGGGATACTCCCAGAGTGGAATTGGTTGGAATATTTTATTCTCGTCTAGCCTGGTTAGTTGTGAGCAGAAAATAATTAGTAATTGGTGGCAGGGCAGGAAGAGAATCTGATTCATAAATACACTAATCAGAATAATATTAATTATTGGAAAATTGGGACATATCCATATTCTACTGCTAAATGTGATTTTTTAAAAAGTTCCTTAAGTTCTGTTAGAACAAACAAGATTTATACTGTATGTTATTACACATATTGGACATTTTAGCAGTGGTTACAGTGTGATTTTTGTAGTTGTGGTTATATTATCTCTGAAGGAAAACTTGTAAAGGGTTTAATAATTCAACTTCACAATTTTATTTTAGGCTAACATTTGGCAGGGTTAGGCTTAGTCCATTGGTGACTAATTTATTTTCTAGAGCTTGAAGGGTTTTGTTAAAATCCTAATAAATTGTTATTTCTAGCATGCATAATATTTTTTATTCTTGGAAAATGAAGAAACATTTTGGGAATGATTGCAAACATAAATGTAGAGAGGAGAAGAGGAATGTCTGTCATTCATTCACTTTTGCGGCCACAGATAAATTCATTGTCGAATCACCTTAAAGAAGAAAAAGAAGAAACTAGTTCTTGCCAGAATGCTCTATGGGATATTTTTTATTTCTAAAGTAAAATGTGATAACTGTTTTAAATTTATATATTTATATGGATCATTAAATGTAAATTCCCATTTTTTTAGAGTTGTTATTAACTGAAGAAGGTATTTTCCATATTTACAATGTATTTATTCAAATTTCTTCTGTAAAACACCTTTGTTTTACTAGTGCTGTGTTTTATCTAGATGATAGGCAAAATACTTTTCCAGCATCATTGTTGGTTCAAGTTACTGAATGTTTATTAAAGCCTCAGTATCAAGTAGCTTTTCCATGCCAATTGTCCCTGATTTAAAATGGTCACTTTTACTATCATTCTTTCAATTTATGGCATAATTTTGAAGAAATCCCTGATCCTTGGAGGTAAATGTCTTTCATGCCAAAAATTGTAAAGTTATCCATAATACTTCCACTAAATAATAATATGCATTTCATGATTTTCTTTTTAATGAATATTTTAAATGTGGTCAAATTCATCCAATTTGTGTGCTCTTATTTATCCAACATAGCTTAAACATTTCCCATATAGTTATGAATTCTTTACAGGTGTAACTTCATAATATTCCATTATAGGAATGAGCCATAAGTTTTGAAATTGTCTTGTATATTTAGATTATTATTTTTATTTTCATTCCTATTTTAAAATCATGCTATTCCAGAATATCTTGATTTATGATTTTTAAAAAGATTTATTTATTTTTTTATTTAGAGAGCAAGTGGGGGAGGGGCAGAGGAAGAGAGAGCAAGAATTCCTCCAGCAGACTCTCCACTGAGTGCAAAGCTCAACACAGGGCTCCATCCTAGGACCTTGAGATCATGACCTGAGCCAAAATCAAGAGTCGAACAGTTAACTGAGCCACCCAGGTGCTCTGATTTATGATTTTCTTTTTTTGTGTTTGTTATTAGGAGAGGAGTTACTGAATTAGAGGATAAAATTATAAACATAGAGTTAAATTGGTCTCATGAAAGGTTGGGCCAAGTTAAATCATCAGTTTGGCTCATACTTCCCTTATTGGTCAACTTAAATTATATTTAAAAAGATTTGTTATTTGAAGCTCAAAAATAGTATCACCTTTAAATTTCAATTTTTAAAAATTATACATTGTGTGGTACTTAAAAATATTTTCATCTGGTACTCTTTTTGTTTGTTATTTACCTGTTGCTTCCATATTTTGAATATTTTCCTTTTAGGATTGTAGTATTTCTTGCAGACTTCTATAGATAACTTTTTATGTCATGAGTATTAACTATTTTTTTTAATCCTGAACATTTTTCCTAGATTAATCACTAGATGAATGCTTAATAAGTAGTTAGTAGAAGCTCACCAGACATTGTTGGAGAGAAAGCTCTGAACCTAAGAAAGTCTTGAATATACAGAGTCTGCCTTTTAGAAGGGGTATAGACCTGGAAGAGATAGATAAATTTGTAGTTTGTCAGGCCGTAGTAGTTGCTATTGAAGAAAAATAACACAGAATAAAGGAACTGGAAAATGATAGGTGTGATAAAGTAGTAATTGAAAGTCTCTCTCACAAGAGAGTTTTTGGAAAGAAAGGTATAGGCTTTATGGATCTTGGATGTATGTGGGAGGTGGGACAGGCAAAGGAAACCATGGAAAGAGGTAGGTTGTATTTCATGTGTTTTTAGAGCAAGGAGGTTGGGTTTCTGGAAAGGATAATCATAGCAAATAAGATTAGAAAGACACCGCAGTGCCAGATCATATAAGGCCTTGCAGGCTAAGGTAAGACCTTTGGATTTTACTCTCATTTTCACAGGAAGCTGTTTCGAACAAAACCGTGATTGGCTCTAATTTAAAAAAAAAATCAAATCACTTTGGCTGCTATGGAGAAAAGATACAGTATAGGTGGAAGAAAACCAGTCGGAGACTATCACCATATTCCAGGGAAAAGAAGATGGTGTGCACCAGGATAGTGGCAAGTGATTGGATTCTGGTGTATTTCTAAGGCAGAGCTGGTAGGGCTTTCTGACAGGTGGATGTGAAATATGAAGGAGATCCTTCAGATCTTTGGTCTGAGAAGCTTTAACAATCTACTCATACTGGCATTGAAAATCTGAGGGAAGAAAATGTATGAGAAGAGGGAATCAGTTCAGCTTGCGGAAGGCTAAATTTGAGATGACTTTTAGTCGTCCAGTTAGATATGTAGAATAGGGAATAGCACTAAGTGTCTGGAGTGAGAGTCTTGGAGCTGGAGCATTTAAACTTGCAACTAGATGAGATTACCTTCCATGTCAGTGTCAGTAGAGAAGTTTGAATCCTAAGAGGCAATATTCATCTAGACTTGAGCCAGGATGCTGAGGCTTGGATCTTATCTCAGCTACTTAATAGCTTTTAGCTATTTCATTTAGGGTGTGTTCCTTACTCCTGATGACCTTCAATTTCCTCATCTGTTAAATTAGGATGAACATAGTACTTCTGTATTGGGGTGATTGTGAGAATTATATCACTGTGTTGTGATATATATATACTACTTAGAGCTATGTTTGGCACATAGTAAACTCTGTATCAGTGGCTCTGAAACAGTGTGGTATTTAGGACGATTTACACCCAAAATAATTATTATGGATCCCAAACAGCTTTTGATTATGTGGGTTCTATCTATTGATAGTCACCATAGTATCATATAAAACAGAAATTTTAAAAATACTAATTTGAGAAACAGTAGTAAGCCTATTACATGTAAACCTATTACATTTATTACATATTACATAAAATAATATTTTTAAATGAAAACATAACTATATTTTTCTAAACTAAAAACAAATTTAGTGAGAGGAATAGCATTGTTGTATGTTTCTGCAAATCTCTCTACTCTGGTGTCATAAAGACCTCTTGATTCTCATATTTTCTGCTTTATTCAGTTTTTGGTGGTATCACAGGTTCCGCCATGTCTGGAAAAATCCATTGTATACTCAAGAGAGAATGAGTAAAAAGGACAAATAACATCTTAGTATTTTTATGAAAATAGTTTGAGTTTATGAACTTTCTGAAACGGTTGCAGGAACATCAGTGAATTAGAATTCTGTGCTGTTGTAACAGCCCACATTCCTTGGCTCATGGCCCCCTTCCATCTTCAAAGCCAGAAATGGCTGGTTGTGGCTTTTTCCTATCGCATCACTCTGACACAGAATGTTCTGTTGTTCTTGTCCACATTCAAGGACTCTTGTAATGATATTGGACTGGCCGGGATAATCTCCCTATTTAAAAGCCAGCTGATGGCAATGATAAATCCATTTGCTACCTCAATTCCCCTTTGCTGTGTAACCTGATATAGTCACAGGTTCCAGGAATTAGGAGGTATTTATCTTTGAGGGACCATTATTTGGCCTATTACACTCAGGATTCCTTTGAAAACTGCAGTTCTGTGTAGACATATGTTGGTGTTACTTCATCATCCTCATTATCATTACTTCTGGAATTTGGAGCACTTCAATATTTGGAGAGGATAAAGAGGAATTAGTAAAGAGAGACTTGGGATTAAGTGGCCAGTGGGGTAGAAGGGGAACTGAGAAGTTGGGTTTTCCTGACCAAGAGAAGACAGTATTTCAAAAAGGAGAGAGTGGTCAAGTTTGTCAAATATTGTTGACAGGTTAGTTAAAATGAAGACTGAGAAATTACTATTGTATAGGTGTGTGAGGCAGAATAGTGCCCCTCTCCACTCCCAGATGTCCATACCCTAAACCCCAGAATCTGTGAACATGTTACCTTGTATGGAAGATGGGACTTTACGGATGTGATTAAGGTTCTGGACTGTGACGTATAGAATTATCCTGTATTACCTTGGTGGGCTCTGTTTACTCACATAATCCTTAAAAGTTGAGAGCCTTTCCTGGCTGTGGTGTATGTGCGTGTGTACGTGTGTGTGTGTGCGTGTGTACGTGTGCGTGTGTGTGAGAGAGACAGAAAGATTTAAGCATGAGAAGAATTTGAGGCCTGTTGCCTGGTTCTGAGATGTAGGAACTGCGTGCAAGGAACTGAACTGGCAATAGCAGGAAAAAGGATTCAACCTAAAGCCTCTAGGAAGGCGCACAGTCCTGCTATCACCTTGATTTTAACCCTCTGAGACCAATGTTAACTTCTAATGCGCAGAACTGTAAGATAATAAGTTGGTGTTGTCACAGGCCTTTAGGTTTGTAGTAATTTGTATGGCAGAAGTGGAGAACTAATGCAGTAGGCCATTTGTTATCTTGGTAGCAGTTTTGGTATCGTGGTGGCAAAGAGGACCTGTGGGAGTAGATTTCAGAGAATGGGAGGAAGGCAAGTGGAGGCACAATGAGTAGAGATATACTTCAGGGTATGTGGGGTAAGGGGATTTTTTTAAAAATAAAAAGTATTATAGCTTCCTAAGAAAGAGATATTGTAGCATGTTTTTATGATTATAGGGATTGATTGAGTTGAATGTGAAAATTGATGATCAAATAATGGTCCTTGAATAGATAAGGGAGTGTATAGTATTTAAATGAGTAAGAAATGTTATCTTCAGGTGGAGCTGTCATCTTCAGTTCTTTGTAACACAGGTATGTCTTGTTTTATTGCACTTCGCTTTTTGGCAAATCACGGATATTGCTTTTTTTTTTTTTTTTTTTTAAACGCATTGGAGGTTTTTGACAACCTGGTTTTGAGCAAGTTTGTTGATGTCACTTTCCAGTAGCATTTGCTCACCTCATGTCTCTGTGTTACATTTTGGTAATTCTTACAATATTTCAAACTTTATTATTATATTTGTTATGGCAATTCATGATCAGTTATCTTTGATATTACTGTTGTAATTGTAATGAACTTCGCCCATGTAAGTAGTGAACTTAATAAATGTTTGTGCTCTGACTCTTCTACCAACCACACAGCCAGTTCTCTCTCCCTCAGATCTAGGCCTCCCTATTTATTCCTGAGACACTATATTTAAATTGGGTTAATTAATAACCCTACAGTGTCCCCTAAGTAAAAGGAAGAATTACACATCTCTCACTTTCAGTCAAAAGCTAGAAATGATTAAGCTTAGGAAGGCATGTTGAAAGCTGAAGCTTTCAGACTGGAAGCTAGGCTTCTTACACCAAATAGTCAAATTGTGAATGCAAAGGGAAAGTTATTGAAGGAAATTAAAAGTGCTACTGCAGTAAAGACATACATGATAGGAAAAGCAAAACAGCCTTATTGCTAATAGGGAGAAAGTTTTAGTGGTGTGGATAGATGATGACATCAGCTATGACATTCCCTTAAACTGAAGCCTAGTCCAGAGCAAGACCCCAACTCCCTTTAATTCTGTGAAGGCTGAGATAGGAGAGGAAGCTACCGAAGAAAAGTTGGAAGCCAGCAGAACTTGGTTTACGTGGTTTCAGAAGGAAACCGTCTGTATAACCTCAAAATGCCAGGTAGAACAGTAAGAACTGGTGTAGATGATACAGCAGGTTATCCAGAAGGTCTCACTAAGGTTCTTAATGACACTAAACAGCAGATTGTCCCTTTGGGTGAAACAGCCTTCTGTTGGAAGAGGATGTGGCCCTAACCCTAATGCTCCCTTTCATAGCTAGAAAGAACTCAGTGCTGTCTTCCGATCTTCAAAGGACAGGTTGACTCTCCTGTTAGGGGCTAATGCAACTGGTGACTTGAAGTTGAAGCCGATACCCATCTACCATTCCAAAAATCCTAAGGCCTTTAAGAATTATACTAAATCTACTCTCCCTGTATTCTGTTTTATCAGTGGAACAACAAAGCCTGGATGACAGCAAGTCTGTTTATAATGGGGTTTACTAAATATTTAGAGCCCACTTTTTTCCTGCTTAGAAAAAAGATTCCTTTGAAATATGGCTGCTCATTGACAATGGACCTTGTCAGCCAAGAGCTTCAACAGACTTGTACAATGAGACTCGTGTTGTATTCCTGCCCTGCCAACAACATCCGTGCTGCAGCCCATGGATCAAGGAGTAATTCTGACTTTCCAGTCTTATTATTTAAGAAATACATTACATAAGGCTATAGGTGCCCTCGGTAGTGATTCCTGTGATGGATCTGAGCGAGCTCATTGAAAACCTTCTGGAAAGCATTCACCATTAAAAACAACAGTGTGGACAGAATTGATTCTGATCCTCACAGATGACTTTGAGGAGCTCAAAATTTCAGTGGAAGAAGTCACTGTGGGTCTGGTAGAAACAGCAAGAGAACTAGAATTAGAAGTGGAACCTGATGTTGTGACCGAATTGCTCCAATCTCCTGATAAAGCTTGAATGGCTTAGGAGTTGCTTCTTACTGAAGAGCAGAGAAAATGGTGTTTTGTTTTGTTTTTGAAGATGGAATCTACTCTTGGTGAAATGCTGTGAAGAGCTTTGAAATGATAAGAAAGGACTATCATATCAGCATTAGCTGATAAAGCAGTGGCAGGGTTTGAGAGGATTGCCTCAGATTCTGAAAAGTTCCGTGGGCCAAGAGCTATCAAAGAGCATCACAAGTTACAGAGAAAGCTACTCATGAAAGGGAGACTCAGTCAGTGTGGCAGACTTCACTGCTGTCTTATTTTGAGAAATTGCTACAGATATCCCAGCCTTCAACAACCATTCCCTACCCACGACCAGTCAAAAGCCATGAACATCAAGGCAGGACCCTCCAGCAGCAAAAAGATTGGGACTCTAAAATCTCAGATAGTAGATGTTTTTAATAGTATTTTTTAATTAAGGTATATGTACATTTTTTTTAGACAATGCTACTGCATACTTAGTAGACTACGGTAAAGTGAAAACATAGTTTATATGCACTAGAAACCAAAAAGTTCATTTGACTTACTTTATTGTGATATTCCCTTTCAAGTGGTGGTCTGAAATTAAACCAGCAATATCTTTGAGGTATGCTGATGTTAATTTCCTCCCATACTTTCAAAGGAAAAAAGGTGTTGTGCCTTCTTTCACTTAGGAACATAATTTAGATTATTTCATATCAGCATAGTAAGAGTTTCTTAATAATCTATTGAATAGATGTACTATCATTTATGTAACAAGTTCCCATCGTAAACATTTAAGTGGTTTCTGACATTTTATTTCAGTCCCCTTGTACGTGTACCTTTGTGCATTTAGACATTGTTACTCAAGACAGAAAGTCTAGGGTTTATGGCTATTTATTCATTTACCTTCCACAGCTGTTGCAGAGTATGAGATCTAACATAGGTAATGCTTCCATCCTAAAAAGTCTTATTAAAATTATAAATCTAGTTTAAAGAGTCCTGTAATTCTAAACATCTTATGATGAAAGCAACATTTATAGGTTGTTTTCCCTGCTCCTGCCACTTTTCTGCTTCCCCCTCCCCCGCCAACAGCAACCACTTCAATGTGTTAAATTAGTATTTATGCCCATATTTCTAAATAACACTCTTGAAACATTGCTACTTCGTGGTTTTTTAAATGTTGTAAATTCTGTGACCAACGTATACTTAGATTCTCTTCATTCTTTCAGTATAGTTATATCATAAATTTGATTATATCAGTATTCAGTGTTTACAGTATAATGTTTATGTAAATGTCCATTGATACTTAAATCACATAATTGATTGTCCCTTCTTTTTATTTATTTATTTTAATTTTTTTATAGACTTTATTTTTTTTAAAGATTTTATTTATTTATTTGACAGAGAGAGAGAGAGAGATCACAAGTAGGCAGAGCAGCAGGCAGAGAGACAGAGGGGGAAGCAGGCTCCCTGTGGAGCAGAGAGCCCAATGCAAGGCTTGATCCCAGGACCCTGAGATCATGATCTGAGCCGAAGGCAGAGGCTTAACCCACTGAGCCACCCAGGTGTCCTGATTGTCCATTCTTGATCAACTTCTTGTTTATCTTTAAGTGAATATTGGTTTTTTTGTGTATTCTTACTCATTATAAATATTTTCATGTAATTGTTCTATTAATTTTTATTGTGAACCTATATGTGTTTGATCTCAGGTAATTGAATTCCTGGTCCTTAATTGAGAATTCCATCTTTGCAGGTGTTTTATGCTAGCTTCTCTAGGGAGCAGGGAGTATGAACTATCTTGGCACTCTACTGGCACACTTCCAGGGTCTCTATTTCTACTAATTGCCTAATAACTATTTATTTTTATTTGGTGCCACACCAGGACTTACCATTTGGATTGAAAATCCTATATAATGACCTTTGTCTTTGAGACAAGTTTGACTTTTAGGAATGCTTCCCATTGGGACACCTGGGTGACTCAGTAGGTTAAGCATCTGCCTTCAGCTCAGGTCATGATCCCAGCGTTCTGGGATCAAGCCCACATTGGGCTCTTTGCTCAGTGGGGAGTCTGCTTCTCCCTCTGCCTGCTGCTCTCCTGCTGTGCTTTCTCTCTCCCTGAGAGAGAAATAAAATCTTTAAAAGAAAAAAAAAGAGTGCTTCTCATATAAAAATTGTTTTTTTTTTTTTTTAAAAAAAAAAAAGGTTTTTCCCTTTGGAAATTTCCTTACTTTCTTCAAACCAATATTGTAAATATTAAGCTGTGTGGGCGATCTAGTTGTGGTTTTGTTGTTTTTTTCTTTTGATTTTTTTTCTAGTCGTGTTTTTCCTGGAGGTATGCACTACTGCTAGAGATAAAGTTCCTAGCCCACATTTGTCCATTGTGGAAGAACTCTAGCCATCCCTTGGTTTATAATGTTTAGATCTGGGGAATTCCTTGTTTTACTTTTGATAACTTCTCTGTTATTTGGGTAACAATATCTATTATCTCTTCTCTGTAACACCTATTATTTGGGTCCTGGATCTACTGGATTTTCTTATTGTATTTCCCTTCCTTTATTTTTTTCCTCTTTATTTACCAAGTCTTCTGTTGATGTTTTTATACATGTTATTGTGTTTTGAATTCCCAAAGTTCTTTTATTTATTCCTTGAGTCTTCTTATTTTTCTTTTAATAGCATTTGGTACTTGTTTTATAGATGCTATATCTTATTTGAGAATGTTAATGTTACTATTTTTTTTATCCTTATATAACATTTCTTCCAAGATTTTTTTTTCTTTTCTGTTGCTGTGTTCTGGCCTTTTAAAAGAGTCTTTCTTTAAATGACTGATCCATAGCTATCTCAAGAGTGGGGTACAAAAGGTTGGCTGGAAGTTCTGTGCTGGTGAATGGGCTCGTAGAGAAGGCTTCACTAGGGTTTTCTGACAAGGCTGTTGACTGTCACCACTTTTCCATTGTCAGTGTTTTTAAGCAGGGCTGGCTTCAGGAGCATGCAACTTGTGCATTTGCAGAGGGCCCATTTGATTTCAGGGGGTACCATGCTTAGTTTATCAATATGCCTATTGCCATCTTGAAGTTCTTAATTTTTGAACAAGTGTTCTAAATTTATATTTCATGCTGGGGTCCACAAATTATATAGTTGATCCTATCTTTTCTTATAGATTTTATTACAGTTTGTGTAGAAGACCCATTTAATCTCCTACCCTGTGAGGATAATCCAATGACATAGGGGAAGATTTGGGGGCTTAATACTTAATATGTGAACTTTCACTAATTCTCCTCTTTTTAGTGGTGGTTTTGCCCTCATGTGTTCCTGGTGTTCCTAGTTTAGATACTTTCTGTATTGCCCTCTCCAGAGAATTGTCCTTTATTCTTCTACTATAATTGTGTAGAGGTGATCTCAGTCCAGGCTTGCTGTTATTCTGTTGGTAAAACATTCTTAAAAACCTCATGGATCTTCTGTGTAAGTTGAGGGGATTATTGCCATTAGACAAGTGGGTTCCCCACAGATCTTTCTGCACAATCCTGTTTCTTTTTCTGGCTTCTGTGCAGGTGTTTGATTGGGTTCATGACTCACATATGTAATCTGTTGAGCAAACATTGTCCAGTCACACCGTTGACCTTCATTTAGAGCAGTTTCGTATGTGTGGATTTTCTAATTCTAGCATTGTTTGTAGTTTGGGTAGGCTGAGGACCTTCCAAATTATCAAGTGTTGCTTCCTTTTTGCTTAACATATCCTTTCTCAATTAATCTCTTTCCTCTTGTGTTTCACCATGTGCAGCAAGCAGAAACCAGGCAACACATTCAACACTTTGCGTAGAAATCTCCTCAGTTAAATATGGAAGTTTTACTTTCCACCCAGTAATAAAACACCATGCAGTCAAGTTTTCTATCACTTTATAACAAAGATCACCTATCTTCTAGTTTCCGTTACCACGTATCTCATTTTCTTCTGAGACATCACTGGACGTGTCTTTAGCATTCATATTTCTTTTTTTTTTTTTAAATATTTTATTTATTTATTTGACAGACAGAGACCACAGCAGGTAGGGAGGCAGGCAGAGAGAGAGAGAGGAGGAAGGAGGCTCCCCGCTGAGCAGAGAGCCCCATGCGGGGCTCGATCCCAGAACTCCGGGATCATGACCTGAGCTGAAGGCAGAGGCTTTAACCCACTGAGCCACCCAGGCGCCCCAGCATTCATATTTCTACCAAGATGCTGTTTATGATGATCTGTGTTTTCTAAACTGGTAATTTTTTCTACCCTACTCTTCACTTCCTCCTGAGCCCTTACCAGTATCACTGTTCACATCCATATTTCTACCAGTTACCTCCTCAAAACAAGTTAGGTGGTTCTTACGTTGTACTGTAAAATTATTCCCGCCTCTATCCACTATTCAATTCCTAAGCTACTTCCACATTTTTAGTATTTGCTTGAGTAGATCCCTATTCTTGGCACCAAAAATTAGTTTCCTAAAGCAGCTGTAACAAAGTTCCACAAACAGCAGAGATTTATTCTCTCAGGGCTGTGCTTCCTCCAGAGTTGCTGGGGGAGAATCTTCCTCTGCCTCTTCTTGCTTCTGCCGGCACTGCTGACCTTTGGCTTGTTTTCTGCCACCTCCTCCCATAGCCTTCTCTGCTGTATCCCTGGGTCTCAAACCTCGCTCTCCTTTCTCTTACAAGGAAACTAATCTTACTACTCAGGGCTCACTCTAAAATCGGACATGATCTGATCTTGTGATGCCTAATAAATCTTTGTGAAGACGCTATTTCCAAAAAATATTATGTTCACAGATACCAGGGATTAGGACTTGAACATAATCTTCAACCGACTATAAGCACCAAAGATGAATTTCAGGATATTTAAAAATGTGATGGCAGATTTTAATACTTCGGACAATAAACATATAAAGACAGAATATAAAGACAAATGACCAAAACATATAAAATGATGTTTCTTGTTAAGCTGTTTTTCTTTTCTTTCTTTTTTTTTTTTTGAAGATTTTATTTATTTATTTGACGGAGATCACAAATAGAGAGGCAGGCAGAGAGAGAGGGGGAAGCAGGCTCCCCGCTGAGCAGAGAGCCCGATGTGGGACTTGATCCCAGGACCCTGAGACCATGACCCGAGCCAAAGGCAGAAGCTTAACCCACTGAGCCACCCAGGTGCCCCTGTTTTTCTTTTCTTGATGAAACTATTAAATATTTGAGAAGCTATGTTACTAGAAGGGCCCTTTCTTTTACCAGAATTAAAATACAGTCAGACTTTGGAGAATAGGCTTAAAATGGAAGAAGTCATAAGGAAATTAAAAGGATTTTAGAGAGGTTCACATCCTTATCGATGAGTGTGATGTTTATAAATTTATCGTATATATAAGGCATAAGTCTTTTCTTTAACTCAGCGGGCTAAAAATTTTTCTTTAGTACTTTCAAAGTAAGGAACCTTAAAGTACCTGTGTTGTACCTGGTACAAGTAGGTGCGGCCCATTTTATGACTGCAAACTATGTGCTTGTCTACCTGCCCCCTTCTCCATCCTTTCTTCCTTCCTCTTTTCCTTTATCTTTTTCCCCCCTCCATTCTATGTCCCATCTTTTTCTCCCTGCTTGGCTTGAGTTAGTTTTGGTCATCTGCTTCTCAAAGCTCTTTGCCTTTGATGACTTTAACAAAGTTGATGAGAAATAATAATTTCTTTTAAATTTGGTGCAGAGTGGAGTTTATGCCTTTCCTACTGAAGCAAATAATAAGGTGACATTGAAGTAGCAGTTGGAACAGGGCCAGTCCAATCAACAAATTAGCCAGGAATTTAGCCAGACTTATTCAGGAGGTCGTATTCTCAGGCCGTGCAGAATTTGGCCCTTATTCTTTAACAGATTATAGTTGATAGAGGAGATGTGCTAATGGGGAAATGATAATAATAATGGCACTGCTGTAAACATATCATCCCTTTATGAATTTATGAATTTCACTTGAGTCATTGTTTTCACGTTAGTGTGATGAATTATGTGTCACCTGCTTGTTTATTCCTCATTTGTTTACTGCTAATTCCTTTCCTTGAAGTTTTGGTTTAGACATGCGTGTAACATTATTAACTATGGTTTCCTAAGTTAGCATATAGAAAAGTCAATTACATCTATGCTAGTATGAATAAAGTGTGGGACTCTTTGCATACCTTCAGCACTGTTTGTTAGGAAACTTCCAGAATTTTGACTGAGAGGATTCAGCAGAGCTGATGAAATCCATGCAGTTTGTTAAGGTACCCATTAATGGCTAAGGCCAGAGATGAAAATTAATTCTTTGAAAAATTTTGGATCTCTTTAGCCAAGGTCTGTTTTAGTACTGGGTACTGTTTGCTCTGGCAAAAGTGCTCTATTTCCATATGTAATATTACTTTATACCTGTAGATTGAGTCTTACAAGATTGTGTTTTTTTTTTCTCCTATTTTATATTTAGTTATATATTTGAATTAGTCTGTGAGACTGACTTGGTATGATTTTGAAGGATTTTGTCATGTTTTATTTGTTACTTATTGTATAGAGGGGCTAAAAAATGAGATGGAATGAGGCGATAAGAGATTAGACATTTATTCAATGGGAAAGACTTACTGTCACACAATGCTACGTTATGCCAGTGAAACCAATTTTCTTTTAGAAACCAGCTAGGCTCTTTGCATCTGACAAATGTGGGATTAGTGAGATATGGAGAGGTGGTGTTTTGTTATTTTTGTTCTGTTTTGACAAGGTCGATGCTTATAGGATAATCTATTCTTATTTGTGCTTCTCTGACATTTACAGTTAGGCCACTTTGGTGTGTTGGGAGTCTACAGATTTTGGTGTGTTGGTAGTGGGGGGTGAGTGATACCATTCTCAGTCAAAACCCTTTCAATGCATTGATTGGTTGTTATCCCATTATCTTTATTTTGATTTATTGCCCCGTAAATTTCCTTTTGGAATATCTGGAAGTGTTTATGGCTGCCTTATCCAATATAGTTGATTAGTTGTTGTGAAAGGGATGTAATCTTGTGGCTTCAGAGAAAGTGGTGAAGCCTATATTGGAAACCTTTCTCAATCAGACATGTTCAGTCTAATTATAGACTTGCTTTTGGCCAAAGAATTTAGAAGGTGAGAAGCAACTGCTTTCTAATAGGTGGAATATAGTGGTTAATTGATCTTTGAAGTTCATTCCCTCCCTTTCTCTCCCTCCCTCCCTTCCTCCCTCCCTCCCTTCCTTCCTTCCTTGTACTTTATTCCAGGTACATCAATCAAATACTGGCTTTTAACCATCAACCTGGCACAGGATCCTGTTACTATGGATTGATTTGCTAGTTGTGATTAATATGGGTTTTACTTGGTTTGTTAATGGCCAACAATAATATAATGCGAATTGAGAAATGTTTATCAGTTTGTGTCATAAGCTTAGTCTTTAAAAAATTGTATAAATCTTGATTCAGATATCTGCATTGAGTTTTGTTATCAGTATACCAGTGATGATTACTTTTAAAAATTGCTAATTTCCCTTTTTGTGAGCTACCTCTATTTGTTGAGCTAATTCTATTGTGTGGTTCCTATTTACAATATGTATGTATTCAACAAATAATTTTTCAATACTAGTCATGTCCAGGCATGTTAAGGGTATTAGACCCATGAGGATTTAATAATTTTGTCAAGGAGTTAGTACTGGCGTGATTATGGGCAGTGGACAGTTGTTGGAATGGACTTCTGATAACCTTTGAAAAGCATCTGACTTTACATCTTTTTTGTCTGACCAGAATTTCTGGTTGGCGGTAATAAATTGATGAATGACTATGTCAGGTTTTACTAAGAGTGACCAGTTAGTGTCTTACTTTCATCAGAAGGCATAACTTAAGACATATGAGTCTATGCATTATTGAGTTTTGTATAGAAAACAAATCTGTTGATGAAGAGTTGGGAATATACTCAAGTGAGTTCAGTCTTTGATGGGATATTTTTCTGTAAACGTCGGGCTGGCTGTCAGCAGATCTGATTCAGGCTTCACCCCACCCTTACTGAACTCATTGACCTTGACCAGACTTCCTGATCTCTCTACACCTCAGTTTCCTCATTTATAAAATGAATACAATGGAATGGCTTACCTTTCAAGTCTCTTCTTGTTTAATGAAAAAGTCTGTAATTTTATTTAAGGTGAAGGCATTTTCCTGAATCTTCCCTTTCTAATGATGGTTTTGGGTTTGACATTTTGAAAGAAAGTTATCATTGTGGTCAAATTTGGTTTTGACTTTTTTGAAGATAGGTTGTAAATTTTTGGCTCTGTATTCTTGAAATAAAAATTTCAGGCCATGTAGGACTATCTGGTTATTCTTGTGTTTTCTTTGGGTAACTGGACAGCCTTGTGTGTTTAGTGTGGTTGTATGATTACGGTCAGTAGCCCTGAAGTAAGCAAAGGAGGTTGGTTGATCTAGTTTCAGCCTACCATATCACAGAATAGCATGAAGAAAATTGGAAGGGTATTTTAGAAAATGATTAAACCCAACTCTTTCATTTAATAGATTAAAAAATGTCCAAAAATATTTGCTAATTTATAAGCTGAGCTTGTATTAGAAAATAATGTTGATTATAATCTCATTCGTTCACTCAGTAGATATGTATGTCAACCTATTAATAACTCCTTTTTGAAGACCAGGTTTTAAATACTTTCTTAATATACTTATTATGATGTTAAATAACTCTCTGTCTTTGATGAAGAATGAAACACCTTTTTCACTTTCCAATTATATTTGGCCTTCAAATCCTGTCCACTCTCTGTCTTCTTTATTCAGTCTTTATTTTTCGAGCTGACATTATATATGAGGTACCATTTGAGATACATATATTCAACGGAAGTAAAATTTCTCCTTCCCAAGTTGAACTTGAGAATCCTTTCAGTTATCCATATAAAAACTTTAATAGGTAACTAGTTATATAAATCTGGGGATCAGCCATGGCAAGATTAGAGATGTAAATTAAGGAGTTGTACATAGATAATATTTAAGGTAATAGGGTTAATTAGAGAGAGGGTGAAGAAGTAAAAGAGATCTGATTCCCAGGAAATTTCCACATCCCAAAGTTGGGACAGTGAGAAGGAGCCAACAGAGCAGACGGAGAAGGAACAGATAGGATAGGAAGAGAACCATGTAAACAAAATATTCCAAGAAGGAAAGGGTGGATTTGGCATGATGATGGCTAAAGCAGAGGCTGCAGAGTTTTGGAATCTTTTCAGATTTTCTTAACAAAATTAGACTAAGATAGTTAAAAGAAGTCATAAACACTATATTCAATAACAAAAAAATAGATGACAGTTATTTAAATGAACTCTAGAGCACAAGCCGATGGAGCAGAACTATTGACAACAATGAGATGTATGTGTCTATCACATCTGTGCTGGAGTAATGGCGGGAGACATTGGGGACTTCAGGTGGTCCTGAGCACTTAGTGATCCAGACTTAGATTGCTGCCAACAATTGCTAGAACAATTGCCAACAGAGAGAGGACTTGGTAGACATATCAGAGTCCAGCAGCTGAAACTGGCAGAATGCTCTGAGCCCTCATTTCTCTTAGAAATAAATACCTGGTGAAAGTACCCTTCTTAAAGTACAGAGATACGTGATAGGGAAATCATAAGGAACAGCACAATGCATTGAAGGAAGAAGAATGTACTGGTAGAGAAGGGGCTCAGAGAAAGCTGGTATCAGAAAGTACTGGAGGAGTGGCTCCCCTGGTTACACACACACACACACACACACACACACTTCATTACCTTACAATAACAGTAGAAGAGGAAGCCCTAGAATTGTAAACCCAGGGAGGTTGTTCAGGTCCACCTCATTCCTTACTCAGGAGTAAGGAATTACTTACTTACTTCTGAAAGTAGCTTGGAACATGGGTAGGAGAAGAGGATTGTGGTGGAACTGTGTACAAAGATAGAAGCATTTTTGAAGACTAGCATAAATCAGAAATATAATGGTTCAGAAATGAGAAAAGATCACAGTTAAATAAGAAGAGGGGGCTGACAGACACAAAAAAGAATTAGAAGTAAAATAAAAGAAAAAACTCCCCAAATGAGGGCTAAGCTCAAAAGAAGAGCAGACAGAACGTAGTGCTATAGAAAGAATGAAAAATAAAAGATGGCAGAAAGAAAAATGAAAAACATCAAATACATGAAGAAAGGATTTGAGAGAAAGGAATAATTATAGGAAATAAGCAAAACTGACCCAGTGTATGTCTGAATAGAGTTCTTGACAATACTATAGAGATGAAACAACTATATGAAAAAACAAAATTCATCAAACTTTCAGAAAATAAAAGAAGGGTAGGATCTTATTTATATATGTATACCTGGGAAAACAGACCCCAAACAATCCATTAGGGATATATTCTAGTGGCTTCAAAGAAACTAACTTTCAAAACATTGCAGAGCTCTGTAAATATAATCACTTTGCTTGTTAGTTTGCCCAGGACAGTCTATATTTATACCTATTTCCCTATTGTGATTATAAATGGTAACCCCTTTCACTCTCAAAAGTGACCCAATTTCAGAAATAAATGATAGGCAACCAAGATAAAAGGTAAAGAAGATTAAATCCACGTCAGACTTTTAGAAAACACACTTTATGCCAAAGAATAACGTAACACAATTAAGATGCTCAAGGAAAAGATGTGGATTCAGGATTTATATACCACTGATTTTCAATTTCAAAGATTTTGTTTATTTGTCAGAGAGGGAGTGCGAGCGAGCACACACAAGCAGGGGGAGTGGCAGGAACAGGGAGAAGCAGGCTCCCAGCTGAGCAAGGAGCCTAATGTGGGACTCGATCCTAGCACCCTGGGATCATGACCTGAGCCTGCGGCACACCCTTAACTGACTGAGCTGCCCAGGTGTTTCTGACTTTCAATTTTAAAAGCTTCTCTGCATTCAAAAACTTAGAGAATGTTATTCTCATCGTTCTTTTATGAAGAATCTTCCAGATACTTCAATGAATTCTAAGTGAAAAAATAATAAACCATGATTCTCTGATAGAAAAGAAACCAAATTAGAAATGAATTCAAAATGGAAGAAGAAATAAAACACCCTTCATCTTAGAAATTAAAATGACATAAACATACTATTTTTTCTTGCAATTATTTTTGTATTGAGATAAAATTCACATAGCATAAAATTCACCATTGAAACCATTTTAAAGTATGTAATCTAGTGGTTTTTAGTATATTCACAATATTGTTGAACAGTCACTAATACCTATCCAATGCCAGTCATTTTTTTCTTACCTCAAGAAGAAGCCCCATATGGGGCACCTGGGTGGCTCAGTGGGTTAAGCCTCTGCCTTTGGCTTAGGTCATGATCTCAGGGTCCTGGGATTGAGCCCCACATCAGGGTCTCTGCTCACTGGGGAGCCTGCTTCCCCCTCTCTCTCTGCCTGTCTCTCTGCCTACTTGTGATCTCTGTCTGTCAAATAAATAAATAAAATCTTTAAAAAAAAAAAAAAAAAGAAGAAACCCCATATGCATTAAGCAGTTACTCCTCATCTCCCTCTCCTCCAGCATCTGGCAACTGCTAATCTACTTTCTGTCTCTGCATTTGCCTGTTTTAGACATTTCATATAAAATGGAATCATGCAATATATAGCCTTTTGTGTTTGGATATCTCCATACAGCATAATGTTTTCAAGTTTTAGCCATGTTTGTCATAAGTGTCAGTACTTCGTTCCTTTTGTGGATGAATAATATTCCATTGTATGGATAATGCTATAGTTTATCCAGCTCAATACATGATGTTTGCGTTGTTCTACTTTTTGGCTATTATTAATTATGTTGATAGTGAACATTTGTGTACAGTTTTTCATGTGAATGTACATTTTATCTATGCCCTTGGGTATAAAGATAGGAGTGCAATTTCTGGGACATTTGGTAACTATTTAATGTTTTGAGGAACTGCCATACTGTTTTGCAAAATGGATCTACCATTTTATATCCCTATCAGCCATATGTGATGGTTTCAATTTCTTCACCTCCTTGCTAACACTTAATTTTCTTCTCTTTCTATTATAGTTATCCTAGTGGATGTGAGTAATTTCAGCTTGAATCTCCATAATAGCTAATGATGTTGGGCATCTGTGTCTTTGGAGAAATATTTAAGTTCATTGCCCATCTTAAAATTTGACTTATCTTTTTGTTGCTGAGTTATGAGACTTACTTATTACATATATTCTGGATACTAGACCTTTATCAAATATATTATTTGCAAATATTGAGTGTGTTGCCTTTTTACATTCTTATTCGTGTCCTTTGATTCACAGAAGTTTTAAGTTTTGGTGAAATCTAATTCACTTTTTTTTTTCTTACTTGTGCTTCTGCCATATATCATATTTTCAGAAACTGTTGCCTAATCCAAGATTACAAAGATATGCATCTATTTTTCCTTTAGAGCTTGATAATTTTAGCATTTATATTTAGGTATTCCATTTTTAGTTAATTTTTATATATCATGCAAGGTGGGGTTCCAGATTTATTCTTTTGTATGTGGATTCAGTTGCCCCACCATCATTTGTTGATAAGATTATTTCTTTGCTATTGAATTGTCTTGTCACTTTGTAAAAAATCAATTGATTATGGACGTAAAGGCTAATTTTGGAACTCTCATTTCTATTTTCCACTGAAATCAGTCTCTGTCTTTATGCCAGTACCACAATGTTTGGTCACTGCAGCTTTGTGCTAAATTTTGTAATTAGAAAATATCAATCCTGCAACTTTGATCATCTTTTTCAAAATTGTTTTAGCTGTTCATAATCCCTTGCAGTTCTTGTGCCTCTTATTTTTTTCCCATAAAGTATGGGCTAGGCATGGAGCCCAATGTGGGACTTGAACTTGAACTCAGGACCCTGTAATCAAGACCTGGGCTGAGATCAAGAGTTGGATGCTTAACCAACTGAGCTACCCAGGTGCCCCATCCCTTGCAATTCTATGTGAATTTTGGGATCAGCTTGTCTCTTTCTGCAAAATACAGCCACTAAAATCTCGATAGAGATTATACTGAATCTATAGATAAATTTGGGGATTAGTCACACTTAACACATTAAATCTTCCATTCTAGTAACACAGGATATCTTTCCATTTATTAAGATTCTATAATTTTTATACAGTTTTTAGTGTAAAAGTTTTATATTTCTTTGGTAAAATTTATTCCTAAGTATTTTTTTTCATTCTATTGTAAGTGGAATTTTTTTCTTGATTTTTTAAAATATTTCTTGATGTTTTAATATTTCTGTGGTAAAATTTATTCCTAAATATTTTTTATTTTCATTCTATTATAAGTGGAATTTTTTTCCTGATTTCATGTTTGGATTATTCACTACAGGTGTCTAAAAATAAACATGATTTTTGTGTGTTGACCTTGTTATCTTATAACTTTGCTGAACTTGTTTATTAGATCTAATAGTGTATTGCTTATTGGATCTAATAATTATTTCCAGTATATATAAAATCACATCTGCAAATAGGGATAGTTTCACTTCCTCATTTATAATCTAGTAATTTCTTAAGATGCCTTTTGTTTATTTTTCTTGCCTAATGCCTTTGCTAGACCTTCAGTACAATGTTAAGTGTCCGGGGTGTACATTCTTGTCCTGTTTCTGATGTTAAAGTTTTAGTCTCTTGCCAATAGTATGATGTTAGCACAGATGCCCCTTCTCAGGTTGAAGTTGTTGCTTTCTATTTTTAGTTTATTGAGTATTTTTTTAAAAGATTTTTATTTATTTGGTGGAGAGAGACACAGCGAGAGAGGGAAGACAAACAGGGGGAGTAAGAGAGGGAGAAGTAGGCTTCCCACTGAGTAGGGAGCCCAAGGTGGGGCTTGATCTCAGGGCTCTGGAATCATGACCTGAGCCGAAGTTAGATGCTTAACTGACTGAGCCACCCAGGTACCCCTGTTGAGTATTTTTTTTATCAAGAAGGTATGTTTGATCTTGTCATTGTTTTCCTCCATACTGAGATGGTCATGTGGGTTTATTATTTTCCTTTTTTGTTTTGTTTATTTATTTATTTATTTTAATTTTATTTTTTATAAACATATATTTTTTTTTTCCCCAGGGGTACAGGTCTGTGAATCTCCACGTTTACACATTTCACAGCACTCACCATAGCACATATCCTACCCAATGTCCATAACCCCACCCCCCAACCCCCCTCCCCCCAGCAACCCTCAGTTTCCTTTTTTGTTTTAAAATGGTGTCTTAAATAGATTGATGTATGTGTTTTGAACCACCTTGGCATTCCTGAGATAAATTCCACTTCGTCCTTAGTGCATAATCCTTTTAAAATGCTGTTGGATTCTGTTTGTTGCTATTTTATTAAAGAGTATTACATCTATATTTATAGGGCTCATTGCTTTGTACTTTTCTTATATTTTCTTTATCTGGCTTTTGATTAATGTAACACTGGTTACTCAATCTTGTATGTTATCACACTGAAGATAACTACTGTATTTTAATTATCACTTTATCCCCAGAGCCTAGCAATCTGGCACATAGTAACAGTGTAAATTAAATATAATGCTTATGGAGAAAATTTGATATTAAATAATAGCATCAGGGAGAATTTTAGGTGATTGGCGACTATAAATTTCGTAGTACTTGGAGAGTCTACATTTTCTACCTTGAATTATGATGAATATTACTGACCATATCATTTTTAAAAATTTATGAAGTACATATTAAATATAACAGTCAAAATTCATCTTTAAATTTATCTAGATATCTAGATAACAAATATCTAGAATGATTATAGAAATCCATTATGTCAGTACTGAGAATTTCAGCGTAATCCAACATATTTGCTGATAGCTGATATGTTCTCAGATACTATGCAAAGCACTGAATTAATATTCCTTCTCTCTAGAAGATACAGCCATTTATAAAATGTTCATTGTCAGTTAAAATGTGTCATAGAGCGTTTCGATTACTTCTGAAATGTCTCTAAGAAAATGCCTTTTATGTTCATTGCTTAGTACATTGTCCTCTGTGCTTTTTTAATAGCACACCAATACTTTTTTGATTTATGTCCTAGTTCAGGACTATAGTTACTGAATTATCAAGCTTGATCATTGCAATGATTCATATTCATCTCTAATTTGTAATTAGATAAAAGTAAAATACATTCTGAGTTTTACTTAATGGATCTAGGTTAATTTGTTTTTCTCAGACTAATTAATTCTAAATAGCTTTTTTACCTTTTTGGTTCTCAGTTTTGCTCAATTCGAAACTGAAGAGATTAGTTAATAATAGGTATTGTCAAGAGAGAAAAAACGTAAATTAGTATTTGATTAATTAAGTTTGGAAAATGCTGGTTTTAGTAAAGTTCAAGGTATTTCCTTCTGGGTTTGCCTGAGGTTTAATATGTTAAAGTATGTTGTTAATGTCCACAGTTGGACCATATTTGCCTATTGTATGTGAGCTGCTTATATATCACTGGCCTGAAAGTGAAACAAACATATGCATTCCAAGAACTGTGTGAGATGATTCACTATGATGTGTAAAGGAGATGTCAGAATATCTATTTCTATTTACATGTTTTTTAATCTTGAAAAGTAAGAGAAAAACTATGTTAGTACTTAGCACATGGATTGATGCTTTTTGCCCTCCATAGGTTCTTTTATGAAAGTCTCAAGTTTTTTGTGAGATAACCTGACATGAATGGGAGATCCAAAATGATGAGTTGATAGTGATGCCCTTCTTTGTTCCCTTGCTTTTAGTGTAATAGAGTACATAACTTGAATAACTAGGTAATTGGACTGTTACTTAATTTTTACGGAAAAAACTCTCATAGAAATGGAAAAGTGACTCCAGAAGCATTGCTGCCATGAGCCATAGATTGATAATTACACCAACAAAAATCCATATTTATAACAAGTGCCCTCGGTGATTTTTTTTTAATATTGTAGCAATTTTGGGAAATAGTGATTTAGGCACACTAAGGTATATAAAGGGATATCCCAGGAAGGGAAATTAGATGTTAATAATGAAATAGAACCTGTTAAATCAGTAAGGTACTATAACTAAGGAGAGATGATAAATGAGCAAGTGGAATCAGTAAATGGACAAAAAATTATTGATACTATCTTTTATCCTAAATATAGTTGAGGTTTAATTTTCTCCCAAAGTCCATTGAGGTGATGATGCAGTTATTCTTTGCAGTCATTCAGGATTTCAAGCTGGCAGAGGCTGTGCCCTCTGCAGAACCTGGCTGTTGTTGTCATCTTGGGCATTGGCATCCAGCAAGCAAGTAGGGGAAGAAAAGGAGCTCGTGGAAGATTGTGTGGAAGGTTTTTTGTGATTCAAGCCTGAAACAGTGTATAGCACTTCTCCCAAGCTGATATTCCTAAAGTAAATCCTTGATTGAGAGGTTATTCTATTTATACATTGTTAGACTCAGTTAGCTCCTACTTTGTTTAGAATTTGTTTCTATACTTATAAAAGAGTGGTTCATAATTTTTTATTCTTTTAAATATCTCTGCAGAGTTAAGTATAAGGGATATGCTGTCCTAATAAAATATGTGGGGAAATATTCCCTCATTTCCTATTCTCTGGAAGAGTTTGTGTAAGATTTCTCTTATTTCTTTCTTAAATTTATTAAAATCACCTGTTAAGTCATCTAGGCTTAGAAATTCCTTGATCAGAGGTTTTCTTGTGCTTTTTTGTTGTTGTTTGTTTTTTAATTAATAAATTCAATTTTTCTTACACAAAGACTATTAAGATTTTTTTATTTCATCTTTTAAACACTTTGGTAAGTTGTGCTTTTTCTTAGGAGTTTTTTTATTTTATCTAAAATTTAGTTTCTGGATGTATTTATATCTTAATGGTTGTTTTTTTTTTTTTTTTAAGAAATAGCTGTAGGTTCATGTAATGTCCTAATTCATGTATGATATAAATTTTCATTTTTCTCCATTATTTTATTTATCATCTTGCTACATTTCATTTTTTGTCTTATTTTGGATTATTTTTTAAATGATTCTTTTGTTGCATGTCTATTTAATCTTTTTACTCTGTCCCATTTGTCATTTTAGATTTGTTTTTTATATTTCCCATACTTTTATTCCTCTTCTCACTCTAATCTCTTTTACCCCCCGCTATCTTTTAGTTCTCTAATCCTGCTTCCTGCTGTGTTCATCTACTGTTTACATCATCTGTTGAGTTACTAATAGTGCGTATTTCTCAGCTGTAAAATTTCTATCTCATGAATTCCAGTTCTCTGATGAAAATCTGTATCCTATCCATTTTCTTCATTTCTTCTCTACTTTCTTTAACATATGAATCATGCATTTTTTTAAAGATTTATTTACTTATTTTATAAAGAGAGAGGACATGAGCAGGGGGGCAGAGGGAGAGGGGAAACAGAGAGAGAATCCCAAGCTGACTCAGCACTGAGTGCGGAGCCTGACCTGGGGCTGGATCTCATGACATTGAGATCATGACCTGAGTTGAAACCAAAAGTCAGATGCTTAACCAACTGTGCCCCTGAACCGTAACATATTTTAAACTTTTTGATAATTAATATCTAAATCATTCATGGGCCTATTCCTTTTGTCTTTTCTGTTTTCTGTGTTTTTGATCTCATCTGTTGTCAGCTTTGGTACTTTTGCATTGAAAACTGTACAGAGTGTTTGAAAAACTTGAACAGCTCTGTAGAATGTTAACATTCTCTAAAGAGAGTTCATCTATTCCTTTGCTAAGAAGATAGAATGGGGGATTGGTCACCTTAATCCAGCAGTTCTCCAACTTGGTTATGTATTAAACTATTGGTATGTGTATATTACTGGAGATCTAATAAAAAATATGTAGAGGCCTGAGCTTATTGAAGTAAAACAGTCCCTCCTGGCTCTTGATCCAGGTGCAGAATTGCCATATGCCCCAAGAGATAACACCATTGCTCTGTGTTATCTCACCTCTCAGTATGATTTTCCTCTCGCAGTTATTGTTTTCCTGTTGTTTTTCATTGCTTCAGCCCTCCCTAATGGTTTTAAAGAGAACTTTATTTTTTCTCATTGTTTTTAGCAGCATGAGTATGCAACAAACCACTCAATCATTCACGGATGCAAGAGTCAATGGTTTTATTTTGTAAACAAAAGAAGAAACCATGATTTCGTTTTTTTTGTTTTTGTTTTTCAGGAAAAACACAAACAAGAATTGGAAGACATGAGGAAAGCTGGTCATGAAGCTCTCAGCATTATTGTGGATGAATATAAGGTAGAGGTTTGGGAGTCTGCTTTCTCTGTCGTTTAAACTGTGGCATACTTTAGGTAAAAAGCTTATACACATTGGCATATGCAAACATATGCAATTATAGAATGACTGTAGTCTTATTTTAGTATAGAATTCTTTTCAGTTGACCAATAGTGTTTGTTGAAAGCTTACTTAGTAGATAGATTACAAAGGTAATGCTGGATGCTATTCAGCACTGCAGAAGTGCAGAACAGCATCCAGCATATAGAATCTACAGCTAAAGAAGTTCAAGAACAAAATTCTATGGAATTAATTACTAGATTAGCTTTCATTTACACTGTGTTTCTACCTCTTTTAGATGAAAAAAGGCATGATACATGCATCTGAAAAATATTGTGGGTAAAGGGGATTAAGAGAAAAAATTTGTATGAATATTGTTATGGAAATCATGATAAATGTCAATATCAGATACACAGAACATTATTCTTTGATTCTATGCATAAGCTTAATCATTTAAAGCAAACTGAGGACTGGCATGTTGCAAGCTTTCAAGATAGTCTGAACTTCAAAAATTTGGTCCATTAGTTGTATCTCATGGATGTAATTTTGCTTTTTAGTTCACATTGTGTCAAGAGCCAATATTGTGAACCTAACTTTCTCTTATTGGTGGGTAATAACTGAAAATAAAGATTTTATTTTCATACTAAAAAAAAAGTCCTTTTCCCCCTAAATTTCATGGTAGGTCATTTTTTTTCCCCCACAAAAAATAGAGGAATACATTCTTGCTGAAATTACATTCAAATAATTCTCCCCAGAGTTAACCACTATTAGCAGTTTGATGTGAGCCTTCTAGAGGATTTTCTCCATTTTTGCATATGTACATATGCTAATACTGTATTATATAATTTTTTGATTTGTTTTTACAGGAAATGTAATTCCACTCAATCCATTCTTTTATTTCTTTCTGTATTTATTCAATATGATTTGTATTTTAGTATCAGTACATGTGAACTTACTTTTTGTTCTATAGTATTCCACAGGATGTATATGTATGTATATACATACATATATATATGTATACACATACTATAATTGGTTTAACTGTACCAGTATAGGTAAGCATTTAGTTTGTATTTGGTTATTCATTACTACAGTAAAAGTTTTTTTAAAGAAATCCTTCTACCATATGTAGAATACAGAATTTTTTTTTTTTTTTAAGATTTTATTTATTTATTTGACAGAGAGAGAACACAAGCAGGGGAGCAGAAAAGAGAGAAGCAGGCTCCCTGCTGAGCAGGGTCCCCCCGAATCAGGGCTTGATCCCAGGACCCTGGGATCATGACCTGAGTCGAATGTAGCTGCTTAACCCACTGTGAGCCACCCAGGCATCCCAAAATACAGAAATTTTCTGTTGATTAAACTTCATCCTTGGACTTGGTGGAAATTAATATCATTTTAGTTAGCTAGTAATATAGTGTCAAAAAGCTTCTTATGACAAGTCATTTGGATAAAAGTAGAAAAAGAAGTGTATCCAGAATTAATTTAACTAAAAGTACTTCTTTTTTTTAAACCCAGGGTAAATAGTGTGGTAGATATGTGTTGGGACATTAAAGGTCATTTTTATGACCACACCCAATATAGAAACCTGTGCCATTGCCAAGATGGTCATTAAAAAATGTGAGCTTTTTGCAGCTGTGATTATTGGCTCTTTTTATAATATTGTGAATTTTTAGCTCTCCTAATGTAAATCAGCTTAACACTTATTGAATTGGCTAAAAGTATAGGATCTATTTTGAACTATCATCTTTCCCCCTCCCCTAAGCTAAGGGTGGGAAGAATTAGAAAACTGGAATTTATATAATTCTCCTGGTGAATTAAGTGATATATTCTTGGGTGAATTTGTATTTTACTTATTTTTATTTATGAATTCTCAAATGTTTTAAAAGCATTTACATTGTGTTTGAACTTGTGTTTTTCTGGACAGCTCCATGTTTGATATTTTAAATTATTTTTTGATTCTACCTCCACATATTTCATTTGCTGAAAACATGTTTATTGTGTATTGCTTTTGATACTGACAACTAATGAGGTTAAAAGCATAAGTGAGAATTTTGCCAATACATTTTACAAATTGTAATTTGGAGAAACTTGGTTGAGAGCTACTCATTTCACCTCTTTTTTGTCTGGTATCATTATTTGATGTCCGCTTGGAGAGGATTTAAAGTTTCAAGCATTATCTGGGCTTTCTACTCTGTTCCACTGGTCTATGTGTCTGTTTTTATGCCAGTACCATGCTGTCTTGGTGATCACAGCTTTGTAGTAAAGCTTGAAATCAGGTAACGTGATGCCCCCAGTTTTATTTTTGTTTTTCAACATTTCCTTAGCGATTCGGGGTCTCTTCTGGTTCCATACAAATTTCTGGATTATTTGCTCCAGCTCTTTGAAAAATACCACTGGAAATTTGATCGGAATGGCATTAAAAGTATAGATTGCTCTAGGCAGTATAGACATTTTAACAATGTTTATTCTTCCGATCCAAGAGCATGGAATGGTCTTCCATCTTTTTGTGTCTTCTTCAATTTCTTTCATGAGTGTTCTGTAGTTCCTCGAGTACAGATCCTTTACCTCAACTCTATGGTCAAATAATCTTCGACAAAACAGGAAAAAATATACAGTGGAAAAAAGACAGTGTCTTCAATAAATGTGCTGGCAAAACTGGGCAGCTATATGTAGAAGAATGAAACTCGACCATTCTCTTACACTGTACACAAAGATAAACTCAAAATGGATAAAAGACCTCAACGTGAGACAGGAATCCATCAGAATCCTAGAGGAGAACATAGGCAGTAATCTCTTTGATATTAGCCACGGCAACTTCTTTCAAGATATGTCTCCAAAGGCAAAGGAAACAAAAGTGAAAATAAACTTTTGGGATTTCATCAAAATCAAAAGCTTCTGCACAGCAAAGGAAACAGTCAAGAAAACAAAGAGGCAACCCACGGAATGGGAGAAGATATTTGCAAATGACAGTACAGACAAAAGGTTGATATCCAGGATCTATAAAGAACTCCTCAAACTCAACACACACAAAACAGATAATCATATCAAAAAATGGGCAGAAGATATGAACTGACACTTCTCCAATGAAGACATACAAATGGCTATCAGACACATGAAAAAATGTTCATTATCACTAGCCATCAGGGAGATTCAAATTAAAACCACATTGAGATACCACCTTACACCAGTTAGAATGGCCAAAATTAGCAAGACAGGAAACAACATGTGTTGGAGGGGATGTGGAGAAAGGGGAACCTTCGGGGCGCCTGGGTGGCTCAGTGGGTTAAGCCGCTGCCTTCGGCTCGGGTCATGATCTCAGGGTCCTGGGATCGAGCCCCGCATCGGGCTCTCTGCTCAGCATGGAGCCTGCTTCCTCCTCTCTCTCTGCCGGCCTCTCTGCCTGCTTGTGATCTCTCTCTGTCAAATAAATAAATAAAATCTTTAAAAAAAAAAAAAAAAAAAAAAGAAAGGGGAACCTTCTTACACTGTTGGTGGGAATGCAAGTTGGTGCAGCCACTTTGGAGAACAGTGTGGAGATTCCTCAAGAAATTAAAAATAGAGCTTCCCTATGACCCTGCCATTGCACTACTGGGTATTTACCCCAAAGATACAGATGTAGTGAAAAGAAGGGCCATCTGTACCCCAATGTTTATAGCAGCAATGGCCACGGTTGCCAAACTGTGGAAAGAACCAAGATCCTTCAATGGACGAATGGAGGAAGATGTGGTCCATATACACTATGGAGTATTATGCCTTCATCAGAAAGGATGAATACCCAACTTTTGTAGCAACATGGATGGGACTGGAAGAGATTATGCTGAGTGAAATAAGTCAAGCAGAGAGAGTCAGTTATCATATGGTTTCACTTATTTGTGGAGCATAACAAATAGCATGGAGGACAAGGGGAGTTAGAGAGGAGAAGGGAGTTGGGGGAAATTGGAAGGGGAGGTGAACCATGAGAGACTGTGGACTCTGAAAAACAATCTGAGGGTTTTGAAGGGGAGGGGGGTATGAGGTTGGGGGAACCAGGTGGTGGGTATTAGAGAGGGCACGGATTGCATGGAGCACTGGGTGTGGTGCAAATACAAGGAATACTGTTATGCTGAAAATAAAAAAAAAATAAAATAAATGAAAAAAAGTTTCAAGCATTAGGTATCATGATTTGCTTAAGAGGATTAGGAATCAAGTCAAGTAGGCTACAAAGTTATATTTAATTTGTCATATACTTATTGTCAGTTAATGTAAACTAGATAAAGTTTTGCAGCAGGGAACTTTGTATAAATACATTTCATATAGCATTCCATATTGATTTATTGATGATCTTCATATTTTTGTACAATGATGTTATATTACTGTGAGAAGGAATAAGATCTGATACATTAATTATATACCATTTTTAGTTGGTGTGTTCTGAAAACATATGGAGAATCCACGTCAGAATAAGATAGGAAAAAATAAAGTAATTCAGGTAGGAAAAAGAGGCATTGTTTTCCTGTAGGTTAGATGTCTTTATAATTTAAATATTGATTTGTGACCCACTATGGAACAGAAAAAGAAACAATGTATTTTTTTCCATTTGAAATTCAAACTTGAGGTGGTTGTGTGATAATTACTGTATTATGGGTCTCTTTTTTAGACAGTAACTTACTTTTTGTTGATATCTTTTAAAGCTTCCTTTTGCTAAAGTATATAAATATTTTGATCGATGAGTTATGAATCATTAGATAACTCAAAAACAAATGAAAATACAGCTTCTAATTACTATTGCTAACAGAAGTTGTATGAACATTCTCTTTGATTTACTCTTTCCTTAATTCAAGAAACATTGACTTCCTTCATTATGCCAGAGACTCTTGTGGATATAGCACTGAGGAAGATAGATCTTTGGTCCAATGGAATATATATTACACATCCACCCATGCATATGCACAGATCATATGTAGGTAGTAAGTCACCGAAAACCATAGCTTCTCTTGATGCTTTGACATTTACCCCTCCTTCCCGTGCAGGCATTTGCTCAAATATGCAACTGGACTAGAGAAATCTGTACCTTTTTACTACCATTCCTGGCTTTTAAGGATCTTATATTCTTGTGGTTGGTTATCCTGGACTGGATGTTCTAAGTTATTTTGCCCCCTCCAAGCTGAATTGAGGAATATGGAAAAAAAAATCATTAGAAAAGATAGTGAAAAATACAAATGTAGTAAGGTAAGAATGATAAAAGGCTAAAAATTAATAGGCAGGAAGATGCATTATTTTTACGTTAATCTTTCCTTCCAGAATGGTGAAGGTGAAGTAGATCCTGCTCACCCTTCCACCCCCCGCTATTTTTCCTGCTATACAGCTTAAAAAAAAAAAAAAAAAAAAAAAATCCTTGGACATTATATATAGAACAGACATAAAATCGTGAAAGACAGAAGGCAGACTGCCTAGAGACTTTGGGATCCAGGTAACTACATGACACTGGGTCCCTAGATTTTCTTCTTCCTTAATTTGGCTGATTAGGTTCTGGAGAAGTGAACAACCCAGAAGTACCAAATAGGCACTGATAACAAATTCTAAGAAAAGGCTGCTGTCTCCATCCAAAAGACCAGGAAAACCTCCAGGGTAGCAAGACTCTTAGATAATAACCATTCTACTCCCACCAAACACCTAGAACAAAATGTGGCACCACTCTCCAGTCCAGCCAACAAAAGCTGGTTAAGGGTTGTAGACTTTCACCTTCCCTAGGCTATGGTGAGATAGCTTTCCTCTTCTCCATAGGGAGGCTTCAGAGAAGGCTGACTTTCAGTCCCACTGGACAATAAACCCTCTCCTCCCAAGTGTCAGGGTAGGCCGTGTAGGAAGCCTAGACTTCCACCCTACCCTGATGGTAGTGAGCCACTTTCTGTACTATCAAGGTATCAACAGATGTTTAAGGAAAGTCAAGGCTTTCATTATTGCCCAGTGGTAATAAGGTCAGCCCTCTAAAGTGTCAGTGAAGGTTATTTGGGGAACAATAAGGTGGCAGCCCTGCTTCTGTCAGCCAGAGTGAAGTCATTGAAGGCTTTGTGTGCTAAACTCCCAACCATGTCCAGCAATACTGAGGAGATTCTTGTTTCGCCTAACGTGAGTGTCAGTGGAGAATGAGTCAGGAACCTGGATTTAGTACCTGGCTGTTCCCCTCTTGCCCTGTTGGAGTAAGTCTTATCAGAGGAAGTCTGTCTAAAGCAAGATTTAAAATATCCAAATTTCAGTTGAAAATCAGTACCCATACAAAGAAACAAGAATATCTCATCTTAAGTGAAAACAAGATAATGAACAGAAGCTAACACTGAGGTGACACCAATGTTAAAATTATCTAACAAGGATTTTAAGTGTCCATCATAAAAATGTTTTAACAAGCAATTATGTATATGCTTGAGACAAATAAAAAAATAGAAAGTCTCAGCAAAAGAATAGAAAGTCTTCAGCAAAGAAATAGATTATATATAGAAAGAACCAAATGAAAATTTTAGAACTTAAAAATACAATACAAAAAAAATTTCAGTATATGGGCTCAATGTCATAATGGAAAAATGGGAAATAACCAATGAACTTGAAAATAGCAAATATAAGTCACCCAGTTTGAACAGTAGAGAGAAAATAGACTCAAAACAAATGAGCAAGGATTTAGGGATACCTGTGTGATTATAACAAAAGATCTAAAATTCATGTCATCAGAATCCTGGAAAAAGAGGAGAAAGAGGATAGAGCTGAAAATATATTCAAAGAAATACTAGCTGAAAATTTCCCAAATTTGGCTAAAGAAATAAAACTACATATTCAAGAAGCTGAGTGAACTCTTAAACAGGATTAACCAAAATAATAATATCAAAATAAAAAGCAAATAAAATCCATTAAGACCCATTGTGACTCTTAATTTTATGTGTTAAGTTGGTTAGGCCATGATGCCCTGATATTGGTCAAACATTATTCTGGATATTTTTGTTAGGATTGGTTCCACATAAGATCAACTGACATTTGTATTTGTGGACCTTGAGTAAAGCAGATTGCCCTCCATGATGTGGGTGATTCTCACCCAACTGTTAGAAGGTTTTAATAGAACAAGGGACCTTTTCCCTCATCAGTAAGTTATTTTGCTAGCAGACAGCCTTTTAGACTTGAACTGTAGCATTGGCTCTTCTCTGGATCTCCAATCTGCCATTCTACCCTGCAGACAATTAAATTTGCCAGTGTTCACTTTTCTGGGAGCCAATTTCTTAAAGTCAGTCTTTCTCTCTATATACACATCCTTTGGTTCTATTTCTCTAGGGACCCTGCCTGCTACACACATTATAGTCAAACGTCTGAAAACTAAAGACAAAGAAAAAAAAAATCTTGAAAGCAGTGGAGAAAGATGGCATTTGACCTATAGGAAATAATTAGATTTACATTGGATTTTTCATCAGAAACCAGGGAGGCCAGAAGGAAATGGAACAACACTGAATGAAAATAAGTGTCTACTCAGATTTTTATACCCAATGAAAATATGTTTCTGCAATGAAGGGAAGAAATCAAGATGTTCTCAGATAAAGGAAAAGTAAGAGGATTTGTCATAGCAAACCTATTCTAAGAGAATGGCTAAGGAAGTTGTCCAAACCAAAGGAAATTAATAAAGGAAGGAATTTGGAACATTAGGAAAGAACAAAGGAAAGGACAAGATTGTGGATAAATGCAATAGACTTTCTTTTTTTAAGTTTTCTAAATTATACCTGTTAAATTAAAAAATATGTAACATTGTTCAATGTGGTTCTTAATGTATGTAAAGGAAAATTGAAGAAAATTATATTGTAGGGCTGCCTGGGTGGCTCAGTGGGTTAAGTGTCTGCCTTCAGCTCAGGTCATGACCTCAGGGTACTGGGATCAAGCCCCAAGTCATGCTCCCTGCTCAGCAGGGAGCCTGCTTCTCCCTCTCCCTCTGCTGCTTCCCTGCTTGTGCTCTCTCTCTCAAATAAATAAATAAAGTCTTAAAAAAAAAGATAAACAAGAAAATTATATTGTAAACAAGGTAGAGGGACAGACATAAACTTAACTTGAACTGGTAAAAGGCTAACACCAGCAATGGTGTGATTTTTTTTTTTTTTTAATTTGGTAGTATCGCCGATTTATTCACTTCTACAATCTATTCCATGGTAAAACTTGAGATTTCTTTATTTAGAGTTTGGTTGCAAAATTATAAATGATCAAAATCATTTGGAGCTACTTTACATTTGTATTTCAAAAACTGTAATAAGTTTAAAATGTAATAGAAAAGGCTTTTTCTCCATTTGTTACTGTGTTTTCTAAGAGCCTGAAGTAATCAGTAATTATCACCACAGAGGAAAGTTTACCAATCATGTATTTTGATTTTGAGTAAGCTAGTGATATTTTAATATTTTATAATTTTTGTTTTGAACATCTTTATTGAGATATAATTCACATATTACAGAACTTACCAATTTAAAGTTTATAATTCTCTAGTTTTTAGTATATTCACAGAATTCTACAGTCATCACCACGATGTAATTTCAGAGCATTTTCAACACCGTTAATGAAACCTTATATCCTTTAACAGTCATTTTTCACTCCTTGCCCAACCACCTGTTTTCTAGCCCTTGGTAACCATTAATCTACATTATGTCACTATAGATTTGCATCTTCTGGACATTTTGTATAAATAGAATCATACAGTTTGTGATCTTTTTGATTGACTTTGACTTAGTGTAATATTTTTGATGTTCATGCACATTGTTGCATGTGTTAGTATTTCATTCCTTTTTTATTGTCCAGTAATATTCCATTCTATGGGTATACCACATTTTATTTATCCTTTCATCATTAATGGTCATTTGGATTGTGTTCATTTCTCGATTATTGTAAATAACACTATGTGGTGTATATTTTCAGTTCTCCTTGGTATATACCTAGGGTTGGAATTACTGGGTTGTATGGCTATCTGTGTTTAACATTTTGAGGAACTACCAGAATGTTTCTGGCTGCACTATTTTATATTCCAACCAGCAGTGACCGAGGGTTCTAGTTTCTCTCCATCCATACCAATACTTGTTATTTTCCATTAAAAAAAAAAATTAGCCATCCTAGTGTGTTTAATTGGCATTTAAGTCCTTGATCCATTTTGAGTTAATTATTGTATGTGATATGAAGAAGGGATGGAACTCTTCTTTCTTTTCTTTCTTTCTTTTTTTTTCTTTTAATGTGCATATGCAGTTGTTTCCAACATCATTTGTTGAAAAGATTGTCCTTTCCTCATTGAATTGTGTTGGGACCTTTGTCAAAAATTAACCGTCTCTATGGGGATTTATCTGTAGACTCTTAATTCCTTTTCATTGAACTATATGTCTGTCTCAATGCTATTACCACACTTTTTATTACTGTAGCTTTATAGTAAGTTTTTGATTTTGGGAAATGTATATTGCCCAACTTTGTTGTTGTTCCAATTTTTTTGGCTTTTCTAAGTCACTTACATTTTCATATGAGTTTTAGTATCAGTGCGTGAATTTTGAAAAATATCCTAGTGGGATTTGATTTGTATTTGCATTGAATATGTAGACCAGTTTGGGAAGTATTTCCATTTTAATAGTATTAAGTTTTCTGATACATAATTATGAAATATCTTGCCATTTATTTTATCATCTATTGTAGTTTTCACTGTATTCTTTTTAATGATATTATAAAATGAATTGTTCCTATTAACTTCATGTTCAGATTTTTCAGTGCTAGCATATAATAATATGATTAGTAATAACAGGATTGATTTTGTTTATTTGTTCTGATATATATGTTCATTAGTTCTAATAGTTTTTTAATAGATTTATTAGGATTTTCTATATATAAGATCATGCCACTTGCCACCTGCACCTCTTTCCAGTCTGGGTGCCTTTTATTTTTTTTCCTTGCCTGATTGTCCTGGAAAGACCTCCAATACAATTTGAATAAGAGCTGCAAGAGCATACATGATCTTAGGGAGACAACATTCAGTTATTAACCATTTAAGTATCTTGTTACAATACGTGTAAATAGATGATCTTCATTAGGTTGAAGAAATTACTTTCCATTTTCAGTTTGTTGAAAAACATTTTTTAATCATGAAAGGTTGTAGAATTTTGCCCAGTGCTATTTGTGTCTTTCGAAATGATAATTTTTTCCTTATGATTCTACTTGATTTTTGGATGTTAAATCTGTTTTGCATTCTTGAGATAATCTCACTTGATCATGGTGTATAATTTTTTATGTGTTGCATCAATCAGTTTGTTAGTATTTTGTTTAGTATTTTGTATCTTTATTCATAAGATATTGGTTTGTCATTTTCTTTGGTGTCTTGCAGGCACCTAATATCAGTATAATACTATCAGTATAGTATTTGCTCTCAGTATAATACTTTACTCAAAATGAGTTAGGATATGTTCTCCTTTCTTTAATTTTTTGGAAGAGTTTGTAAAGGATCAGTATTAATTATTAAGAATTGTAGAATTCACCAATATAACCATGTGATACTGGATTTTTCTGCGTGAGAGTTTTTTGTTTTGTGTTTTTTAAATAAATTCAGTTGCCTGTTAGTGATCTCTCTTTTCTTCCTGAGTTGGTTTGGTAATTTTGTTTTTCTAGGAATTTAGTTTTTGTATCTAAGTAATCTAATTTTTAGCATGTAGTTGTTTATAGTATGCTCTTACAGTGCTTTTATTTTTATAAGGTAAATAGCTCTATCTTCTCTTTCATTTCTCATTTTGTAGTTTGAGTCTTCCCTCTTCTCCATTTGGTCAATTTCTCTAAAGTTTTCTTTATTTTGTTTGTGTCTTCAAATAATTAACTTTTGGTTTTGTTCATTTTCTGCCATTTTCTATTCTCTTATTTACTAATTTCCACTCTAACCTTTATTTTGCATAGCCTTCTGCTTACTTTGGCCTTAACTTTGTTGTTTTTCTAGTTTGTTAAAATGGATAAGTAGGTGAAATATGTAATACCTTTTTTCTGATTAATATCTTTTTCTTTTTAATATAAACATTTATGTTTTCCCCTTGATTCTTATTAATTTCATCCCATAAGTTTTGTATGTTGTATTTTCATTTTTGTTCATGTAAAAGAATTTATAATCCTCACTGTGATTTCTTCCTTAATACATTGTTTCTTTAGAATAGTGTTGTGTAATTTATATATATGAATTCCCCAAATTTCTGGCTGTTATTAATTTCTAATTTAATTTCCTTTGGTTGGAAAACTCACTTTGATGATTTTGATTGGGGGGGAATATTCTGTAGATGTCTCCAGGTGCATTCAGTTGGTTCATAGTGTTGTTTAACTCTTCCATCTGCCGTTGGTAATATGATTAGTTTTTCTGCTGTTTATTGATTTTATGGATATCAAAATATCCATTATTATTGCACTCTTTGTTATTCTGTCATGTTTTGTTTCATATATTTTGGGGGTATTTGTTCACTGCATATGTTTTTAAGTGTTGTATCTTCCTAATGTATTGACCCTTTTATTCTTGTAAGATGCTCTGGTATGATTTTTTTTCCTTTTAAAGTCTGGTTTGTTTGTTTGTTTTTTCTGACATTAATATAGCCACTCTGGCTCTGCTGTAGTTTTTTTATTTGCATGGTGTATCTGTTCCCATCATTCTCCCATTTTCCCATTATATTTAAATTTTTTTTAAATTTAATTTTATTTTTTCAGTGTTCCAAGATTTGTTATGTACCACACCCAGTGCTCCATGCAATACGTGCCCTCCACAATACCCACCACCCCGCTCACCCAATCCCTCACCCCCTTCCCCTCCAAAACCCTTTGTTTCTCAGAGTCCACAGTCTCTTATGGTTTGTCTCCCCCTCTGAGTTCCTCCAACTCACTTCTCCTCTCCTTCTCCTAATGTCCTCCATGTTATTCTTTATGCACCACAAGTAAGTGAAACCATATGATAATTGACTCTCTCTTTGACTTATTTCACTCAGCATAATCTCTTCCAGTCCCATCCATCATCATTAGCCATCAGGGAGATTCAAATCAAAACCACATTGAGATACCACCTTACACCAGTTAGAATGGCCAGAATTAACACAAGAAACAACAAGTGTTGGAGAGGATGTGGAGAAAGGGGAACCCTCTTACACTGTTGCTGGGAATGCAAACTGGTGCAGCCACTTTGGAAAACAGCGTGGAGGTTCCTTAAGAAATTAAAAATAAAACTTATCCCATCCTTTTATTTTGAACCAGTTTGTATCTTTGAATCTAAACTGTCTCTTATACAAATACGGTTATACACCTTTTTAAAATGTAATTGCTTTTTAAATCAATTAAGAGAAGAACAGAGCAGAAATAACCAATTATATTGTCTCTTAAAACTACCTACATGATTAACTTTACTGGCATGCTTTATTCATGTGGATTGAGTTATTGTCTGATTTTACTTTTCTTAGCTTTAAGAACTTCCTTTAGTATTTACTGTAAATTATGTCTGCTAACAATAAATTACCTTGAAGTACCTTTTGTTCAATTTCATTCTTTTAAAGATAGTTTTCTACTTTTAAAAGCTTTTTTGTTTCCTTTCGTTAGATATAAAATTCTTGTGAGACAAGTTTTTTAGTTTTAGCACATTCCCATTACCTTCTCTCTTTCATTATTTCTAATGAGAAGTAAGCTCTTAATTTTTTTGTGGTTATCTTGTATGTGATGAATCATTTTTCTACTCTTTTCAAATTGTTTCTGTTTTTGTCTTTTAGCATTTTCAGTGTAATATATCTGGGTGTGTATCTCTTCTACTTTTCCCTACGTGGAAGTCATTGAGCTTCTTATATGTGTAGATTGTATTTTGTCACTGTGGGAAGTTTTCAGCCATTATTTCTTTAAATATTTTTTATTCTCTTCTTTCTTTGTGTTACTTTCACTAGGTACATGTTGGTCTGCTTAATACTGTCTCACACTTTTCTGAGGCTCTATTCATTTTTCCTCATTATTTAAACTCTATAGTTCAGGTTTCATAGTCTTTATTGATATTTCTTCAGATTTACTATTTTTCTCTCAGTTCAAACCTAATATTTAGAAGCTACAAAAAATAATTTATTGCTAAAAAATGCTTAACCATCATCTGAGATTTCAGTTAGCCATAATATCTTTTTTGCCGGTGGAGGGTTTTGCCTCGATGATGATGGCTGCTGATTGATCAGGTTGGTGGCTGCTGAAGGTTGGGGTGTCTGTAGCAGTTTCTTAAAATAAAACAACAGTGAAGTTTGCCACATCAATTGACTGTTTCTTTTATGAATGATTTCTCTGTAACATGCAGTGCTGTTTGATAGCATTTTACCTACAAAATTTTTCATTTTTTTGTTCTACCTTTCCACTCCAGAATTTCCTGTTGTTTCTTTTGTATAAATCCCTCTTTATTGATAGTGTGTATTTTATGAGATGTTATTTAATTATTTAAGCATAGTTTTCTTTAGTTCTTCAAACATTTTTTCAGTAGGTGCTTTGAAGTCTTTTTCTGCTAAGTAACGTATAGACCACATCAAAGGCAGTTTCCGTTGACTCCTGTTTTCCCTGTGTATGTGACACAGTTTAATAGTTCTTTTCATGTCTAGTAATTTTTTATTGAAATCTAGACATTTTAGATAAACTATAGGAGCAACTTTGTGTCTTCAGTCCTCCGGAGACTTTGTGCTTTTGTTTGTTGATTATTTAGTGAAGTTCATTTTTTTTTTTTTTTTGAATTGTGCAGCTTTTGTAGAGTAAAATGGATATTTACATACTATTTCTGACTACAAGAAATGACTATTTTAGAACCATGCTTTCTTTAACTATCTCTTTCCTGGACTCTATTTTGTGATTCTGACTTGTCTATGTTTTATCATAAGTAGCTGTTAGTTTCTGTTAATTTCTAGTTTATTGCTCTAATGTTTGTGACAGTGCCCTAGGATATCCATTGATCCCCAGCCTGATTCACTTATACATTAGTTATAGATCATTCCCTTTGATATGGGTGCTTTGTGTGCTAGAGTCTTGCTATAACCCTCCCCTGTCGTAGAACCTATGGACTATGCACAGGCCCTGGAAGAATAGGATGTTTAATTTGCTCTTCATTGGCTTCCTCACACAGATCCTTCTTTTACGGTTGCAGCTATGCATGAGGGAGAGAGGGTAGGTACTATTCTGCTATTTGGCTGCCACCATTGCTCAGTATAGATCTTCTGTAATACAGAGTTCATGAGGAAGGGATTGTCAAGTGTTTATAGCTGTTAAATATCTCTGGAATAATTCTTTTACCTCAGGAATGTACTAGAGATGGGAACTGGCATTTGTCTTCTGAGCCCAACTGAGCAGCTGTCCTGCAATATAGAGCTGTGCAGAAAAGAATTGTATTTTTTTACCAGCTGCCCTATTTATGTGATGTAAGCCTTCTGCAGCATAGAGCTATGGAACATAGGATCTATTAATGTTCACCAGCTGCCAAGACCACCAGGAATGATTTTTAGACTAATAGGTTGGGGAAGATGGGAGCTGTCACTCAGCTGCTGAGCCTGTTGAAATGGTTCTTCTGCAAGGCTCAGCTGTGGGTGAGTGGTTGAAGTTCTAGGTTGAGTATCATAATATCCTTCTGTTCTTACAGAGTTCTTATTAAACAAAGTTTCTATAAACTTTGTTTAATAAATGCTGCTCAATTTATTGTAAGCCCTTTGATAAATGTCCAGAGACTTTGAATGATTGTTTTTGCTTAAAAGATACATGAGGTTAGAGGATTCTCTGAGCTCTTAACATTACCATTCCAGAAATCCCAGACCACCCCCCCTTATTTATTTTAATACGTATTAAAATAGTGATTACTTATTACATATGTTCTTCACTTAACAAGTTATCCTGGGATCAGGGAATATCTAGGAGCCATGACATTCTTTGTCTCTCGCTCCGTATTGACAAGAGTTGAGGATTTGTGTACACCATCCTGTCACATATGAGTACATCAACCTTTGGATCATTGCTGATTTCTTTTTCTAATGCTTTTCTAAAATGTGACTTTTTTTACATGAGTAAATTCTGATATTATACCACTTACAAATTTTAGAATATGCTTTGGGTTTTGTTTCAGTAAATTACCATGGATTCAAATACTAATTTAAAGCTTAATGATTTAAATGCCAATCTTACTTTTTTTTTACATTGGTAATCAAATGAAAGGAAAAAAAAAACCCTTAAGTTCTAATTCATTTGCTTAGCACATTTGTGCACCTAATACACTCAAATGAAATAGCACTTATTAAAGCTCCCAAATTATGTGATCAACAGTTTCTAATTAAAAAATAGAAAAAAGCCGTGTTATGATTTCAGCTTTTCACAAAGAATTAAAAGTTCTGATTCACCTTTAATTAGCCCCGTGTAGACATAACTTGGGGATATTGTGGGTTTGGTTCCAGACCACCACAGTAAAGTGACTATAGCAGTAAAGTGATTCAAATGAATATTTTGGTTTCCCAGTGCATATAAAAGTTATGTTTACACCATACTGTAGTCTGTTAACTGTGTAGTAGCATTATGTCCAGAAAAGTATGTACCTTAACTAAAAATACTTTATTGCTAAAATGCTAAAACCATTATCTGAAATTTCAGCTTATAACTTCTTTTTGCTGGTGGAGGGTCTTGCCTCAGTATTGATGGCTGCTGACTCATCAGGGTGGTGGTTGCTGAAGGTTGGGGCATCTGTGGCCATTTCTTAAAATCAGACAACCGTGAAGTTTGCTGCATTGATTGACTCTTCCCTCTATGAATGATTTCTCTGTAACATGCAATGCTGTTTGATAGCATTTTACCCATAGTAGAACTTCCTTTGAAATTGGAGGTAGTCCTCTCAAAGTCTCTTTTGCTTTATCAGCTGAGTTGATGTAATATTCTTTCTTGCTATTTCAACTATCTCAGTAGCATTTTACCAAGAGTAGATTCCACCTCAAGAAACCACTTTCTTTGCTCATACATAAGAAGGAACTCCTCATCTGCTAAAGTTTTTTTAGGAGATTGTAGCAATTTAGGTATAATAATAATGAAAAAGTTCAAAATAATGAGAATTACCAAAATGTGACACAAAGACATGAAGTGAAGAAATGCTGTTGAGAAAATGACATTGATACACTTGCTTCACGCGGGTTGCCACAAGCCGTCAGTGTATAAAGAGCGCAATATCTGTGAAGCAAAATGAGATGAAGCACAATAAAACAAGGTATCCTTGTGTTTAGTGGGTTAGCTGACCTCATCAAATTGGAATTCAGTTCTTTTTGTAACTCCTCATTTTTACAACTTCAAACCATCCACTGCAGGAACTTGGTAAATACCCGTATTTAAACAACTTGGAGATCCAAAGTTATTTTGTACTATTATGTTTTATGTACTCATATTCTTATCTTTTTCTACCTTTAATAATGATATATAATAATTTATATTTTTTTAATCTATGAATTCCCAAAAGAGTGTTGCATTTCTGCAAAACTTTCTATTTTGGGACTGCCAAGTACTTCTGTTAGTAGAGCTAACTGATTATTTTGAAGTCAGTTAGGCCTTGATCAAAGCCCCATTTCTGGTACTTAGGAACAGGATGACCTTGGGCAGTTTCTTACATATGAATTTTAATTTCCTCTTGAGTAAAAGGGGGAATAAACCATAGAACCTATTCAAAGGAGCATTGTGAGGATCCAGTGAGATAACGTATATTACTTGGCTAATAATAATGCCGTTTAATAAATACTAGTTGTTATAGTTATCATTGGTATACCAATTTTCTAACATAGCAATTTTGATGCATTGCCATTATTTTACAGCTGATTAGTAATGAGTTTCCTTTTCAAAATGATACATTGTGAATTCTTACTTCAGTTTTCATTTTAGAACTATCCACTTAAGGGAAAGAGATTGTGGACCAGTCCTACATATTTCTGGGCTCCTGTTAAAAAGCCAGCATTCTTCTGATCATTTAGAAAATAAATAGCTTGCTCCAGATTGATGAAAGGACATGTGAAATTCTGCTAAAGTACAGAAGAAAACAAAGCTCAAATTAAGCTAATGTGCTATATATGCCAACTTTTCCCATAATGTTTACTTAATTTTGTTTACTTTTTCTTCCATGTCATGATTTTAAAAATCTTTTATACTGATAATTAACAACAGTAAAGTAAATATAGATCTTGGAAGGCTTTCCATAGGAGCATGCCACATCTAAGATTGTTTACATAAGAATTTTCCTTCACTTGTTTCATTGGGCTTTTGTCTTTAAATTGTCATTCTTTGTTATGTGCACTGGCTCAGACTTAGCAATTCTTTTATGTCTATAGTTTTCTCTATCAAGGATTATTATCTGTGATGTAGACTATCTTAATTTTTTTAAGTTAATGAGTAGTTGCATTACTGTAATGCTTTTTTGCTTAAGATGACTTTAACAGTTTTCACTGATCAGGATTTCTTAATCCTTTAGTTCCCATCATTTGCAGTACATAATAAATTACTCATGATGCTTTTTTTTTTTTAAAGATTTATTTATTTATTTGAGAGAGAAAGCACACAAGGTGGGGGAGAGGCAGAAGGAGAGGGAGAAGTAGGCTCCCTACTGAGCAGAGAGCCCAATTTAGGGCTTAATCCCAGGACTCTGAGATCATGACCTGAGCTGAAGGCAAACACTTAACCACTTGAGTCACCCAGGTGCCATGTGATGATTTTTTTAAAATGCATATGCCAAGGCAGGTTTTCTCTCCAAAAATTCTAAATCATTTGTTATTGGTGGTATACAAGTATCCGTATTTTCTTTAAAGTTCTAAAAGTCATTCTGCTGCCCCTGTGGTAGGTGTGAGTTAATCATTGTCTTGTTCCTTCATATTTATTTGCCTGTCAGAATATTCTGTTTCAGCCTGTTGCCACTATCTCCCCATTTTTGTCATCTAATATTGAACCTGTCCAGGTTGTGTATATTTGTGTGTTTCCCGTTGAAATCACTGGGAAATTCTTCTGTACAAGAAAGATGAGAAATACTCTAACAGAATTTCAGTGACTGTAGGATGGACTTCTCTTTGTTTTTGAAAGTTAAAAAAGAAACAAAAGTTTTAGCTGTGACCAAAAAACTAGAATTTATTCAGCATTAGGTTTTTTTTTCCTTTTTTTTTTTTTTTAACTTGTGTCCTGTTTTTCCCAATGTGGGATTAGTGATCACAGTAAGAAAAATCTTCTTTATAGTGGAGGATTGGTATAATAGCAAAGAGGGACTATCAGAGAAAGTCATACATGGGGAAAATACAGGTGTATTTGCTAAAACAGATATAATTCTGTAACTTAAGGAATAAGGTGTCTTATTTTTTAAAGAGAAAGTATCTTGCTCTCCACCTCTTACACGGATGTGTTTGTTGCTTCTCTTTTCAGAAGTACCTCATTATACAGGGATTCAGTTAATGTGTGTGTATAAGTCCTTGATCTAAAGCTGTTTTTCAGATGCTGACACATTCTTAAAATGAATTTTCTTTTTATCCTAAATAACTTTTGGAGAGAATTTTCCAAAGAAAGCTGTAGTTGACTCAGTGTGCTGAAGTTCAAAGCTGGGACTATTGCTAACATGCTGTTACAGTGAGTGGAAAGTACTCAAGAAATCAAGTTCAGCATGTTGTTTTTATTTTATCTTACTTTGAGCCTAGTTCATTAAAAATTCCAGTTTGACACAAATAACATAGGAACATATTTCTCGGTTAACATTTTTGTTTTGCCACTGTACACAGACAGTGACAACAGACTCCTCCCCGCCTTCCTTGTCTGCGTGTGTGTGTTTGTGAGTGTGTGTGTGTGTTGTGTTTGCTTTAAGGTAGAGAAGTTAGAAAGGGTTTTCCCTTTTGAAAATTTTCTATACCAAGTTTTTATTTTCATCCTGAAGTTACATTTACACGTTATTTTCTTGGTTCCATCACAATGTGTGTATTTTTAAGATAAATTATTTTCTATTTTTGTTGTTTAAATGTAAGGAATTTAGATATCTTCCAAATCATAGGAAGCATGAAAAGTATTGAAATTTATTAAATTTTGACGTAGTTGACAGATTAGCAAAAATGGTGATCAGAATAGCCTGAAAAAGGCAAAAAAGAAAAATGCAAACACCAATTAATTTATAACTGTACTGACTTAACATGTATTATATGTCTAGACCCTCTTGTGGGTTCCTCATCTAAATATTTTTTTGTGTCAGTTTTTTGGTGATACGAAAATCAGTTCCTGGTCATCACATTGATCTTAAAACTAGAAAAGTTTTATATGCAGACTTCTCAAAATTAAGAGCTTTCTTTTCTCCCCCTGATGTTTTGTGTACACACATTTTGCCAGGCAAAGTGTATTTACAAAACTATATCTGCATATCTCAAGGTGTCTCCACTAAAATAGACATTTAGACACACACACACCCATTCCTCTTTTACTTTGTTTCTGAATCTTGACTGATGTGATGATCTTTAAATCTGTATATTATAAACCAGATGCTAAAACCTAAAGAGTGCTTGACACGTGAGTAGTGCTTAAAGTACTGTATTGACTATTTTAATGAGAAAATAAGTTTCTAGAGTCTAGATTCTTGATTCTTCTCTAGTCTAAGAACATCTCAGAAAGAGAATTTTCTGATATATTTGTTTTCTCTTCTTATTGTTTAAGTATGAGAGTATTGGCTAAGATACACCAGAGTTTTAATGTATTGGGCACATGAGGTGTTTGCTCCTCATGGTAGAAAATGATACAAAATTGTTACATAAACTTAAGTTTTTCTGAAGTTATCTTGATTAAAAATCTTGATATATTCATTTCCCATGTTAACGAACCTCAGCTTTATTGAGAGTGTCCGTCTTCTGCATTTTATGTAAAGTTTAAGTATGTCTGAACTACCTTTTGTTAAGGATTGCTTTGAATTTTAGCAATGTACCATATGTTAAATGCTGGGGTGGAGTATCACATGCCTGCTGTATTCCATTTTTCAAAGGCATCTACTTGCTAGTATTTTATTTGAACTCTTGAGTTGTTTGTACTGTTTTATAAGGGAGAGCATATTACATCTAGGAGACCAGTTTTTCCCAGGGTGTAGAATTACTTGTATTGTATAAAGTTCTGCTCCAAGGAGGGGGGAACAACTTTGTTTTCTTTTCTTTTGATATTTTTCCTTGATTAAAGATTGCTGACTTTTTATGCAGAGAGGGGAGAAATAAGTATTAAGATATGTGAGACCTGTCATATATCTTTTTTTTTTAGTTCCATTGTTTTGTTAACTCAAAGGTATGAAATAAATTTATAGTTTCAGTTATTTGATTGAACAAGGATTCTCATAAATTCCAGCTTTTATCGTGTGATCAGATTTTTCCTGGACAAATACAGATGTTTGCTGTTGCCAATAGACTTTGGCCTAACAGCATGCTAGATACTAGTGATTGGTTTGGAACTAACGACTTGGCTTGTCCCTTCTTATCCCTCCCACCAAACTTAACCTCAGTAGAGGATTGAGAAAGTTTGGTAGTTGAGAATAGTTCTTGTGTGCCTTCTGAGTTTCTTGGGCTAAGCCAGAATTTTGTATGCAAGGCTATTCTTGTGGTTTTTCCAGCCAGGCCAAAACCAAAACGCATTGGAAATCTTGCAGGAGAACTTGTTCTAGTATATATTTAAAGCTTGCTTTTTTATACTGTGACTGGTACATCAGCCTGACAGTCAAAGGAATGAAGGGAGGAATACTTCATACTGTATTGAGGATATAGATTTCAAGTTTTTGCTGCAGAGCAGATCTTGAAAAATACCTCCAAAGTTTAAAAAAAAAATTAATGAGTAGGATTTATGTAGTTAGCTGTTTCTTAAGACACATAAGACCTGCCTTTTCCCCATTGGTTATTTTTGGCTTACCTTCTAAAATGTACTTTGAATGCCATAGGTTCACTTTTTATATTTCATTAGGTTAATTATTTATAACTACTATTGATGAGATTTGAAAATTTTATCAATATCAGCGCTACCCACCTGGGTTTGTTGATTAATTACAGATTTTTGTTTATTATCATAAAAATCCGGGCTACTCTGTCATAAGTATCTTCTATCCGGTAAAATATCGTCTTTCCGCATTGACCAGATGAAGCTTGACCTGTTCTCATGGGATAGTAAGTTTTTTCAAATCTTCCTTTTATCCAAGCTTATTCAACAGGTTTCTATATCTAGTAATGATGCTGGAAGAGTGATTATATAGTAGTATCTATAGAAGGTATCATTTCTGTAACTATTCCAGTCAATGTAGCATATCAGTTATGTGGTTCTTAATCTCTTCTTATTCCAGTGAACTGAATTGTCATCAAGGTCTATCTGGATTCAGGCATTTTCAGTCTTACTGCCTGAAAAGTGTTATGTAATTAGACTTCAGGGGAAAAAATTGATGCGTATGTGTTATAGATTTGTTGTTATTCATTTTTTTATTGGCCACCAATATTCCAGTTAGTGAAAGACTGCATACCATAGCTCCTAGAGGCAGAAAAGATAAACTGGTGAAAGTTATTCATATACTCATTTAATTTTCCAAGTCCACATGAGGGTATGTACCCAAAAAGCTGCTTTAATTTTTTAAATCTTTTGCCTGTTTGAAAGGATGTAAGAAAGGAATGGTTAGCTGTATTCTTTCCTCTGAACTATAAAACACAGACTCTGAGGAAGGAAAGCAGAGATATAATATCCAGTGAAATGTTGAGATGTCTGTGACATTTGTAATTAGTGTGCAACCCAGTATCAGAATAGAAGGCTGGATTTGATTTTATCTTTAAGTTCTTGTTAATCAGCTTTGGGGATACTTGATAGATAAGAATATATGTTTTTATACCAAGGATTAATTTTTAGGCCACAGGAGGATTTACTCTATTATTTTCAAAATATTTTTTGATGAGGTAACATATATATGCAATATAAAGTTCAAAAGATATAGAAGCACCAAGTTCAAGGGTTATTCTATTTTTTGTTTAGCAGGAAATTCATGTAACCAAATGTTTTTAGTAATTAATCCACTGTAACAACCTAATGTAGGCTAATGTTCAGCCAGCAAGCACCACTTTGTGCCATTTTCTAATAGTGAAGTACCTCTATAGCAGTTAATATATTAATAGTTCTTGTGAACCACTTTAATCCATTTTGGGGGCTTCTCCCTCATCCCATACAATCAAGCTGGAGCTTGGCATTGGAGGAGGCCCTTGACATCTGATCTCTTTTATGGGGATGGGATTTCTGATTGTTGGGTGCCCAGTCCAGTAGATTTGAAATATTTTACATATCACTTTAAATATTATCACTTTTGTAATATATGGCTAACTTTTAACTGGAAAAGAACCCAGTTCAAGGATCTTACCTTATCATCAATGTTATTCTTTTTATGATCAAAGGAAAATTTAATCTTTGTCAATATGTCCTCTAATAAAATTTGTTTTCATGAAACCTCTCATCTCTCTTCATGTTGATAGCTTTAACAGTGGGAAAACATGTTCTTTTCTAATCTTTGAAATCTATATTGGGTGAATGATGAATCTTGATTAATTTGGAGGAAAATTCTTTACTTTAATGATCTTAAATCTGGTAATAAAACAGTAATATTGATCCTAACTTGAATCCACATAGCATCAGTTTTATTTGTCATGAGAAAGTGAGGAATTTAGTTCTCAGATACCAGCAAATGGTTAGAACAATCTGATTTTGAAGTATCAATATAAAGAATTAGATTAACGGTCATAATTTCATAGAACTCCTTTATCATTGGCAGAGATGAAACTCTGTTATTCTCCCCATTTATGAGATAAGGAATCTGAGACATAGAGAAGCACAGTGCTTTATCAAACACATATAGGCTGAGGAGAAGTTTTGTATAAAAGCCAAGCATCTCAAATCTTGATGCAGGATTCTACTCAACAAATTACCCTGCCTCCTTGGAATATTAATGCATGTGCATTTAAGCCAAATATTTCCAACATTCAGATGGGTTTCTTCTTTTCCATGGTCTCTGATTTATCAGAAAATCAGATGCATAGTTCTTCAGTGTAACCAGGTGCTTTGTTTAGGCATAATTCATTCTTTCTTTCTTTCTTTCTTTCTTTCTTTCTTTCTTTCTTTCTTTCTTTCTTTCTTTCTTTCTTTCTTTCTTACTGAAACTGTAGCTCTTACTGAAGTCACAAGGAACAATACCGTGGCATCTGAGGGTGAGGCATATCCATGTGGCCACTTTTCAGAAGTTTAAAGTATCTGGAGGCAGACATGCAGAGCCTCTGTGCTGTGCTTAATTTTAGAAACTTCTTAATTTTAATGTGTTGTCCATGGCACAAAAGAAATTTTCACTGGGAGACTTTTGTGGTGTTTGAGGTAACAACTCTTATGTTACTAGAATCCCTTAACAACAAGGCCAATAGGAATGATTCCCTCTGTCCTGAAGATTTTCTTTGGCTTTCACAGCTTCCAAAGCACTTTATAACATGGCTAGACTATATTGAATTTCCACGTTTAGACCTACACCCATAATTTAACATTTTTCTTTTTGAATTGTATAGTACCACGGCACTGTAATTCAAATACATAGAAAAACCTGAGGATCACTGCAATTCCAAATACTTGAGCACTGTAAAAGTATAAACTTTCAACAGACTCAACATGACCTTCTTAATTTTCCTTTTTTAAATGAAGGGAAAGGAAGAAAGAAATCTTTTTTTTTTTTAATCCATTTTTTCCATGATTTTAGGTAGTCGTTTCTGTCCCATTTTCTGAAAAAAAAGTATGACTAAGTCCATCACTATCACTCCTCAGACATACTTTGGAAAAACATGTACCTTCATTCTCCAAGGGTTGAATTTCCAGGGCCTAATTTCTGCCAGCCTGGGTAGTAGGAGACCATGGACCTACACTTGAATTTGGAGCCAATTTTGAGTAAATGAAAGCCCTAAGTTCAGATCAAAGTCTTTATTCTAGAGAGTTATTACTCCCTACTCATTTTTACAATGCACTTTTAAATCACCTGTCAATGATAGGATTTAATTACATTATTTCTTTTTGTAGCCCAACAAAATTTTCTAAAATGTCTAAATGTTGTTTTCAGGGATAGCCTAATGTTCTCTTCTAAGACATCCATATAATATACCTTAACTGGATTACTAGGTCACTGATCAGAAAGCTTTAAATACATACATACAGGGGCACCTGGGTGGGTCGGTGGGTTAAGCCTCTGCCTTGGGCTCAGGTTATGATCTCAGGGTCCTGGGATCAAGCCCCACATGGGCTCTCTGCTCAGCGGGGAGCCTGCTTCCTTCACCCTCTCTCCCTTCCTGCCTCCCTGTCTGCTTGTGATCTCTGTCAAATGAATAAATAAAAATCTTAAAAATAAATAAACACATACATACATGTGTATTATTTGTTTGTATGACATGCGATATTTTTTCCTCCACACTACAAGCCATCAGAGCTATAGATTGTTGTCTTAGACCCCAAAATTGGCAAGAGCTAGTTTTTGGTTAGTCAAGAGTTGTTGAACATTAAGACGAGTTAGAAACCAAACTCAACATTTGGAGCCAAATCTAGTTAGCTGCCCTCGTTTGGACACGATGTCTTCATTTTTACAGTCTTTGTTCCCAGTTAATTTATAAAATGGTTAAACTTGGGGTGCCTGGGTGGCTCAGTGGGTTAAGCCTCTGCTTTCGGCTCAGGTCATGATCTCGGGGTCCTGAGATCAAGTCCCGCATCGGGCTCTCTGCTCGGCAGGGAGCCTGTTCTCCCGCCGCCCCCCCCCCCGCCCTGCCGACCCCCGCCTGCCTCTCTGCCTACTTGTGATCTCTCTCTGTCAAATAAATAAATCTTCAAAAAAAACCGGATGAACTTAAGTATTCTAGAAGAACTGCTTGCAAATAGAGTATCCAGATGAAGTTCAAGTATGTATTACTTGCCAGGTATACTTATATCTGTGGCACTTTTTGTGAGAATATGAAAAACTCAGTTTGTTCTTGTTAGGATTAATCCTTCATTACCAGAGAGGAAAATTGCATAACTCTTACTTCTACTGGATAAAAAAATTTTTATGCATGGTATGTTAATTATAAGTTTCCAATTTACTTGTATATGAGTAGCCCACAAAGATCAATGCTACATATTTTTATTCTTTCACAAATTGTCCATTGATGGAGAACTTTGATAGTATTTGAGTGCTTTTGGTACTTTGCAGTGCTGTTCAAAAATACTAAAAAAAAAAAACCAGATTATAGATGCTTCCTTGTTTAAATCTTTTAGGGGTTTTTCACTGTAGTTAGAATAGAATGAAAATGCCTTTTCATGGTTCTCCATGATTCTGGTCCTCTACCCACTTTTCTGATCTCTGATTCACTTTTCAAGTCTAGGGGTCAATAAGAACACAGGCCCTGTGGCGAGAAATTTGACCTGGTTACGAATAAAAAGAAGTCAACAATAGCTGAGGCATCTAATGGAATTCTCTAGTTCATATGATCCACACTGGCCTTTTTGCTAGTTCTTGAGCTCATCAGCCTTAGTCCTGCCTTGGACTTTGCACTCTTTTCTTTGATGGAAATGTTCTTCCCTCAGATATTCTATATGACTGAATTTTTGTTTGCTGGTGGCAACTCTTATTTGTGCCTCTCCATAGAGCTCTTTCTTGACTAGCCTTTCTAAAAATTTTCTTTTCCATTTTTTTGGGTCCTTCTTATCGTGTTTTTTTTTTTTTTTTTTTTTTTTTTCCTTTTATAGCCAGTAACCCCATCAGAAGTGGTTTGCTGTCTACATTTCAAACCTCCTTGTCCTCCCCACTCTCTGCTTCCCCTCAGCAGTAATGTAGTTCAGGGGAGTCAGGCTCATGTCTGTTTTGTTCACTCTGTATCCCCCACTCCGAGAGCAGTGTCTAGAATGAAATGTGCATTCATTAAATACTAGTTGAATAAATGATGAATGAACAAATAATTGAGTGACTTTACAAATAGAATATGTGCTTAGTTCATGAAGAGAAATCTGCTTTATTGGGTTGAAACAGATAAGACAAACCAGGAGCAAAGTGGGTGGATCTGAATTCAGTTCTTTGTTCCATTGAGTCTTTTCATGTGTGTTGGGGTCGGTTTCTTAACCCCAGTGTCTGTTTCTTTATCTGTAAAACAGGGATGTAGAGTTCATGGGGAAAAAAAATGGATGAATTAGTTGGTCAAAATGACTGAGATTCATCATTTTTCCATGTGTATCTCAGTCAGGGGGCTCTCCTTTTGAATAACAGACTCACTTCCAATATGTTAGAAAAGTTGAGGTTATATTATAAGATGTGCTAATAGTTTAATAGCCTTGCAAAATTTAAAGTAATATTTTATTAAGTAAAGAGCGCTTCACTAGAAAAAAAAAAAACACATGAAATTATCCCCTCAGAGTTTTAACTTACTCATTTTCCAGATACATTTTATTTTGCTTATTTTATTTTTGGTTGAAATTGGAAAAGATCTGAAAGAAATTTTTGAAAAGCAAACTGTAATATTTTTTTCAAGAAAGGTGAAATTGTGCTTGATTTCAAATGATGCTTTACAATAATTAATCTATACTACTGTAGTCCAAAAGCTGAACTAAGAATATAATTACAGACATCATTGACATCAAAGTTTTAATAGTTTCTCTATGAAGAGGCAAATAATCAGGCTTGGACATGCCAAAATCGTGACATTTCTGCAGTTCATTCAACACATATTTGTTTAATGTCTTCAGTGTGTTAGGTACTATTGTAGATGTACTGAGTAGGCACATGAGTGAATTAAACAAAGACTGGCTTAAATTTCAGAGGGCTGTTTATTCTATGTTTTGCTTCCAGCTTGCTCCATAGCTTTATACCTTTCTCCATTTGTTAAGTTACGACTCAAGAGGATTGATAAAGAAAATTTGGGGGTGGCTTTTAAAAGTCATCTAATTACTGTTGACTAAAATTAGCTACAACATGTTTGGAGGTTATATACTAAATACCAACATGACATTAATGTTTTGGACACCATCTGGTTCTTTAGAAACATCTGCTTTGCAAACCTGGACAAGCTATTTAATTTGATGAGGCTAGATCAAATCTATAAGAATTGGGCTATTTCAAGGGAGAAGAAAAACTGTGGATATGCTGAGACAATGGACTGTAGTTTAGATTGTAGTGGTCTACTTTGGCTATAGTTTTTTAAATTCCAGCATATATTTAATTCCATTAAAAATATGTATCTACAGCTTATGGGTAATGGTTGGGTGGGGTGGTTTTGACTTAGTCTGTTTGTTTTATATGGGTCTAATAATTGTAGAATTTGTAGTATACTTTTCTTCCAAGGATTTTGCAGCCTTCACACACCTTGTATTATTTATTCAAAATTTCTTCTATGAGGTAGAAAGGATGGACATTTCTAGTTTAAAATGATAATTAAAAAAACTAAAACCCCTGGTATGATTAAATATACTTAGCAACAAATTTGGTAGAAGAACTTGGTAGTTATAATTTGAAGCTTAGTGCACTTTCCAGTGAATACTGCTACCATTCACACTATTATATTTTTTCTTTCAAGATTTTATTTAAATTCTAGTTAGTTACAATATGGTGTAGTATTAGATTCAGAGGTAGAATTTAGTGATTTTTAAATATATTAATCTTAGTACAAGAATCCTCATTCATCAGATAGCTCTTGCATTGTCTGCTATGTATAAGGAACTCTGTAGAAAGCTGTGATGTCTAAAGATGAGTAAGTTAAGTATTTACATACTTAAGTAAAGATGAGTAAGTTCCTGTATTAAAGGAACCTGCAGTCTTATTTGCATATTTCAAATTCTTCTTAAGTATGGTTATTGGTTTTCCTTAAGCTCAGTGAGTTAAATCCCCTGGGATGACACTGTCCATCTCTGATAGAACTGAGGCTAAAACATAAATATGTTGAAAATTAATAATACTTTCCCTACCTTTAGTAGCATTTTATCATTATAGGATATTTGTGTATATCTTTGTTTTTCTGCCTCTGCATACAATGAGGGTCTTAATGCTTTTTATATTTGTTGAGAATAGTTGAAAATAGTTTATAAAGGAAATACTTTCAATTTTTCTTTATAGCGTTGTTCCTTTTATCTTTGATGTTTATGGACACAATTACAGATGAAAATATAAATTGCAGGGAAATTTTAAGATTAATGCTCATTTCTATACTTAAGATACACAAGAAATGTAAAGGCAGTTATTATGGTATATTATATTGGAAAATAAGTATCCAGTTATATAATGATAAATCATGCTGTAAAAGCAGATGGCTAGTATCAATTTGTGCTTGTAGTGTGTCCCTAATGATTAATGTTATAGTTGTAAGAAAAATGTTTGGAAATTACCTCTTTTATTTGGATTGTTGACACTAATAATACAATGTTCAGTAGTATTAACCCAATTTTTAAACAGTCTTGTTATGCATACAAAATTTTAAAAATATTTGGCACCTGCTTATTTTGCTACCTTCTTGCCTCCACTCTAAACTGCAACTATTCTTATCTATTTAATAGTCTTTACATAGAACAGTGAGCCTTATAGGGAGGCTTCAGGCATCTTTTCTTTGATACATACCTCACATATAGCTATGGTATGTGGTTACTTAGAGAATGTTTCTCTTCCACAGCAAACTGAACTCAGTGAGGATAGACTTTTTTTTTTTTTTAATCTTTGTATTCCTGGTACCTACCTTCATATATCTTTTGTAGATGGGTGGATTTAAGTAACTGAATGGTGCTAAGATGAGAGGTTTAAGTAATATAAAAGGCTGGTCACTTCTGCATAGCTTTTCACCACACTCCATAACCATAGCTTTGACTCTTACTTTTTTTTTTTTTTTAAACTCTTACATTGCCCTATCATGCTTGCCTCCTTCCTTGGGAGAGAATGAGTATGTGGTGTACAAATCAATCACTAGAAAAAAATGCTATTCCATTGTGCTTCCTTTTTTTTTTTTTTTTTAGATTTTATTTATTTATTTTAGAGAGAGAGCACGTGCACATGTGCAAGTGGGGAGAGGGACAGAGGAATAGAGGGGGAGGGAGAGGGAAAGGGAGAGAATCTCAGGCAGTCTCAGGGCTGAGCACTGGGCTCAATGCAGGGGCTTAATCTTACCACTCTCAGATCATGACCTGAGCAGAAACCAAGAGCTGCAGGCTTAACAGCTGAGCATCCAGGCGCCCCTCCATTGTGTTCCTTAATTATGGTGATAAAATGTTTTAGTTCATTAACTTACCTGTTTCTCCAAAGGATATAATCTACTAAAAATCTATATAATTCCACTGAAATTGGGTATTTAAACTGTGGGATTATTTGAAACCATGGCAAATAGCAAAGTGAAAACAGTTCTTCCCATTAAGCAAAACAATTCTGTCATATCCAAGACCCAAAGAGAGAATGGCATTTTTCTATCTACAGGAGATGTCATGAATAGACCCAAGAGAATTATCATAACTATAATGTTCTTTAAATTTTCTGAAGTCCAACAAATAGAATATTGTATTTTGCCAATGGTAAATAATAATTTTACATTATCTAGTTACAGTTTAAGAGGTTAAATTTGGGGCCTTACATAAATTTATGATCATGGAATCTTTAAGAGGATATCTAATGTATACATTGAAGGGCTGAAGCACCTCTCTTAAGCGCTTCTCTAAATATTAGTTAAACCTCAGTCAGAACTTTATTTTCCCTTACTAATTTGCTAGTAATTATGCAACTTTAGAGTGACAATTATTGAATTATAGGAGTGGTAGAATCATCAGACAGTTTAACATTTGCAGAAGAAGGTTAATTATCTGAAAATTTGAGACTTATCCGGAGCTTTAAAAAAATATTTTTGTCTCAGTTTTTAAAAATGTGTGCATATTTATTTAGCTCCTTAATGCATGTTGTTTCCAACCAAGTAAATCTATTTTCAAAACAGAGATTATTTAAGAGATTTGGCTTATTTTTCTTTTCTTGGTGAATGTGCCAAAGGTCTGTTTTCTATAAGACGTGTGTCTGTTTCAACTTACTATTTTGATTATGAGTAGTTTATTATCCAGATAGACCTTCAAAAATAGAATATTTGCTAAAGAATTCTTATGTATATGGTTGAGTACATATTTTAGAATGATTTAGGATTTATAAATAGCATGTAATGTAATATTGGGAACACGTTAAGTATAACATTAAAATGTATTTAAATGTATTAAATACATTTAAGGTATTTAAAGTATTAAAATGCTTTAATAAAAAGGAAAGAAAAAAAGATAATGTTCTAAGCATTTCCAATAAGGAAGTGAGTGGGTGGAACGTCTTCAAATGCTGATTTGGCTTCCCTTAGAACAGTGTTAACGTCTTCATACTTTACTGACTCAGGTTCCAGCATTTACATTACCCACTTAAGTTTGTCCAGTCTCCCAAGTTTTATTACTTTTTATGAATACTGCCTTGAGATTCTGACTTCCAAACTTTGACTTCTACCTTTTTATATTAGGGGTGTGAACTTCCTGGGGGGCAGTTCTTTTATGTATGAAATTGCTCAGAGTTTCCATCTGCTTTTACTTGCCTTGTGGTCTTGAAGATCATGCTTGGCCCATGGGATATTACAGTGTGCCGAGAGGATGTGGAGTTTTGTCAGCCAGTGAAATATGTCTTTTTTTTTTTTCTTTCTTTCTTTCTTCTTCTTCTTTTTTTTCTTCAGCGGCTTTCATACACTCCTCATCCTGTGTGGTCTTCACTAAACTGAATTTATATTTAACAGAACTACTCACCCTCTTTATCATCTTCTATGACTTGGCCTTTTCCAAGGAGAAGGTGTGTGGAAGTAACATCTGAGCCAAAAAACTAGAGCGTTGGCAATAGGAAAACCTAAAACCAAAAGCCTGAAATATGTTATATATGAATGTGTTCAATATTCACAAATGTGTAGTTTGTAATGCAGAAGAGTATCATATTTCAGATACGTACAACTGTCAAAAAAAATGTTCATGCCAACAGTAGACTCCAAGTGTTGTCTGTGATCCAAATGACTTTTTTGCTTGTTTTTAGGCACTACTGCAGTCTTCAGTTAAGCAACAAGTAGAAGCTATTGAAAAACAGTACATTTCTGCAATTGAGAAACAAGCACACAAGTGTGAAGAGTTGTTGAATACTCAGGTAATAAAATTGCACATCCATTATATATTTATACTTTTTTTCTGACTCTCCTCCCCTGAGAGCTGTATAACTGTTTATTCAGTTTCGTGCCATTTACTTTCCTTGGTGTATTTTGGAGAAAAAAAATATGGTTATGTAAACTTAATGTTAAAGTTTGGGAATTTCATGAAAGACTAAAAATAGAGCTAAAGCCCTAAAATATGTGACTGTCCCACAAATTAATAATTCTTATGTTAATTTCTGGGTTATGATATTATTCAACAAATGACAAGGACAAAGAGATCACTGAATGTATTATGGCATGTGAAATGGTTTTTAGGATTATAAGATTTATAATTAATACTTGAATTTTTAAAGGCACTTATTCATGTTTGAGTACCTTTTGCTACATGTAGGGATTGGTCTCTATTTGAATTTTTTCGTGGAATTTTTTGTTTCTTTTCTTGATTTAATGTCTTAGAAGACATTAAAGACATGATTAGCCGATTTACACTGAACAATCAGTTGAAGATCATTTATGGAGGTGTCATAGTATGAGTAATATATTCGAGAAATTCCCAGCAACACTTGTAAATAACATAAAATATGGTAGGTGAGAATAAAACCAGCTTTATTTACTAGAACTTTTTTATATCATGGTAGGAAAATATACTAAGAATTTGGAAAACAAAATTAGGGGTAAATTTAAATAGAGACTTAATATGCCACCCCATCACTGAGACTGGGGTCAATTCTCTTAAATTTTTTCAGTATCATTTTAATAAATGGCTTGAAAGGAAATACATGGAATTTTATAAATTTAAAATAACAATTATATTCTTATGGGTGGCGAAATACCAGGTTGTCAGAAGTATGAAGTATATGACTTTGTAAATGGACAGAAAAATCACCGAAATAAATTAAGGTCACAGAACTGTGAAACAGCAGAAAGCATGTATTAGCCAAGGCAGGCCGGTTAAACCCTAAATGCTCTGACTTCTCACAGCAAAGATTTATATCTTACCCATGCTACATATATACTGAGGATTATCTTGGGGCTTTGTCCCATGTCGTCGTCCTCCCCGTAGGAATTGGCCTGGTAGTGTAGGTCCTATGTGGTTCATTACCTGTTATCATTGCAGAGTGAAAAGGAGCCCAGTCAAATTTCCTACTATTAATTCAATATTCTGGACTGGAAATGATACTTCCACTCTCAATTTATATCCATAGTGCTCCACCTCATCATAATGGGGCTAAGTAGTGAGATCCTACTACAAATCTGAAAGGGAGAGAGCAGGAAATACTTGGTAAGCAGCATTAGTTATACCACAGTTGGCTTTTATGATTGCCAAATATTCCCAGTCTCCATCTTACAGGCAGATTTACTCAGCCTGTCTCTTTGGGAGATAATCTGAAAGTTCTGACCAGCTATGGCCTCAATTTCAAAAGTCCAGAATCTTTAGATGGTAGGTAGGGAATGATGTACCCCAGTCTCTGTATTTGGTATACAGTGGCAAGATAAAGGTGTTTACTATAGTCACTCTCAAGAAGAATAAAGAATCAGAAATGTACAGCTATCATTAGTATATAGCAATTCTGAAATCTCAGTGGTCAGATTAAATAAGATCTCTGTTATGGGAATAGGATTGATCTTTGAATGACCATGATTCTCTGTTCAGGGTTTAGGCATAGGTTTTCTTCTAGTCCATTGTTCTTTATGATCTTATAGATTTTAAGTTTTCAGTATCTTTGTTGGCTATCCCTGAGTATTGGTGATTATACCATTTCTCAGCCTGCTTCTTGATTATAGAGAATTGGGAGGCATGGGTCATTTTAGATAGCAAATAGTGAGAGTTCAGGGTAATGGTTCTTTTGGCTCCTTATCTGTTTGATTACAATCGGCTCCATTCATCAGAGGCAAACCCACAGTTATTTTAGAGACCTACTGCCTACATTTAATATACTTATATGTGTTTTGTGTCTTCCCGTTTGTCTTTCTCTTTTTTTCTGATTAAAAATAACTTCATATAGCAAACATGGGTTGAAGAAATTCCAGTGGTCTCTTTTCTCCAAACCATTTGTCCCAAATGAAAATATATATAGGACAGTCACAGCTTTGTTGGGTCTGTGCTTGGAGACACTAATCGATTAAATCTTGAACAGTGGATGTGACTAACACATACTTGGTTTAATACTCACTGTAAGGTTGAATTTAGTTGGTCTTTGTTGCTCAAAGACCTTCTCAGCTATTTCTTTTAGAAGTTGAGGTTGGGAAGGTGGTTATTCCTGCAAGTCCTCAAATTTCTGAACTTTTTCTGTTAACTGTAATTCAGTTCTTGTGAATTGTCTTTTCTTGTGTATTCATTGCTGAATTTGTCTCTTTCTTATATTGCCTTGTCAAAAATAGCCAATAGCAGAGCTAATAAATGAATTCAGCGCAGTGGCAGGTTAAAATATTAACACACAAAATCACTCATGTTTCTATACACCCTCAATGAATATCCAAAAAAGAAATTAAGAAAGCAGTTAAGTTTACAATAGGATCTTAAAGAATAATATTCTTAGTGGTAAATTTAACCAAGGAGGTGAGAGACTTGTCCATTGAAAACTACGAAACTGGGTGAAAGAAATTTAAAATAACGTAAGTAAGTAGAAGGATATTCTGTGTTCATCAGTTGGAAACACTGGGTGAAGAGCAGTCCAGCACTACCTCAGGACACATTGAGGAGCAGAAGCAGTTCCGTATGGTGAAATACTATTAAAAACCAGGCACTAAAAGGGGATATGATTATAGGTAAAATCATGTAAAGTGTAAAATTGGTGATCCCACACTTGTATTCTCTAATCATATTTGAAATTTGAAGTTAGTAAATTTAACAAAAATAATAGCTGGATGGTTCCTTAGAAATAATTTAGTTTAGCATTCATGTGTATGTGTGTGTGCAGGCACATGCATTCATACCTTTCTCTCTGTCTCTCTCTCTCTCTCTCTCTTTTTCAAATTAAAGATTTAAGGGAAAATCAAGTAAACATTCAGAGTAATTGCAATCAGGTGTTCTGAAATCTGACTCCCTGCCTTTGTCCCTTAACGGTTTACTATGTAATGTCCTTAGCCTCTCTGTGCCTCATTTTTCTTATCTTTAGAGTGTATACACAAGTAATTCTTACCTCATAGGATTGTCAGGAGTATTGTATGACATCAGATTTACATAGTGCTTAGAATAGAACCTGGCACATTCTAGGTGTTCAGCTGATACTGACTGAATTATTATCATATTTTTTATTATTGATCACAAGATTTCTTGGTCAAGGTACTCCCAAAACCAGGGTTAGGATTCATGTTTCCTAATTTCCAGGCTATAGAAGAAAGGTTACTTACTTGTAGTTCATATATTATCTGTGTTTGATTTTGAAAAGTCAACTTTAAATTTTTACACATTTACTTTGGGGCCTTGTTTAGCATTTGAATGCTAGACCAAGCTTTTGTCCTTCCCTCTCTTCCTTATTTAATGTGGGCCTTTTATATGACTGATATTCTCCTGGATTATATGGATATAACATGAGCAGGACACAGTCCTTCTATTAATATTAAGCAGGTAAAAATCAATGAGATTATTGTAAAACTGTGGTAAGTTATGATGAAATAAATGTTATATTAAAGGGGTATATAATTCTTTCATATTGTGTGAGGGACCACTTTAGTGGACTAATGATGAGATTGTTCAGGGTTCATGGGGCCTAAGTGATGTCAGAACTGAGAATTCCACATGAGAGCGGTAGATGGAATAGCATATTCACAGTCTGTTAAATGAAAGAGTATAACGTAAATGTTTGACAAGGGGGGGCTGACACTATTTGAGACTACGAAATGAAAGATTATTTTATGCCACAGAAACAATAATAAAGGACCTTGTCTGCCATGTTGTCTGACAGGAAATTGGGAGCTGTTAAAAGACATTAACTAGAGAAGTGACATTTGTTCAGATCTGCATTTTAGAAGTATTACTCTAGTAAAGTTTAAAAAACACTTGATGGGAGACAGTATTAGAAGCATATAAATCAGTTAAACAGCTATTACAGTTATCCTAGTGAGAGAATGGTGGTGGCTCAAAATAAGGTGGGTGTGTGGGAAAGAGAGGTTTTAATGGTTTTGAGTCGTATTAAGGGAACAGAAACCAGAGAATTTGTGGGAAGAAAAGAGAGGAAGTAAATGTTGACTGATAAAGGATATAATTACACATACACAAGCACACACATTTTATATACCTAAATAGGTATTTATGTACATGAATATGTTTTTGTGGTTGGTGACCAGATCTTTGGTTTTGGCAATTCACTGAAATAGGAAACTTAAGACCTGCAGCATGGTTAGGGTTGAAAATTTCGTGTTTTAGATATGTTGAGCTTGTATGCCTGTGGAATATTCAAGATCAGAGTTCATAAGAGAGTTGAATACAGAGTTTGGAACTATGAGAACTCTTTTAGTGGATGAATTTGGAAGTCATAATTATGTAGAAGGTCAGTGAAAGTATGTCTGTGGATGATACCAGAGACTGTATAGAATGAGAAAATAATTCCACCTAGGGTCCTGAGAGACCTCAATATAGAATGGATAGGCTAAGAGAGCTTATGAAGGAAACTATAAACTGGCAAGAAGAAAAGGAGGAAACCAAGTGCCTAGTATACCTAGATCATGAGAGAGAGTATTTTATAAAAAAAGTTGAGTGGGTAACATTTTCAAATAATGCAAAACAAGTAAGGTATGGATTTACAGATGATTGCTAGATAGGACAACAAGAAAGTCAGTAAGAAATAGTTTTGGTGGAATGGTGGACAAACAAAAGTGGATAATCAGATGAGGAAAAAAAAAAGGAGATGAAACAATAAAAACAGAAGACAAGTCTTTGGGAAGCTTAGATGATGAACATAAGAGAGCACTGTAGGTGGAGGGAGCTATGAAGGGGAAAATTTTCCCTCAGATATTTTGGCCTGGAAGTTGAGCTCATTTTAACACTTATGGATGAGAGCCAATCTTAGAAAGCCTAAAGATATAAGAAAGAAAAAAAACTGATAGACCAGAGTCCTCAGGAAAGAGGAAGTAATAAAGAAAGTTAATCTTTATTAGATGAGAAAGCATTTGCATGTATGCAAGTGGGAGTTTGTACGTGTGGGTGGAGGGTTGTATATGTGCATAGATACAGATATAATTTTAAATATTATTCATACTTTTGAATTGTAACATTCATGAATTTTATTTCTGAGTTCTTCTCCACCAGCACTTGTAAAATCCAAATTTCTGTGAAGGATATGTACGACATACTATTTATAATCTTTTAGTGCTATTAACAGATATAATGTGGAAAGTTACCCAAGCATACCAAATAAACTATCTGTATTATTACTTTGTCCTTAAGCTTTTTTTACAGAAAGAAAACTAAATTTGTCTTTTTCCTGCAGTGCCTTGTCAAAAATGTCTACAAATGATCAACACATGTTTTTAACATATTATCTTCTAGTGTCTTCCCTTAGAACTGTAAGTACTCATTTCAATTGAGTACAGAATGTGAATTCTATGAGAGTTAGGTAATGTGCTTATTCTGTATTTTACTATATCCCCAAAGCCCGTCAGTTTCTTGGTATTTGCTCTAAGTATAGTAAAATAGGCTTGTTATTGAGAAATATATACATCCATGTATCCACTGTCACAATCAAGGTATAGAACATTTCTATCAACCCAAGAAATTCTCTCTTGTCCTTTTACAGTCATCCCTTCCATTATAGCTCTAGACCTAGGCAACCAGAGATCTACATTTTCTCACTATTGATGAGCTAGCTTTTATAATTTCATAAAGATGAAGTAAACTATGGATTTTTTTTTTATATCTGTCTGCTTTGGTTCAGCATGTTTTTTGAGATCATGAGGTTACTGTATTAGTAATCTATACATTTTGATTGCTGACTGGTATTCTGTTATATGGATATATAACATTTTGTTTATCCATTCACTTATTCCTGGACATTTAGATTGATTAACATTTGGGGTTGCTGTGAATATTTACATGAAAATCTGTGTGGGAACATATGTTTTTTTTTTTTATTATTTAAAAATATTTAGGTATGGAATTGCAGGATCATATGGTAAGTGTTTAACTTTATAAACAACTTCCAAACTGTTTTCCAGAGTTTCTTGACATGTTATATTCTCATTGTAATGTATGAGAGTTCTCTTTGATCTGAAGCCTATCAGCACTTGGTATTGTCAATGTTTTTCATTTTAGCCTTTTGTTTTCTTTTGAATGGGAAATGGCATCTCATCTCACTGCATTTTCTGAATAACAGTTGATAATAAGCATCTTTTCATGTGCTTACTTACTATTTGTGTTTTCTTTTGTGAAGTATATATATGTTTTAATCTTTCATTTTATTTTATTGTCTATCTTCATAATTTTAGTTGGTTTTTATAATCTAGATATAAGTCCTTTGCCATAATATGCATTATGAATATTTTCTCATTTTCTGGTTTCCTTTTCACTTTCTTGATGGTATCCTTAGATGAATAAAACTTTAATTTTGATGAATTCAAACATCATTTTTTCTTATGGATCATACTTTTGATGTTGTATCAAATCTTTACCTAACTATAAGTCACCATGATTTTCTCCTATATTTTCAGTAAGAAGCTTTATGTATTTTCTTAGGTTATGTATGTGATTCATTTTTTAATTTGCTTGGGGATGTAATGAGATAGTTGAAGTTTCCCCCCTTTCCAACAACTTCCAATATGAATATCCATAATGATTTCAGCACCATTTTTTTAAAAAATAAAATTATCTTCTCCTTCAAAAATTGCTAGAACTCATACAGGAATTCAGGAGAATGGCAAGATATAAAATCAATGCAGAGAAATCAGTTGCATTTCTGTGCACTAACAATGAGACAGAAGAAAGAGAAATTGAGTTGATCGCATTTACAGTTGCACCCAGAACCATAAGATACCTAGGAATAAACCTAACCAAAGAGGCAAAGGATCTGTACTCAGAAAACTCTGGAACACCCATGAAAGAAACTGAGAAAGACACAAAGAAATGGAAAAATGTTCCATGCTCATGGATTGGAAGAACAAATATTGTGAAAATGTCTATGCTACTTAGAGCAATCTACACTTTCAGTGCAATCCTTATCAAAATACCTCAGTTTTTATCACAGAGCTGGAACAAATAATCCTAAAATTTGTATAGAACAAGTAAAGACCCCAAGTAGCCAAAGGAATGTTAGAAAAGAAAACCAAAGCTGGGAGCATCCCAGTGCCTGACTTCAAGCTCTATTTCAAAGCTGTAATCATCAAGACAGTATGGTACGGACACAAAAATGGACACCTAGATCAATGGGACAGAATAGAGAACCCAGAAATGGACCCACAACTCTGTAGCCAACTAATCTTCGACAGAGCAAGTAAGAATATCCAATGGAAAAAAGACAGTCTCTTCAACAAATAGTGTTAGGACAATTGGACAGCCACATGCACAAGAATGAAACTGGACCATTTTCGTATACCACACACAAAAATAGACTTAAAATGGATGAAAGACCCAAATGTGAGACAGGAATCCATCAAAATCCTTGAGGAGAACATAGGCAGCAACTTCTTTGACCTTGGCTGCAGCAACTTCTTGCTAGACATGTCTCCAAACGCAGGGGAAACAAAGGCAAAAATGAACTATTGGGACTTCATCAAGATTAAAAAGCTTTTGCACAACAAAGGAAACAACTGACAAAACCAAGAGGCAACTGACAGAATGGGAGAAGATATTTGCGAATGACATTACAGATAAAGAGCTAGTATCCAAAATATACAAAGAACTTATCAAACTTAACACCCAAAGAACAAATAATCCAATCAAGAAATGGGCAGAAAAGGGACGCCTGGGTGGCTCAGTTGGTTGGGCGACTGCCTTCAGCTCAGGTCATGATCCTGGAGTCCCAGGATCGAGTCCCGCATCGGACTCCCTGCCCAGCGGGGAGTCTGCTTCTCCCTCTGACCCTCCCACTTCTCTTGCTCTCTCTCTCTCATTCTCTCTCTCTCAAATAAATAAATAAAATCTTTAAAAAAAAAAAAAGAAATGGGCAGAAGACATGCACAAACATTTCTGCAAAGAGGACATCCAGATGGCCAACAGACAAATGAAAAAAATGCTGAACGTCACTCAGCATCAGGGAAATAAGAATCAAAACCACAATGAGATACACCTCACACCAGGTAGAATGGCTAAAATTATCAAGTCAGGAAGTAACAGATGTTGGTGAGAATATGGAGAAAGGGGAACTGTCTTACACTGTTGGTTGGAATGCAGACTGATGTAGCCACTCTGGAAAACAGTATGGAGGTTCCTCAAAAAGTTGCAAATAGGGCTACCCTATGACTCAGCAATTGCACTACTGGGTATTTACCCCAAAGTTACAAATGTAGTGATTCGAAGGGGCACCTGCACCCCAGTGTTCATAATAGCAACGTCCACAATAGCCAAACAATGGGAAGAGCCGAGTCCATTGACAAATGAATGGATAAAGAGATGTGGCGTGGTGTGTGTGTGTGTGTGTGTGTGTGTGTGTATAAAAAACATATATACACACACATATAAATGGAATAGTACAATATTATGCAGCCATCAAAAAATGAAATCTTGCCATTTGCAATGACGTGGGTGTAACTAGATGGTATTATGCTGAGTGAAATAAGTTAATTGGAGAAAGACAATTATCATATGACCTCACATGTGGAATTAAGAAACAAAAGAGAGGATCTTAGTGTAAAAGAGGAAAAAATAAAATGAAACCAGAGAGGGAGACAAACCATAAGAGACTCAACTATAGGAAACTATAGAGGGTTGTTGGAGGAAAGGGAGGTAGGGGAATGGGGTAACTGGGTGATAAGACAGTAAGGGGGACACGTGATGTAATGAGCACTGGGTTTTATATAAGACTGGTGAAAAAAAAAGTATCTTTTCCTTCACTGTATTACCCTGCCATCTCGGGAGAAGATCATTTGACCATGTGAGTACAGATTTCTGGACTCTTAATTTTGTTCTATTGACCTGGTATTTTTCAACCTTGGCAATATTGACAGTTGGAGTTGCATAATTCTCTATTACGGAGGGCTATCTTGTGTGCTGCAGGATCTTGAGCGGCCTCCTTCATTCCCACCCCATGAGTGCCTATAGCATGTGCTTCAGTGTGATAACCAGAGATGTCTCCAGATACTGCTAGATGTCCCCTGGGAGAATGGGGGTAGTAAACCACTATTGGATGAGTACCACTGCTATGATCTAGTTTTCTATCTGTACACCAATACCATACTCTCTTGATTAGTGTAGCTTTATAATAAGTCTTAAAATCATGAACTTAAAAACTTCAATTTTATTCTTGAAAATTGTTTGGCTAGTCTAGAGAATGTGCGTTTTCTTATACATTTTATACTCAGTTTGTCAGTTTCCATTAAAAAAAAAAAAAGCCCAGTTACTATTTATTGGGATTGCATAGTCTATAGGTAAATTTAGAAAAAATTGTCATCTTATACTCTTACCTTGATTATTTTATTTCTTTAGTTTCATTGGCTTTCTATTCTCACTTATTCCAGTATCTTAAAACCAGAAGCTTAGGCCACTGATTGAAACTTTTATTTTTAAACCTAGGCATTTGGTGGTATATTTCTTCATGCACTCTAGGTGCATGTCTCACTTATCTTTTTAAGAGAGAGAAGATGGGGGGGGCAGGGGCAGAGGGAGAGAGAAAAGAGAGAGAATCTTAAGCAGGATCCACGCCCAGCATGGACCCCAACATGTGCTCAATCTCACAACCCTGAGATATGACCTGAGCTGAAATCGAGTGAGATACTTAGCCTACTGAGGCACCCAGGCATCCCTTCTCACATTTTCAAATGTCCTGTTTTCATTTTCAGTGAGTTAAAAGTACTTTCAATTTTTCTTTTGATTTCTTCTTTTTTTCATGGGTCATTTAGAATTATCTTATTTAGTCTTACAATATTTGTGGTTTTCCACATGTATTTCTTTTATTCATTTCTAATCTTGTTCTAATATGGACAGAGAATATTTCATGTAATTTAAATACTTTTTTGAGATTTGTTTTATAGCCCAGTATATGCTGTCTTGGTAGATGTTCCTTATCTACTTGAAAATAATGTGCATTCTTCTGTTGGTGGAGTTTTGTTCTTGTTTTTTTTTTTTTTTAATAAATGTCATTTAGATCAAGTGTTTTGATTGTGTCTTTCAAGTCTTCTGTATTGCTATGGATTTTCTTTCTACCTGTCTGCCAGTCAATGAGAGGAAAGTGTTGAAATAGCTGACTGTGCTTATGGATTTGACTAGTTTCCCTTGCAGTTCTATTTTTTCCTAGGAATTTTGACATGCTAAACATTTTGGATTGAGTCCTCATCACATAATTTTTCCTTTAACACCATAAAAACGCCTTTTCTCTGATAATGTCATTATGAAATCTACCTTGTATGATATTAATATAGTTTTTCCACCTTTCTTTTTATTATTGCCAGAATAATATATTTTCCCCTATCCTTTAACTTTTTTTCCTTATTTACTTTTTCCTTTATATTTTTTCCCCTTTACTTTTAATCTATTTCTGTCTTTATGTTTTAAATGGGTTTCTTGTAGAAAACATGTAGTTGGATCTTACTTCTTTTATCTAATCTAATAACCAGTGCCTTCGTTTTGTGTTTTTGAAACTCTTTACATTTAGTTTGATTTTTGAGATTTTTGTATTTACAGTGTATCATCTTGCTATTTGTTATCCTGTCTGTTCCATGTTTTCGTTTTTTTTTTTTTTTTCTTTTAATGCCTACTTTTGGGTTATTTTAATGACTTCACTTTATGTCGTTTGTTGGCTTATCATGTAACTCTTTGTTATTTTGTGATTACTTTAGGGAAAGTTGGTGGACATTTTTTGAAAATGGATAGATAACAAATATTTTAGGATCTCTGCTGAAACTATTTAACTCTGCCAGTACAATGAGAAAGCAGCCACAAATGATGTGCAATCGAATGGCCATTGCTGTGTTTCAGTAGAAGTTTATTTACAAAATCAGGCTACTGATTTGATTTGAGCTGGAGACCGTAGTTTTCCAAACCTCTCTGCTCTAGCAGGACAGGAACTGTTGTAACTTGGAGAATTTAAGGATCTTGAGTTCTTAATTTCCTCTTTATGGTATATTTTTTTCCTCAAATTTGCTTTATTGTGAAAATCCCTTAGATTCCATGTTAATAATGTTCCTTTCCTGCAGAGTCTGATACATTAGTACTACTGGGTCAAAGGAATATGTGAACTTTATGAAATTGGCAGTATTTAGCTATTTTTAGCCTACAAACCCAGCATTTTATGTGCTTCAACCTATTGTATTTTTAACAAGAATCCAGGTGAGTATTTTGTTTCCACAATATTAGAAAACATCATTTTGGACAATGTTTTCTAAATTTCTTTATAATGAGAATACTGGGGATATTTGTTTATTACTCAGATTAACAGGATTCTGCTCTATTAATTTTTATTCTTAATGACTTAGTTGGAGCCCACCTATACATATCTTTAAAGGCAAATCAGGGAATACCTATGAGAGAACTTAGAGAGACACTGTTTTATTATTGCCTTTATAGTGTTGATCTTCAGCACCTCTTACTCTTAATTTCTCATCCTTCAGGTTTCCAAAATGCAGAGGAAATGTAGTAGGAAATTACTCCACTTTTTTAGGTGTCTTTAACCTCAAATCACTTAAACAGATAGTTTGGAAAAAAGGACATGTAATTTTTGATATCTTTGTGGACTAAGATGTCACATCAAATGATGTCTTTTATTCTTTATTAGTAGTTTAGATTAGGGTAACTGTGTAATTTCTTTGTACTTATTTCTAAAAATCTCTAAATTAGAGTTAATTGTAGTATTGAACAGGTGCTATGTAAGGATTAAGTGAAGCAAAGTGCCAGTGTATAGTAATTATTCAATAACCAGTAGCTAGAGTTTTGTGGGAAAATCTTTTGATTTGATTCCTTTGTTTTTTGTGATTACAGTTATGCAAAGGATGTCCAATATCCTGCAATACAAGAAATAGTTCACTCATCCGTTGTTATTTTTTAAGGTTTTCTATTTGAAAGAATGCTTAGTTTTTAACCTAGTTACAATTTCTGTTAGAATTTGGTAATTGTTTTTTTTGAAAACATAATTTCCATATAAATTTTGGAAATTTTCTTCTCTACCAATTTTGAGACTCTGTATCACAATTTACTGCAATTTTTGGTAATTAAATAGAACATACAAAAAATTAATGTAACAACAAGCATTAGGATATAATATCTGGTTTCTTAGCAGAGGAAAAAAATTTTTTTTTCTAATATTCTCCTAGGTTCTTAGGCTAGGGCTTTGTAAATTGAAGTGCCAAAGACAAATTAACAGGAGATAACCATACAAATTTATTTAATATAAATTTACATGACATGGGAACCTCCATAAAGAAGAAAAAAACCCTAAGAAAGTTAAACCTGAGCATTTTTATTTTTTAATTTTTTTAAAAAGATTTTATTTATTTGTCAGAGAGAGTACAGGGAGGGGGAATGGAAGGCAGAGGGAGAAGCAGGCTCCCCACCGAGCAAGGAGCCCGATACAGGACTTGATCCCAGAACCCTGAGATCATGACCTGAGGTGAAGGTGGACACTTAACTGGCTTCCCAAACCTGAGCATTTTAATACTAGTTTTGATGAAGAGTAAAAAGTCATAGAAAAATATGGTAGGACAAAAGGGTGGGAGCTAAAGGTAGTAAACTGGGTGCATTTTAGCAAGACCTAGTCATTTGGATTCTTTTTGTCATCCGTCTTTGGAAATAAGGAAGCTCCCTTTTTTCAGGGTATAAGGTAATATTTCTCACGAGAAGGTCTTATCACTTGCTTCGGTGGAAAAGAGGAGGTCAGAGAATTCTTTCTGCACCTTCCATTTCTCAAATTCCTTTAGCTTAAAATACATAGTATGCCAAGGTGCCAGAATTTGGGAGATTGTGTTCTGAACCCCATCAGTTTCATTATGACGTATTTGCTTCAGATCTTTTTAATTTGAGGGAGAAAGTTACAAATAAAGCTAAGCCTCAGTTTCTCTGTCATACTTCCCTTCCTCTTCCTCCTCTAAAGGACAGACATTTTATGACTTTACCATGTTTTTACTCTTGGCTTCATGTACCCATACTATTCAGTATTTAGTTTTAGTTCTTAAATTCTCCAAAATGTTGTTTTTAGTTATATTTTTAGTGATGTACTCACATACTTACACATTTTATTACCTTTTACTTTTTCTCTCCTTCATGTGTTCAATTTACTTCTTATGCTATAGTCTTTATTAATTGTAAAGTACAAACTTTAGTAATATTTGTTTTTCTGAAAAATTTTGTTACACCATAATTTCTGAATAATATTTTATTTCAACACTGTGAAATTCTGTAGCACTTGTTTCCCATGAAGAAATTATTCCACTGTCTTTAATATGTAGTGTTTCTTATGAGATGTGTAATGTCAGTTCAATTATTGATATTCTGTAGATCATCTTTTTGCTTTGGTTTTGTTTTGTTGTTGTTTTTACCAATACTTGTTGCTCTTATTTAGCATATGGTTGTTACTGGGCAGCTCCTTCTCCCTGCTGGGGTCTTTTCCTTTGCCTTTGTGGGGTCAGCGTAGTTCATAAAAGCCTCTTTTTGCCTATATCCTTCCACGAAATATCTGTCAGGTAAAACCATTAATATGAGATAATCCCTTTTAGAGTCAGTAGTTTAATTTGTGTTGTTATTTTTCTGGACAGCAAACAAAGTTCAAGTAGCTTAGTTTTCTGCCAGCGATTTGGGAGTGCAAGTAAAATGTGTCACTTCCTCGCCAAGATGGTTAAGAAAAAGATGGGCTTTGCCATCTCTTTTCTCTTTTGCTCGTAAGAGAAAATATTAAGATTTTTTTTCAGTGGCAGCACCACAGGTATGAGGAGATTGGGTTTGTGAATTATCACTTGGAGGGAATCTGTCATTTGAGACAGTTCCATGATTAAAAAAGAAAACTTACGTTGTCTTAAGTCAGTGAAAATTTTGGAATATTTGTTGATAGCAGCTAGCATTACCATAATACCTCAGGACCCATTTGGCATCATTATCTTTGAAAAACTTTTATACTGCTACTCAAATATTTTTCTAGAACCCAAACCTTATCAAAGAAGTATATATATCTAGAAACCTGTTGCAAAGTTTAAAAATACTATCATAATAAATAGCAGCAAGAAGTCAGACTGTTTGAATCCTAGGTAAAACAGTCCTTTGTGTTTAGGACAAGGTAGAAGAGTTCATTTTAGTTAAAAGTGGGTAAGATTTAAATATGAAAGTATGAAAATATCCAAAAATAAAATTTTTAAAAAGTACCCAACATTTAAATAATTGGTTTAATTTTTAAGACTAACTTTGAACTGGAATACATTTAAAATGAAAGAAATTTATATCTGGGTTTAATTAAGATTAAGAAATCGAAGATTTATGCTTGGTCTCCTGCATTTCACATGATTCTTTTTTTTGGGCACCAGCAGTTGATCACATTAGGCTTTTTATTTGAGTGTTAGTATATTACATCTCCAGATCACAAGAATGTTTTAAAATCTTCCCTGCATTCATTTAGAGGAAAATTGATAATGATAGATTGTTATAAGACACCCACTCTCATTCTGCTTGGGCAGAGCAGGAAAATACTGTGGTCTTGGCACCTGTAGGGGAGGAAAAATTTTTATTCTACCCTTCAAGATTCTTTTGGCTGGTCTATTAATGAAATTGACATAAAACAGATTACAGGAGGAAAAACAAATTTAAATTATATGTATATGGGAGCCCCATGAGAATATGAGACCCATAGGCAGTCAGGCTTATATGCCATCCTGAGCTAAGGAGAAGAGGGGTAGGACTATGAGTTTTCAAAGGGCAGGAACATAATTCACAGGAAGATGAACAAGGAAAACATGTTTGTCATGCTTTACAGATACAGAGGGACGCAGAGAGAAATTTGCTCTCCAGTCCCTGCCAAGCTCCCCACCCCATCAGTTTATTACCACCTAGCCCATATTTTTTATAGTTATCTCTGTTAGTTCTCTTCCTGGAATAGGACCTCTATCTAAATTCCTTTAGGAGGTTAAGGGGGAGGTAAAAGCTCTTCCTGAATCTTTCAGCCTTGAATGACTTCAGCTGAAAGTGATCCACATGCTAAAGTAGCACATTTTGTCAGGGGAGACTTGTTTTGAACCCCTTCCCACCGTAAAAATAGAAAAAAAGAAACAGAAAAGTGCAAGTAGAAAAGAGCCAAGGGCAAGAAAGTAGAAATAAAGCCAAGAGCATATTGTTTAATCACATACCAGTGAGATTTTGCATGTGTGAATCCTGTAGAAACAATGAGGAGACTATTTTCCCTTGTTTAAGACATTAATGCTTTAGAACTGAAAATAAATCTTTACAGTGGGGTTGGGGGGGGGAGTTAATTATCTTACTGGCCAGAGAATTTGGAAAACAATTAAATGGAGAGAAACCAAAGGTTTCAGGTATAATTAGCTAGCTTTTTGATAATATTATAAACTAGGATCATCAAATTATTTTTTATAGTCTACTTCAGATTTTATCTACTTTAATATTTTTTTTCTTCCCAATTCAGTCTCATCTCTTGACCTCCAATTTAAGAGTCAGTTTATGATGTTAATTATTTGTTTATAAAGCTCACTTTAAAATGTGTATTTTAGAGCAAATCTTACTGTTAATAAGGATATATTTATGAAATCATAATATACAATATGTGAAAGATGATTTTATATATAATATGATTTTAAATAACCTTTTAAAAATGAAAAATATTGCGTTAAGAAAGCTTTATTTTTAAAATATTTATTTATTTGGGAGAGAGAGAGAGCAGGAGCAGGAAGGGTAGAGGGGGAGAGAGAGGGAAAGAGAATCCCAAGCAGACTCCATGCTGAGTGGGGAATCTGACTTGGGGCTTGATCTTACAACCTTGAAATCATGACCTGAGCAAAACCAAGATTGGATGCTTAACCAATTGCCCCACCCAGGTGCTCCACTATATGTATTTTTAAGGTTTTTTTTAAGTATAAAAAAAATTTGTTTTGAATTGAAATTTGTCTCTCTACCTGAGAAATTCTTGCTGAGGTCTATCTTAATATATAATGGTTGATGATTAATATGGAAGATATGACTCAAAAAAACCAGAATAGAGTAGAAAAAAACAGTGTTGACATTAGTTTCTGAAGAGTTTTATCATATTTTACAAAACAAGCCTATTTTTCTTCCTGACATTTTTCACTACAAAAGCTGAATATAATTATCAGGATACTTTTTGAAAATTCAGTGGTCAGTGTTTTGTTTTGTTTTAAACTTGTTTGTGAGATAGTTCATCATAAATCAGGATGGCCCTTAGAACTTTGTGTATTTGGTTGCAGAGTTAGCACCTAAACAGCATTCCTCATCCAGTTCATGCTGGAACCTTCCAAAAATATCAAAAGGATATGGGTCTTTATATCTAATAAACTTCTGATTAACTTTTTGTCTTTAAAGGATTATTTCTGACATATAGGGATTATGCCCCATGACTGTTAATATTATTGCTGTTCTAGTTTGGTGTGTATAGGCAGGAGCTATCTGGGGAACTTTTTCTTTTACTAGTTTCCTACACAGAAGTTTCTTTTGTATGACAGGGTATATCAAGAGGTTGATCATAGAGCAAATGTCAGTGAATATGGAAAGAAGGATAGTGAGACTCAGTAGATACAGATGTAAGCATAGAACAAGGTGAGACAAAGGCCGCCAAAACAACATGACTAAATAAAGATTAAAACCAACAGGAGGCTTTCCATGCCGATAGCACTCTTGCAAACAAGGTGAACGTGTCCTAAAACCCTCTGGGTTTTCTGCAAGAACTGTGGCAAGCACCAACCCCACAAAGTGACACAGTCCAAGAAAGGCAAAGATTCTCTTTATGCCCAGGGCGAGTGGTGTTATAACAAGAAGCAGAGTGGCTGTGGTGGGCAGACTAAGCCAATTTCTGGAAAAATGCTAAAACTACAAAGATGGTGCTGAGACTTAAATGTGTTGAGCCCAACTGCAGATCTAAGAGAATGCTGGCAGTTAAGAGACATAAATATTTTGAACTGAAAGGAGATAAGAAGAAAAAGGGCCAAGTGATCCAGTTCTAAGCTTTATATTTTGTTATATTATGTGAAGATAATAAAATCCGGAGACTGTGTTCACTTCCTTTGGTTGCATTTGGTTTTATAAGAGGGAAATAAACTAGTGTCATCAACAAAATTCCCTTTGTGGGGCAATTTATGCTTGGGGGGGAAAAAAGCCAACAGGATGAAGAGGACATTTTGTATGTCTATAATCACTTGTATACCTACTATCACATGTATAATAAATATATATATAATCATTGACATAGTTTGTTGTGTCTGGGTACTGATGAGCATGAGTACGACGTCTCTCATCCAAACTATAGTCAGACTCCTCTGAACTCCTTCTCTGCTAGGTCTCAATGTTGGGCTCATCCTTGATATGCTTGCTTACCCAGTATTCTCAAGAATCCTGCTGTCAGAGAGAATCCCCCCAATGCTTGATATCTGATCAAGTTCCTTATCCCCCATCCTTGATATCTAAACACCTTGGCTAGCCCTTAGCAAGAATTCTGTTCTATCAGTTAAGCAAGAATCTCCCCCTACCCTTGATATCTCATATTAATTTTCAGATCAACCAGTCTCCTCAACCTGCATCCCTGGCTGTAAAGCCCTGGTTGTTCTTGTATTGAAATTGAGCTGGTCTCTTTACTCTGTTGCAACAATTTTGGCATCTGTCACAATGGTCTTGAACAAAGTCTTTCTTACTATTTTAATGAGTGTCAGAATAATTTTTTCCTTAACGGTATACATACACACACTTAAACCCACATAACGTCAGTGGGCTTATCCAATCAACTGAAGGCCTTAAGAGTTAATACTACAGTTTCCCCAAAAAGAAAATTCTTCTTTAATAATGTAACACAGAATCCTGCCTGAGTTTCCAACCTGATTGGTTGCTGCCCTAAGGATTTCCTAGCTCCTACAGTGTGAGCCAATTCCTTAAAATCAATCAGCATCCAATCCCCCATTACCCCACTCTTCCTCCTCCACTCTCCTCCTACTTTCTCTTTTGCTTTCTCTTTCTTCTTACTCTCTCCATGTATCCTACTGGTTCTGTTTCTGTAGAGAAAGCTGTTTGTGAATTTGTATTTACTTATCTTTGAGATTGCCATAACTTTTAAGGATGCTTAAGTGCTTTGTTGTGCTTTTCTATACATGTTCTGTGTTACTAGGCTGTTGGAGTTTTGTCTAGCTATATAGTTCTTGAAAGCACTAAAAATCTGTATTTGCATCTATCACTCTTATTAAGCTGTCATTTTAGAAAAGTGTTATTTAGGTATTTCAAATGCTTTCTGTAAATCATATGATTGATTGTGATTGAGTGATTGAGTGATTGATTGATTTAGGTAGATATTGAGGAATTCTTGTCATCTTTACTGCATAGTTCCAAAAAATACTGTAAATATATCAAAGTAGTCAAAGTATAGTTTTCTCATAAATTCAAAAGTTCATCCAGCTATAATTCATCACTTTCTTGGTAATTATTTTTTATACTATAATTTATATGGGTATTATATAAAAAGTAGCTATCAAAATATAAATTTTTAAAAAATTAATAACAGATATTACCAGCTCTTTTTGCTTTTTATTTAATTTTATACACAGTGGTTATGAAACAATAACAATACTAATTTTATTACTTTTGTAGGAGCTAGGGTATTATTATTTGAATCCATTCTTAGTACACCATCAGGATCACTTGAGTCTTATTCTCATAATATAGGCAGAAAAAAAGTATGCCTTGAGGCCATTTATCTGCCAGGAAAAATACATTTTTATTACCTGTTAATTATTGTCCCAAATGTATATAGTGATATGTTAGCATAGTGTGGCTGGCCATAAAATTGTTTTTCTCTTACCACATACTTTACTTTTCTTTATTCTCCACATATAGTAAATTTAAGAAAATGAAGAAATTTTAAGTTGAAATTACTATACAGAAAATAAGAAGCTTTTACCTTATATTTCTCTTGAAAGCATTCTTTGAGAGAAAAAAAACACATCATCATGCTCATTTAAAATAATGCACATAATGTTCACATTAAGAAAGCCAGGGAAAGAATAGTCCTACTCATTGCTTGGGGAAAATATTGGTAATGATGATAAAGAGAAATCAGAACTTACTAACTTATGTTGAATTTTTTTCTCTAATTCCTATGTTGTTTTTTATTGTTGCTGTTGTTTTGTTTTACTTTTACCCTCACTAAGCTCTCTCAGTACAAAGGTGATTCTTTTTGACAAAGGATACAGTTAAAGAAGAACAAAAGCCTTAGAGTAGTGAAAAGGTGTAGTTGTGCACCAGCCTCTTGATAGCATGTACAGAATTGCTTGTTTAGGTGAATTGTGATCAAGAAATTAACAAATGGAAACAGTGAAACATTTTCTGTTGTCTTCTGAGGCATTTTTAAAAAATAACCTGAATACTGTAGACTACAAATGGGCTAATACCCTTAAATTTGAAAAAGAACATTTCACAAACCAGTAATTATAATGATGGTTCTTTTAATGATTTCAGAATGGATTGTTAAAGAAAGAATGGTAACTTCCACTAATGGGATTGATTTGCTAAGAAAATACTACCAGGCTAAACTTGTCCTTTTAGGGGACAGATTTATTAAGCTCGTAAGGAAAATGGGGCAGGAAAGTTACCTAAACTTTAATAAACCAAGTCACTCACAAGATCAATTTATAAACAAAAGCATGAAATACATGCGGGGAAAAGACATTAGATAAATTGATTAAATGAACATACCAACTATGTAAATATATGGATTGATATCCACTTAAAGGAGAGATATATAGTAGAATGTCACAGGGTTTCATCTTCATCTTTATTCTGCTCAGTATTGTCAGTGATTTGGATAAAAATATTGAAAACATATTTTCACATTTGATATGACATTAAGTTGTATTTAAAATATCTTAAAAGGCTGAAATTGTATATTATATCTAAAGCGAAATTCAAAAGTAATAAATATTAGTGGCTTAAACTTAAATTTTAACTTCAGCATTTGTACAGGGTTAGTAACCAAACTTAGCTATACCACATGTATTTAACATTTTTAGGAGTGTTATTTAACAGTAAGTTTTAAGAATAATGTAATTTTAGTCTGTTGTAATTGAAACTAGTTTTCTAAAACTCGGGAAGAAGAGAGTCCCACCCAGTCTAATTTGAATTCATATCACATAACTCCTTTTAATATGCCGTCATACTTACAATCTTTTATTGGAATATTAGAACATATTTAAAGAATAATGGATAAAGAATTGAAGGGACATGAAGATGTATAATATGAACTATAGTTGAAAGTATTTGAAATAAGTTGCCTATTTGGAAAATTGTTATATGGATAAAAGATTTATTTTGGATCATTATAGAGCTAGGGTCAATGTATTAAAACTAGGGGGAAACATTTTAATCCAACATGAAAATACAAAGTTGTATTAGAGTCACCTAATTGCATGACACTGATATGAAATTAGATGAATTAGACCATCTCTACCTATAAAAATGGGTATTTCATATGGTTCATCTTAATAAAAGGGATAACAGATAAGCAGTGTTCCTTGAGATAGCAAATTTCTCTTCTGTGGAGTAACCTAGTCATAGCACGGACAGTAATTTAATGGATAATATATCTTATCTGTTTGTCTGTCTATCTACATACATACATAGTGTGTGGAGGGGTTTAAGCATTGGATGAACAGTCAAATTAAGTGTCTTTTAAATTTATTTCTGATCCCAAGATTTTGTGATTCTAGAAATTGAATTTTGCACTTACTATGCATTTGCTAAATAGGGATCCAGATAGACATGGGCATGACTGTGGTTGACATTGTGTTGACCTAGAATGCCTTCATTTGTCTAGGTACATAAGTATCTTTTATAAATTTAAGGACATATTAAGAGAGTACTTTATGTAGTAGTGGACTATTTACTCCAATGCTTAATGGGAAATTTTTAAAAAACTATTTCTGTCTTTACATTGATAACCTTTTCTTCTTAAACAAGATTGTATGTCTGTAAACCAAAATCTTGGATATTTTTCCTCAGACAGATTGTCTTCTTTTAAATATCTACTCTGGATAAAATTAATGCTTTGGGTAGAATTAATTTCTTATGAAATACTTTTGATTAATTTCCTGATGAAGTATTGAAAGTAGATAGTGGAAATGATAGTAAAATAACTACTTATTATAGAAAAGTTATCTTGAATAAGGATTTCTACCCACTAAATTTCTTTTCTTTGCTCAGAGATGTTTATATATTGTCTTAAATGATAATAATTTTAATGAAAAAAGGAAGCATCGGGAAGATCTTTAAGAAACAGTCTTTATACTCTACCAGTTCTCTCTCAAATAAGGAATTTAATAATTCAGGTTGGAAAACTATTCATTATTTTTGGTACCTTGAGATTAAATCACAAGTTTGATGTTAGATGAAATATAGTTTTATTATCTGGACTCTTAAAGCATTGTTTCAATGGCCAAAAGGTTATCTGAATCAAACTCTGAAATAACATTCTGCATTTAAATTCTCACCTTTTGAAGATCTTTCTTTCTTTCTTTCTTTCTTTCTTTCTTTCTTTCTTTCTCTTTCTTTCTTTTTAAGATTTTATTTATTTATTTGACAGACAAAGATCACAGTAGGCAGAGAGGTAGGCAGAGAGAGGGGAAGGGAAGCGGGCTCCCTGCTGAGCAGAGAGCCCGATGCGATGTGGGGCTCCATCCCAGGACCCTGGGCTCATGACCTGAGCCGAACCCACTGAGCAACCCAGGCGCCCTTTGAAGTACTTTCAAGGTCTGTTTCAAGAAATAGTGATTCATTAAGTATTTTGAAAGTGTTTTCATAGATGCTTATGAGTTCTCCATCTACCCTTATTGTGTCTTAGCTGTTGTAAAGCCTGTAACACTTTAATAGTATCATGGCAATGACAGAGGAAGTAAAGTAAATACGTGACGTGAGGGTTAAAGTTCAGATTATAAATTATCAGATTTACCACAAGTAGCTGTCATGTACAATGTAATGACATGTACAATTACATTATAGAATATGTACGTGCTCTAAACATTTTACCATGTTAACTCATTTAATACTTATATTTTACTTTAGATATCTAGTTGTGCCCAGAATAGTAATCCTGTTAGTTCTCTTCAGAGTGGAAGGAGGACCTGGAGTATAGAAGTCTCTGGAGTGTCAGCAGCCTCCAGCTATTCCAGCTTTTTCTTTGTACACTACTATGCTCTACTACCCATTTTCATTTTTCTCCCTAAAATGAGCCCCTTTTCCTAGTAGCACATACTTGAGGAGTTTGACTTCTGGTAAAAACATGTGATTTCTCAGGCCTGACCATAGTGATTATAAAGGCTTTACCTGTCAGGTCTCACAGGAAAAAAAAACCTGCACTCTCCACACTAGACTTGGTACATAGCCGGTGCATGGTAGTCTTTGGAAGGAGTTGCCTTCAAGTATTCAGGCTCCCCTGGTGAGCTGTGGACTTCACTTTGCATTTCTAGCCCAGGCACTTTCTTTCCTATGTTTACTTCTCTGAGGTCTTGAGCACCTGTTTTCTTTTGGTGCTTCTGCCTAAGCCTCCTCCTTAGGAGGAGAAAACTTAAAGATAGTTTTCCCTACTCTGACTCAGTTATTCAGTACTTTTCCATTCCTCATCCCCCATCTTAAAAATACCAGAGACTGTTTAGGACTCCCAAAGCAGGGAGATTACTCTTACCTCTGCTCTGATTCATGTGGCCTTCACCTTGTGGGCAGTTTCTTAAGGAAGGGGGGTAGTGGGCAAGGGAAGGAAGGAAGAGAGGAATCAGCACAGTCTCTGATTTTAGCCACTTGCTTATATTATCACAGTAAGTGATTGAAACCTTCTCTGTTATTTTTGTTTTGGCTGCTGCTGCTTAATCAGCATCTCCCATCTGAGACGCACTCTCTGTAGATCAGCTGAGTTCCTGACAACACTATGGCCATAATTCTCAAAATAGAGTCCTTGGGTTAGCAGTTCAATATCTGCATTAGTACAAGTTCTGTAGCGCTACCTCAAACTACTGAATCAGAAATTCTGTTCTTAGGCCCATAATTCTCTAACAAATCGTCCAGGTGATTCTGATACATGCAAAAGTTTGAGAACCATTAATAGTGTTCCTATTACACATTGTTTTGTGGGTTTTGTTACCATAGATTAAGTTCCCATATGCATGGGTCTGTCTCTGAGCTTTCTTTCTATTCTCATGGATTAAACTGATCTTTTATTCTTACATAAATATAATAGTATTTTTATACTATGTTTTATTATAATGTGATATATTTTAATATGTGGTATGGCAAATCTCTGGTTCTTCTTGATTTTTTTTCTCTTTCTTTCAATACTTTAAATATTTCCCTGCACTCTTTTTTTTTCTTTATTTTTGTTAGTTTGCTTGGTTTCAACAGAAAAGTCTACTGTAATTCTTATCTTTTTCCTTTTCTAAATAAAGTGTTTTTTTTTTTTTTTTTCTTTTTGGTTTTTTTTTTTTTTAGATTATCTATTTTCTTTGAGTTTTTTGTCATTGGAAAATGATACACGTAGGATGGAGTTTTCTTTTTCCTTTTTTTTTTTTCTAAATATTTATAATCCTCGGTGTTCTCTCTGGTTTTGTGTTTGTCATTAATTTTAGAAAATTGGTGATTATTACTTCAAATACATTCGGATACTTCATTCTGTCTTCTCCTTTTGGTATTTCAGTTACACATACATTATGCCTTTTAAAGCCATCTCATAGTTCTTGGCTGTTCTAGTCTGTGTTTTTGTTTTACTTTACCTTCTTTTTTTTTTTTTTTTTTTCCTCTTTACACTTCAGTCTGGAAAGTTTGTATTGGCCTGTCTTCATGGTGATGATTCTTTTCCTTCGTTAGGTTGAGTCTGCTGATTAACTCACCAAAGGCATTCTTCTTGTCTGTCTTTCCATTTCTCACATTTCCTTTTGTTTCTTTCTTAGAGTTCCCATCTGCCCATTGTCCACCTGTCTGCATGTTACCTACTTTTTAAATTAGATTCCTCAACATATTAATAATTAATTAATTAATTAATTACTTTTATTTTAAATTTCCAGCCTCTTAGTTCCAAAGTCTCTGTCATATCTGAAACTGGTTCCAATGCTGTTTTTGTTCCTTTAGACTTTTTAGCCTTTTAGCATGCCTTATAATTTTTTGTTAAAGGATTAATATGTTGTATCATGTAATAGGAATTGAGGTAAATAGACTTTTAGTGGGAGGTTTTGTTAATTTGGCTGGGAGTGGATAGGTGCTTTAATGTTCTCTGTTTCTCTGTGTAGCCAGATGGTTCATCTTCCTTAAAAGTCCTTGTTTTTCTCTCCCCTATTGTCTTTGGCTTCCATAAGGACTTCTTAGGTAGAGTCTGCATCTTAATAGCTTTTTCAGCTGTCATCCCCTGTCAATAAACTATAGCCCTGTTGGTTTGCTGATGAGCTACTGGGGAGAGAAAGCATTCTATAATTTTATGATTAAATCTCAGTCTTTTAGAGGATCTGTGACCTTCCTAAGTGTTTGTTGGGTTTTCTCCCTTCCTTTATGTAAGACAAGAAGACTAGAGGGGGCTGGAATCTTGGTAATGTCTTTCCTCAGGTGGAACATTTTATAAGACTTTGATAAAGTCTTTTCACCTAAAGAAAGGCTTTTGTTATGGAGAATGCTAAGGGCATATTTCACAATGGCTACTTTTTCTATTCCCTTGCCAGAGCCATGAGGGAAAATTTCTTGGCTCTTCACACTGAAATTCTGATGGGTTTCTTGGGAAAAACCCCCACAAAAGTGTGGGAAACCCCCTAAGATATCAGCTCCTAAGTGTTCTCAGTCCGATACTCATTTTCACTCAGCTTCCAGCAGTTTTGCAAGTTTTAGCATTTAAGTGTTCCTACCAGTATATGTCTCCAGCAGTTTCTGCTGTCGGGATTTGCCTGTCACTGTAGATTTTGGGGTGGCAGTTTGCCTTGTCACCATTCTATGATGAAACTAAGGCATTGATCTTTAGTTTGTTTGGCATTTTTCTTGTTTTAAAAATTAAAGTGATGATTTCCAAGCTCTTTACATGTCATGCTGAAACCAAGAGTATGAATATATGTTTTCATTATTGACTTTAGCAAATTTTAGTGATCAAATCTTTTCTTAGATTAAAAGCTTCTTTTGGGGGTGCCTGGGTGGCTCAGTGGGTTACGCCTCTGCCTTTGGCTCAGGTCATGATCTCAGGGTCCTGGGATTGAGCCCTGCATCGGGCTCTCTGCTCAGCCGGGAGCCTGCTTCCCCCTCTCTCTCTTCTTGCCTCTCTGCCTACTTGTGATTTCTGTCAAATAAATAAATAAAATCTTAAAAAAAAAAAAAAGGCTTCTTTTGAAGACTTTGCTAATAAATAAGACCAATAAAGGTATAGGATGTCTAGTACTCTATTGGACAGAATTTGAAAACTATTTGTCCCAGCTAGTAAACTAAACAGAACCAGGGCTGTACCCTTTGGAACACTATTGTCAGGCATTCTTTTACTGCTGTTACTACTCAATATTGTATTTTTGTTATATGATGTGCTCATTTATGTTCATTCACAGTATTTACTGTGTGCCCTCATGTACTTCATAGAAATATAGTTTATTTCATTTTATTTTAAGATTTTATTTATTTCAGAAGAGAGAGGAGTTAGAGAACATAAACATGAGAAGGGGATGGGGCAGAGGGAGAAGCAGACTCCCCGCTGAGCAGCCAGCCTGATGTGGGGCTCAATCCCAGGACCTGGGATCATGACCTGAGCCAAAAAAAGGCAGATGCTTTAACCCATTGAGCACCCAGGTGCCGCAATAGTTTATTTTAGAGGGAAAAAATAGAGTACATTGTATTTTAAAATATGTGCTTTATGTAACTCTGTAATGTAAAATGGTTTGAAGAAATTCCCCTTCTTATCTAGGGAATATGTTTATCTTGCACAAAGAAGAGAAAGAGGCATTGTCTTTTTCTTTTCTACATTGTTTGCCTACATGGATGTGTAATCTTTTAAGAAAATATTTCAAAGGTGTTTGATGTGATCACTTCATTTACTATCTAAATATAGTAATGATATGATAATCTTTCCCAAGATGTTATTCACCAATTTTTATTTTGTGATGATTATAAGATTTGTGTGAGAAAATTGTCAGGCCTTTCTTAAGTCTTCTTATAACTTCAGAGTCTTAAAGCGCTCAGCTAAATCTTGAGGAAGGGGGCTGGTGTCTGATATATAATTCTTTTTATTGACTTTCCAATTTCTGTCATATATATGCTTCTGACCTGTGTTTCAACTGAACCAGTAATTTAGTCCATTACTGGTCTGTGTAAATCTTACCCACAGCTATTTCCCAAGGTGGTTTTGGGTCTAACGAGTGGTTGGTGTTGATGTCCAGCAGGAAATCTTGCAAACCAGATGATTGGTGTGGTTCAAACTGTAACCTTGTTAAAGCATTGGTCAGGTTGCACTTAGGAGAGTTATTTAATTAGTTTCCCAATAATATTTGTGTACAGTTTTTAGGTGACCACTACTTCTTTTTCTTTCATCATGGTTCAGAAAAAGACAGTTGCCTGTTGTTATCAGAGTCAGATATTAATCCAGTACTCTTATTTCTTTAAGTTACCTTTGGACAGTCATTTTATACTGCTAGAACTTCTCTTGAACACTAGTATCTATAATGATACCATAAACTTAAATTAAGAACTTTCAGTGTACTAGGTACTGTACTAGAAAGTTTTTTTTTTTTAAATATAAGAACATTCTCTGAATTCAAGAAACAAAGTCTTATTATGTGAGACATAAAAAGTGAATTATAATGCAGTATAATAAATAATACACTAGTGGTAGAAACAAAATACTCTGAGGTTACAGATAAGAGAGTAAGCAATTCTTCCTAAGATTTCAGGGAAGAGTTAAGAAGGTGTAACATTGTAATGGCATTTGAAAGAGTGGCCTTTTACTGGAGGAGAAAGTAAGGGTATTGTAAGTAGACAAAAATAGTATGAGTTCAAAATTAGTACAAAGTGTGTGTGTATTTTTTCTTCAAGTTTACTGAAGTATAATTCACATACAGTAGAATCCATCTATTTTAGTGAACCATTCTTTGAATTTTGACAGACTTAAAAATTTTGCAACCATGTAAATCAAGATTAAAAAATGTTCTCATGAGCTCCCTAAAATACTCTCATGCCCCTTTATAATTTATCTGTATATGTATTTTTATGTATATCAAGTAGAATTTTTGAGGGAAAAAATTATTTGACCTTACTTCGCTGATACTGAATAATTTGATCCTGTGTGGTATGATTTACCAGCCTTCCACATTTGGGTTATTTGGATGGTCAAGTTAATTTAGGAAACACTATTATGAAAGTTAATCACTTAAAAATTTATAGGCATGTATTATTTTTAATTACTTTACAATACCTGTTCCCATTAGTAAGGAGAAATGATGAAATTTAAAACTGTAATGTTGAATACAGTGCCTTTTTTTGTGGTTTTATAAAGGCCAAGTTATGACAGTAGAACAGACTGATGATTTTAGAAGGAAATGATGGAAATAGAACAATGGGACGAAATAGCTAAAATGAGTGTTATGATATACACACAACACACTTAATGAAAATAGTATCTAAATACGTAGGATTTATTCTGTCAGTCATTCTTAGCACATCCATTTGTAATTTGCAAAAAGCAATATATTCAGTACCCTAAAGAAGCCCACAGTCTGGAATGAGACTCTGATTTCTGGTATTATATTTACATAAAACATTATTAGCAAAAACATGCATTCCATTGAATTTGCTATAAAGAAACTGTGTATATATTTAGAAAGAAACCTAAGATGATGTATATAGATTCCGTTAAATTTCTCTATATGAAAATATTACAAGAATTCACTACTTAGGGGCACCTGGGTGGCTCAGTCAGTTAAGCGCCTGCCTCAGGTCATGATCTCAGAGTTCTGGGATCCAGCCCCACATTTCATTACAGGATAGATACTCCACTAGTGATTTCCACTGTAATGAAGTACATATTTAAGTGTTGCGGTAAAAATTATTTTATACCCCTCTATTTTTCTGTGAAAGAGAAATGTTCTGCCCATGCCAGGGGTGTCCTGTAGTTTCTGAGCCCTATAGTGGACTGTGACAGATGTGTGTGTCTAATTAGCATAAAATTGTATTTAAAATTACAAAAAAAATTTCTAATTATGACATTTTAAAATTTCTCTTAATTTTTGGTTCCTGATTATTTCATTGTGGCCAGAGGGTGATGTTTATATGACAGAGTATTTGAAATGTAATAATTACCCACTATTTGGCAAATTTTCATAAATGTTTTATGTATGCTTGAGAAATTGTGTATTTTCCACTGTTGGTTTAGTTTTACATATATATCCATTAATCAAGCATGTTATGTTCAAATTTTTTGTCACCATGCTGATTTTTCACTGCTTGACCTGCTGATTATTGAAAGAAATGCTTTAAAAATCTCATACTATAATAATAGGACCACCAGTTTTTCTTTGCAGTACTGTTGGTTCTTGCTTTATATATTATGAGGCTATGTTATTATGTGCATGTAAATTTAAATTTATTCTATATTCCTGGTATCATTTCGTAGTGATGTCTTCATTCTAGGAATTTCTTTTGCCTAAAGTCTTTTGTCAATATTAATATGGCTAAGTTTTGTCTTGGTTAGAATTTGCCCAAAGCTCTTTATAATTCATTAGTTATCAGTCTTTTGGGGTTTCAGTATATCTCTTATAAGGTGGATGTAGCTGGATTTTTATTGTTAATATGACATGACAATCTTTTTCTCTTAATTAGACTTTATTGTTTTAGAGATATTTAATATTCACAGCAAAACTGAACAGAAAGTATGGAGAATTCCCACATACCTTCTGTACGTGCACAGTCTTTCCTACCATCAACATCCCATAACACAGTTGTACGTTTGCTACCATCAGTATTCTATTCCTGTGGTATCTATATTGATACATTTTTACCATCAGAAGTCTGCAATTTACATTAGGATTCATTTTTGGTGTTCTTTAGGTTTAAACAAATATATAATGACATGTATCTGCCACTGTAGTATCATTCAGAATGGTTTCACTGCCCTAAAATTCCTCTGGTTTCACCTTTTCATCCTCCCTTCCACTCTAGCCCTACTAACTACTAACATTTTTACTCCCTCCATAGTTTTGCATTTTCCAGAATGTCATATAGTTGGAATACTGCAGTGTGTAGGTTTTTCAAATTGACTTCTTTCACTTGGTTGTATGCCTTTAAATGTCCCCCATGTCTTCTCTTAGCTTGATAATGCATCTCCTTTTGCACTTAATAATACTTTAGTGTCTGAATGAAGCACAGTTATACATTCAGCTACTGAAGGATATCTTGTTTTTCTCCAAGTTTTGGTAATTATGAATAAAGCTGCTATAAATACTTTGTGCAGGTTTTTATGTGGGCATACATTTTCAGCTCATTTGGGGAAATAGCAAAGGATGAGATTGCTGGATTGAATGGTAAGAGTATTTCTAGTTTTATAAAAAACTGCCCAACTGTCTTCCTGTACCATTTTGCATTCCGACCAGCAGTGAATGAGAATTCCTGCTGCTCTGCAGCCTCACCAGTATTTCATGTTCAGTGTTTGGGATTTTGACCATTCTAATAAGTGTGTAATGATATCTTGTTTTAATTTGTAATCTTCAAGTAGCGTATGATGTAGAGCACTTTTTCATATGCTTATATATCATCTGTGTCTTTGTTCAGCTGTCTCTTTTGGTGTTTTACCTATTTTTCAATCACCTTCTTTATATTCTTGTTTTTGAGTTTTAAGTGTTCTTTATATATTTTGCTTAACAGTCCTATCAGATGTGTCTTTTGCAAATATTGTCTTTTAATATATAGCTTGTTTTATCATTTTCTAGATAATTCTTTCTCAGAGTAGACATTTTCAGTTTTAATGAAGTCCAGCTTAATGTTCTTTCATGGATTTAAATCACCGTCATACTCAAGGTTTTACAGGTTTTCTCTTATGTCAACTTCTAGGATGTTCATAAATTTTGTATCTTACATTTTGGTCTGTGATCCCTTTTGAGTTAATGTATGTGAAGCGGGTTAAGGTCGAAATTTTGATTTATATTTTTACACATGAATGTTCAGTTGTGCTAGCACCATTTGTTGAAAAGACTTTGTTCCATTGTACTATTGCCTTTGCTTCTTTATCAATGATCAGTTGACTTCAGTTACAAAGGTTTATTTCTGAACTCCCTGTTCTGTTCTATTTTTTAAAATATTTATTTTTTTGTTAGATCGGAGGAGATGCAGAGGGTGTGGGAGAAAGGAACCCCAAGCAGACTCCTTGCTGATCGCGGAGCCCAGTGTAGTGTTCAATTTTGACCTGAGCCGAAATCAGGAGTCAAGACACTAAACTGACTAAGCCACCCAGGCCTTCTGTTCTTTTCTGTTGTTCTATTTGTCTGTTATTTTTTTGCCAACAGCCACACTCTCATGATTACTGTAGTTTTATATCAAGTCTGGAAGTCAGATAATGTCAGTCCTCCAACTTTGCTTTTCTCCTTCAAAATTGTGTTGGCGATTTTGACTTTTTTTATAAAAAAACATTTCTTCCAAGTCAGGCCTAGTGGCAACAAATTACCTCAATTTTTGTTCGTTTGAGAAAGCCTCTATTTCTCCCTTGCTTTGGCATGATAATCTCAAAATGTAATTTTAGGTTTGTGTTTTTTTTCTTGTTACTTCAAATATTTCACTTTATTTTCTTCTTATTTACATTGGTTTCTGAGGGTAAGTTGGATATGATTCTTATCTTTGCTCCTCTGTTAGTTAGATGTTCCACCAGCCCACCCCTGACTTCTTTCAGAGTTTTTCTTTACTTTGTTTTACATCAGTTAGAATATAATGTGTATAGGTTTCATTTTGGGAGGAATTCATTCTTTGGGGGAATATTCCTGGATTTGTTGTTTAGTGTCTGACATTAATTTGAAGAAATTCTTAGTCATTATTGCTTGAAATATTTCTTCTGTTTCTTTCGCATTTTATTCTCCTTCTAGTATTTTAATTAAATGTACGATACACATTTGTAGTAGTCCTACAATTCTTGGATAATTCTCTTGGGGTTTTCTCTTTTAGTCTCTCTCTCTCTTTCTGTCTCTCTCCTTTTTCCTGTTTGCTCTCCAAGTTTGGAAGTTTCTATTGACATATTATTTGTAATGAGTTGTATGAGTCCCTTATATATTTTGGATATTAACCCCTTATCAGATGTATGCTTTACAAATATTTTCTCCCATTCTGTAGGTTTCCTTTTTATTGTTCTCATTTGTTTCTTTTGTTGTACCCAACTTTTGGTCTTATGTAGTCTCACTTGTTTTGGTTTGTGCTGTTGCTGCCATTTAAAAAAAAAAGTAATTTCTAAGATTAATCATGTTAAGGAGATTTTTCCCTGTATTTTCTTCTAGGATTTTTTAAGGCATCAGTTATTGCATTTTAGTTTTTAATCCATTTTTAGTTAATTTTTTGTGTGTGGTATATGCTAAGGGTCCAGTTTTATTCTTGTGCATGTGAATATACAGTTTTCCCAGTACCATTTATTGAAGAGACTATCCTTTCTCCACTGACCGTTCTTAGCTTTTTTGTCAAATGTAAATGATTTTATATAAATAGGTTTATTTTGGGGCTCTTGATTATATTCCCTAGGTCTGCATGCCTATTTTATGCCATTGGCATATGGTTTTGATTACTGTAGCTTTGTAATATAGTTTAAAAACAAAGTGTGATGCACCACTTTTGCTTTTTTTTTTTTTTTTAAGGTATTCTTTTGACTATTCAGGGTCTTTTGTGGTTCCATAAAATTTTAGAATTGTTTTTCTGAAAAATGCCATGGAATTTTGATAGGAATTGCTTTGAATCTTTGATGGCTTTGGATAGCATGGACATTTTAACAATATTAACTCTTCCAATTCATGAACATGGGATATTTTCTTGTGTCTTCTTCAAGTTCTTTCATCAATGTCTTATAATTTTTTGTGTTCATATATTTCATGCTGTTTAAATTTATTTCTAAATATTTAATTTTTCTTGATGCTATAGTAATCGGGATTGTTTTATTTCTTTTTTAGATAGTTCCTTGTTAGTGTACAGCAGCAGAACTTAGTTTTGTATATTTGTTTTATCTTGCAACTTTACTGATTCTATTTTTTTTAAGATTTTATTTATTTGTGGGGGGATGGGATAATGAGAGGCAGAAGCAGAATCCCCACTCAGCAGGGAACCTGATGTGGGGCTGGATCCCAGGACCCTGAGATCATGACGTGAGCTGAAGGCAGACACTTAACCAACTGAGCCACCAGGCACCTCTTTACTAGTTTCATTTATTATAACACTTCTTGGTGCCATTTTAGGATTTTCTAGATGTAAGTTTATGTCATCTGCAAACAGTGATAATTCTTCTTCCTTTCTCGTTTAAATGCTTTTTATTAATTTTTCTTACCTAATTGTTCTGACTAGAACATCCAGTATTATGTTGAATAAAAGGGCTGAAAGCCTTGTCTTATGTCTGATCCTTGTCTTATTTCTGAAAGCTTTCAACCTTTCACCATTGGATATGATGTATGCTGTTAGCCATGAACTTTCTATATATGGTCTTTTTTATGTTGAGTTATGTTTCTTCTATATTCAAATTGTCATGTGTTTATCATGTTTCTCATGATCGTTTTTAATCCTGTGTTTATATGAGAATATTTATTGTGTTTTATTATGATAGGTGTTTATCATGTTTATGTTTATCACAATAAATGTTTATCATGAAAAGCTGTTGAATTTTATTAAATGACTTTCTACATCCATTGAGATGAAATTAAAAGTGGATAGCACTGGAAAGTCCTTCTGTGTAGGTGTGTTCTTGGTAAACTTTTTTTAAAAATCACAATAAACTTATTTTTTCTCATTCTCCTAGAGTAGTTTTGCTATACATGTAATTCTAAGTTAATACTAATTACTATTTTTATAGGTGATTAATTATTTCTTTATGGCTGCTGATACAGAATCTCTTTTTGCTTTGAGTTCTGCTTTTTCACCTAATACTACTTGGTGTGAAATTTTTAAAAAAATGTTTATATTATGTATTGGGTTTTAATATGGAAAATTGCTTCTATCTCATTCTCTCTGTTATTTCCCTCCAGAACTCTAATATAATATGTTAAACTTTCTTGATCTGTCATCAATGTCTCTCATACTTCTCTAGCATATTTTTAATATTTTTATCTGTGTTCTTTCTTGTGCAGTCTCTTCAGATCTGTCTTATTGTCCTTACTTTTCTGCATAAAATAAAACTTAAGCTAAACATTGAGCTTTAACTTTCAATTAATGTATATTTCATTTTCATATTCCTTATGATTTTTTCCAAGCATATATATGTTCATTTTATGTCTTATCTCTTACTCATACCTTTGACACTTTAAAAAATAGGTTAAATGAGGGGGAGGAGTCAAGATGGCAGAGGAGTAGCAGGCTGAAATGACATCAGGTAGCAGGATATCAGCTAGATAGTTTATCAAACCATTCCAAACACCTACAAATCCAACAGGAGATCAAAGAGAATAAGAGCAGCAATTCTAGAAACAGAAAATCGACCACTTTCTGAAAGGTAGGACCTGCAGAGAAGTGAATCCAAAGCGACAGGACGATAGACTGCGGGAGGAGGAGCTGGCTCCCGGCAAGCAGCGGAGCAATGGAGCACAAAATCAGAACCTTTAACAGTCTGCTCTACTGAGGGACATTGCTCCAGAGGCTAAGCGGAGGTGGAGCTCTCACAGGGACAGTGTGGTGTCAGGTCCCGCGGGGTCACAGAATGATCGGGGGTGTCTGAGTGTCGCAGAGCTTGCAGGTATTAGAGCAGGGAAGCCAGCTACAGAGACAGAGCTGAGCAGTGATCTCTCAACTCGGGGCTACCTTAAACTCTGTGCACAGTGAGGCCACTCTCTTTGAGCAGGGACCCCACAAGTGGCAGATCTAGGGAGACACCCCTGGAAGAGTGGCAGGGATCTGCTGGGTTTGGAGACTCCAGGTGGGGCTGTGTGACAGAGACACTCGTTACAGGCTGGAGCTCGGAGCGCGACGGGAGGCTAGGGATATGGGAGTGATTGAGCACTTTTCTCCGAGGGTGCACTGAGGAGTGGGGCTCTGAGCTCTCGGCTCCTCTGGGCCGAAGATTGGGAGGCCATCATTTTCATTCCTGTCCTCCAGAACTCTTCGGAAAGCATTTAGGGAACAAAAGCTCACCAGAGCGAACCCGGGGCAGATTACATACTCTGGCTCCTAGAAGGACTGTGCAGTTCCACCTCGGGCAGAGACACTTGAGAATCACTACAACAGGCCCCTCCCCTAGGAGATCAGCAAGAAATCCAGCAAGACCAAGTTCACTTACCAAGGAGAATGGCGGAATTCCAGAGGAGGGGAAAGCAAAGCATGGAATTCATGGCTTTCTCCCCATGATTCTTTAGTCTTGCGAAGTTAATTAGTTTTTTTAATTTTATTTTTTATTATTCTAATTTTTTAAACTTTTATTCTTTCCTCTTTTAACGTTTTTTTAACTAGTTAATCTTAACAATACCATTCATTAAAAAAAAATCTTTTTGAACCTTCATTATTATAGTTATATTTTATCCTTCATCATATCTAACTTTATTTTTCTATACACATAGGGTTTTTTCTTCTAAAAATTTTTGGGATACAACTTCTTCTAATAGATCAAAATATACCCTAAATTTAGCACAGGCCTCTGTTCTAGTCTCCAGGCTCAGCAAATCTTCTCCACTTTCTTTTTCTTTCTTTTCCCAACCAACTTATATTATCAACTCCTTTTTTAGAATTTTTTAAAAATTTTCATCTTTACTGTCATATTCCATTCCTACATTGTGTTTACCCTTATGTGTGTGTGTGTGTGTGTGTGTGTGTGTGTGTGTGTTTATGTTTTTCTTTCTTTAAATTTTTGGGAGGTAGTTTCTTTTAAGAGACGAAAATACTCCCCAAATTAAGTGGGTGGCTCTGTTCCATTCACCAGTTTAATATATATTTTTTCTTTCTTTTTTTTTTTTTAATTTTTAAAAAAATTTTTTTAAACTTCTTTTTACCCCCTTCCTTCCCCCCACAGTTTGGGGTCTCTTCTGATTTGGTTAACGCACAATTTTCTTTGGTCGTTGCCACCCTTTTGGTATTTTATTCTCTCCTTCATATATTCTTATCTGAATGAAATGACAAGGTGGAAAAACTCACCACAAAAAAAGGAACAAGAGGCAGTACCGAAAGTTAGGGGACCTAATCGATACAGACATTGGGAATATGTCAGATCTAGAGTTCAGAATGATGATTCTCAAGGTGCTAGCTGGGCTCGAAAAAGGCATGGAAGATATTAGAGAAACCCTGTCTGGAGAAATAAAAGAGCTAAAATCTAACCAAGCTGAAATCAAAAAAGCTATTGAGGTGCTATCAAAAATGGACGCTCTTAATGCGAGGATAAATGAGACAGAAGAGAGAATTAGTGATAAAGAAGACCAAGTGACAGAGAATAAAGAAGCTGAGCAAAAGAGAGACAAACAACTACTGGACCACGAGGGGAGAATTTGAGAGATAAGTGATACCATAAGACGAAACAACATTAGAATAATTGGGATTCCAGAAGAAGAAGAAAGAGAGAGGGGAGCAGAAGGTATATTGGGGAGAATTATTGTAGATAATTTCCCTAATATGGCAAAGGGAGCAAGCATCAAAATCCAGGAGGTACAGAAAACCCCCCTCAAAATCATTAAGAATACGTCCACACCCCATCATCTACTATGTAAAACTTTACAAGTCTTAGTGACAAAGAAAAAATCCTGAAAGCAGCCCGGGAAAAGAAGTCTGTAACATACAATGATAAAAATATTAGATTGGCAGCAGACTTATCCACAGAGACCTGGAAGGCCAGAAAGAACTGGCATGATATAGTCAGAGCACTAAACGAGAAAAACATGAAGCCAAGAATACTATATCCAGCTAGGCTATCAGTGAAAATAGGAGAGATAAAAAGCTTCCAGGACAAACAAAAACTAAAAGAATTTGGAAACACCAAACCAGCTCTACCAGAGATATTGAAAGGGGTCCTCTAAGCAAAGAGAGAGCCTAAAAGTAGTAGATCAGAAAGGAACAGAGACGATATACAGTAATAGTCACCCTACAGGCAATACAATGGCGCTAAATTCATATCTCTCAACAGTTACCCTGAATGTAAATGGGCTAAATGCCCCAATCAAAAGACACAGGGTATCAGAATGGATAAAAAAACAAAACCCATCAATATGCTGTCTACAAGAAACTCAGTTTAGACCCAAAGACACCTCCAGATTTAAAGTGAGGGGTTGGAAAGCAATTTACCATGCTAATGGATATCAAAAGAAAGCTGGGGTGGCAATCCTTATATCTGATCAATTAGATTTTAAGCCAAAGACTATAATAAGAGATGAGGAAGGACACTATATCATACTCAAAGGGTCTGTCCAATAAGAAGAGCTAACAGTTTTAAATATCTATGCCCCTAACGTGGGAGCAGCCAATTATATAAACCAATTAATAACAAAATCAAAGAAACACATCGACAATAATACAATAATAGTAGAGGACTTTAACACCACTTTCATTGAAATGGATAGATCATTCAAGCAAAAGATCAACAAGGAAATAAAGGCCTTAAATGACACTGGACCAGATGGACATCACAGATATATTTAGAACATTCCATCCCAAAGCAACAGAATACACATTCTTCTCTAGTACACCTGGAACATTCTCCAGAATAGATCACATCCTGGGTCACAAATCAGGTTTCAATCGGTAACAAAAGATTGGGATCATTCCCTGCATATTTTCAGACCACAGTGCTCTGAAGCTGGAACTTAATGACAAGAGGAAATTTGGAAAGAACCCAAATACATGGAGACTAAAGTGTCTCCTTCTGAAGAATGAATAGGTCAAGCAGGAAATTAAAGAATAATTGAAAAAATTCATGGAAACAAATGATAATGACAACACAACAGTTCAAAATCTGTGGGATACAGCAAAGGCAGTCCTGAGAGGAAAATATATAGCAATACAAGCCTTTCTCAAGAAATAAGAAAGGTCTCAAATACACAACCTAACCCTACACTTAAAGGAGCTGGAAATAGAACAACAAAGAAAGCCTAAACCCAGCAGAAGGGCAATAATAAAATTCAGAGCAGAAATCAATGACATAGAAACTAAAAGAAAAAAAAAGAAAAAAAAAACAATAGAACAAACAAATGAAACAAGGAGCTGGTTCTTTGAAAGAATTAGTAAGATTGATAAACCCCTGGCCAGACTTATCAAAAAGAAAAGAGAAAGGACCCAAGTAAATAAAATCATGAATGAAAGAGGAAACATCACAACCAATGCCAGAGAAATACAATTATAAGAACATATTATGAGCAACTATGCGCCAGCAAATTCGACAATCTGAATGAAAGGGATGCATTCCTAGAGACATATAAACTACCACAACTGAACCAGGAAGAAATAGAAAACTTGAACAGACCCATAACCAGTCAGGAGATTGAAGCAGTCATGAAAAATCTCCCAACAAATAAGAGCCCAGGGCTAGATTGCTTCCCAAGGGATTTCTACCAAATATTTGAAGAAGAATTAATACCTATTCTCCTGAGACTGTTCCAAAAAATAGAAATAGAAGGAAAACTTTCAAACTCATTTTATGAGGCCAGCATTTCCTTGCTCCTAAAACCAGACAAAGATCTCATCAGAAAAGAGAATTACAGACTAATATCCTTGATGAACACAGTTGCAAAAATTCTCACCAGAATACTAGCCAATAGGATCCAACAGTACATTAAAAGGATTATTCACCACGACCAAGTGGGATTTATTCCAGGGTGCAAGTTTGGTTCAACATCCACAAATCAATCAATGAGATACAATATATTAATAAAAGAAAGAACAAGAACCATATGATACTCTCAGTATATGCTGAAAAAGCAAACTCTCAAAGTGTAGGGATAGAGGGTACATACCTCAATATCATCAAAGCCATCTATGAAAAACCCACTGCAAATATCATTCTCAATGGAGAAAAACTGAGGGCTTTTCTGCTAAGGACAGGAACATGGCAGGGATGTCCATTATCACCACTGCTATTCAACATAGTACTAGAAGTCCTAGCCTCAGCAACCAGACAACAAAAAGAAATTAAAGACATCCGAATTAGCAAAGAAGTCGTCAAACTATCACTCTTTGCAAATGATATGATACTTTATGTGGAAAACCCAAAAGACTCCACCCCCAATCTGCTAGAACTTGTACAGGAATTCAGTAAAGTGTTAGGATATAAAATCAATACACAGAAATCAGTTGCATTTCTATACACCAACAAGAAGATAGAAGAATCCGAAATTAAGGACTCAATCCCATTTACAGTTGCACCTAAAACCGTAGATACCTAGGAATAAACCTAACCAAAGAGACAAAGAATCTGTATGCAGAAAACTATAAAGTACTCATGAAAGAAATTGAGGAAGATACAAAGAAATAGAAAAATGTTTCATGCTTATGGATTGGAATAACAAATATTGTGAAAATGTCTATGCTATCTAAAGCAATCTACATGTTTAATGCAATCCTTATCAAAATCCCATCCATTTTTTTCAAAGAAATGGAGCCAATAATCCTAAAACTTATATGGAACCAGAGAAGACCTCGAATAGCCAGAGGAATGTTGAAAAAGAAAGCCAAAATTGGTGGCATCACAATTCCAGACTTTAAGCACTGTTACAAAGCTGTCATCATCAACATGTATATTATTGGCACAAAAACAGACACATAGATCAATGGAACAGAATAGAAAGCCCAGAAATAGACCCTCAACTCTATGGTCAAGTAATCTTTGACAAAGAAGGAAAGAATGTCGAATGGAAAAAAGACAGTCTCTTCAACAAATGGTGTTGGGAAAATTGGACAGCCACATGCAGAAAAATGAAACTGGACCATTTCCTTACACCACACACAAAAATAGACTCCAAATGGATGAAGGACCTCGATATGAGAAAGGAATCCATCAAAATCCTTGAGGAGAACACAGGCAGCAACCTCTTCGACCTCAGCCACAGCAACTTCTTCCTAGGAACATCGCCAAAGGCAGGGGAAACAAAGGTAAAAATGAACTGTTGGGACTTCATCAAGATAAAAAGCTTTTGCACAGCAAAGGAAACAGTTTACAAAACCAAAAGACAACTGACAGAATGGGAGAAGATATTTGCAAACGAGAAATCAGATAAAGGGCTAGTATCCAAAATGTATAAGAAACTTACCAAGATCAACACCCAAAGAACAAATAATCCAATCAAGAAATGGGCACAGGACATGAACAGACATTTCTGCAAAGAAGACATCCAGATGGCCAACAGATACATGAAAAAGTGCTCCACATCAGTCGACACCAGGGAAGTACAAATCAAAACTACAATGAGGTACCACCTCGTTCCAGTCAGAATGGCTAAAATTAACAAGTCAGGAAATGACAGGTGCTGGTGAGGATGTGGAGAAATGGGAATCCACCTACACTGTTGGTGGGAATGCAAGCTGGTGCATCCACCCTGGAAGACAGCATGGAGGTTCCTGAAAAATTTGAAAATAGAGCTACCCTAGACCCAGCAATCACACTACTGGATATTTACCCTAAAGATACAAAGGTAGTGATCCGAAGGGGCACCTGCACCCAAATGTTTATAGCAGCAATGTCCACTGTAGCCAAACTATGGAAAGTATCTAGATGTCCATCAACAGATGAATGGATAAAGGAGACGTGTTATATATATACAATGGAGTACAATGCAGCCATCAAACGAAATGAAATCTTGACATTTGCAATGACATGGATGGAACTAGAGGGTATTATGCTTAGCGAAATAAGTCAATCAGAGAAAGACAATTATCATATGATCTCCCTGATCATATGATAGTTGAGAGGCAACATGGGGGGTTGGGGGATAGAAAAGGAATAAATGAAACAAGATGGGATCAAGAGGGAGACAAACCATAAGAGTCTTAATCTCACAAAACAAACTGAAGTTTGCCTGGGGGAGGGTGATAGGGAGAGGGTGGTTGGGTTATGGACATTGGGGAGGGTATGTGCTATGGTGAGTGCTGTGAAGTGTGTAAACCGGGCAATTCACAGACCTGTACCTCTAGGGCTAATAATATATTATATGTCAATAAAAAAATAAAAAAATTTAAAAAATATGTTAAATGTACTTTTTTGCAAATAATTTGTATTGAGTCCTTCTGGTGTCTGCCTTTTTTTTAGGTCTGATTCTGCACAACTTTCTTCTCACATTCATGCTACATTGTTTCCTTGGATATTTTGTGTTTTATGTGAGATCATCCTCATTGGAATTTTAATTGTGATATTCTTTGATGCTTAGGTTTAAGGTCAGTTCTTCCATGGAGTAATTGTTTTCCTTCTAACAGTCCTTCAGGGGCAAAGTTTTAATTGTGAATTTTTGAAATACATTGTGTGTGGGAATTTTTGCCCCAAACTTGCAAAAATGTAGCATGTGATTATGAATTAGCAGGGAACATCCGTCCCCACTTTCTCCAACTCAAAAAAAAAAAAACCAAAAAAAATTTCAGATTCTCTTTGCTTTGTGGGTTCTTTCTAGTTTACCAAATTAGAGTGTTATGTTTCAGGCCTTATAGCTTTATATGAGTGTCCTAACTTTCCTCTTTTCAACCCTTAGGTTTTGTTTCTGTTTGTAAGCATAGCCTATTAAAAACAAAACTCTATTAATTTTAGCATTCCTCAGATCTCCAAAGTAAAGTTAATGTATTCAGACCTTGTTTATCTCCATGAATCTGCGCTTTTTAATCAGTTTTGCCTACTTACATAACTGTCTTATCAGCTCAGTAATATTTAAAGGGATGTTTTGTATTTGTCCAACATTTTTATACTCAGATTTTCATGGTATATTTGGATCATGTAACTAGAAAAGTATAAAGCTCACTTTTTATTTATTCCTTTGTTTTATGTAAATTGTAAAAATTTTATTTTATTAATGAGCTTTAAAATGGTATTCATTTTTCCTCTAAAATTGTTAGAATCAGCAAATAGCCTGGCAAGACAATAATGGTTTAAACTACCCTTTTCCAAACCATACCTCTCAGAGTAAAAATCTAAGATGTTCTATAGAAAAACATGTTAATGAAACACTTTTAGGAAGTCATGTGTACTTTATTCCTATCTAGTGGTTTATTTTTATTTATTTATTTTCCCTTCATCTACTGTTTTAAAATACCATGTTAATTAAATATTCTACCCAAATGCACAGCTTTTAATTAATCTTCTTTCACCCATAAAACTTTTTTGAGAGTATCTATTAAATGTGTTGAGAAATATGTAAGTGGTGGTGTAACGAATAAATGTAGAAGAAAATAACATTTGGAAATGACTTTTGAGATCTATTACTTTGGGGAAAAAATTTATCAGGGCCAGATTATGGAAGGTCTTAATTCCAAATGGCTGATAATATCATACCATAGACCAATAGGGTCAGATTTGAGCACTAGGATTAAATATTTACCCAACAAAATATACCTAATCCTGATTTTCCCCTATGCCTGTGTCTTTCTGTACCTTGTAAAATTTAACAACAAAAAAAGAGTAAATTACTTGTGAAAAATCTTCATTTTCACAGCTTCTCAATTTTTTTCTAAAATATAGATGAAATGTATGTTAGATTATTTATTTTTAAGTATTTTAAGTACATTTTAGTCCTGTCCACCATTTTTCCCTTATAGATCAGTTATGATATTCCTTCTGCCATTTCAGGACATTCTGTTTTTTGTCTTCTGAATTTTATTAGAATGGTAGTAATTTAAAAAGAATAGTATCCTATCCACCAGTCTCCCAATAAAATAGTGTTCTTTTTCTTATGATCCCTTTCAATATTTATTCAAGTACTTATAATACTACAGTTATAATAATGATGGCTTTAGATAATCTTGTGGTTTTTCTTCAATTGTATTTTACAAATATACATTTATTTATATAATTATATAAATATAAATATATTTATAAATATAATTCCATATATTTTTTAAAAGATTTAATTTATTTGACAGACAGAGATCACAAGTAGGCAGAGAGGCAGGCAGATAGAGAGGGGGAAGCAGGCTCCCTGCTGAGCAGAGAGCCTGATGCACAGCTCGATCCCAGGACCGTGAGATCATGACCTGAGCTGAAGGCAGAGGCTTTAACTCACTGAGCCACTAGGCTCCCCTAAACATAATTATATATTGATGCATAGTTTTATGCTTAATAATCATATGATACTCCTTTTAGTTGACATACTATTGTTTCTTATACTGAACCCATTTGTTGGACATTTTAAATGTTTTGGCTTTTGTACTTTTATAACAAATTTCGCTGTATCTTCTTGTATATTGTTTTTATTCTTTTGCGTTATAAACAGTCTCCTACTATTGTACAAAATGTGTTTGGGAAAATACACTAGTACTGATTAATAAGTTTACCTAATATAAGAGTTTTCATTTCCCTGACATCTAAAAATTATGAGATCAATAATTATACCTTACCTTTTTAATTCATTTTTATATACCTCATCTTTATAGACAGATTACTCAGTTGTAGTATTTCAGTATTAGAAACTTTGTGTAGACTGCCTTTACTTCACGGAGTATCCAGTTAAGGGCAACAATTCATTCATTTCAACAAGTTTAATGATTTCTATTTTATCATAATTGCATTTGTTTGATGAAACATATATTCCTATCACTTACGTCAACACTTATTTTTCCACAATTTTATATGTATAATATAATGTGTGTATTATATGTGTATATATATGTGCACACATACATATACATACACAAAATAAGGATAAAACTGAATTTTTGACATAAGAAACACAATGCTAACTGTAAGAGCTGTGCTCCTGATATTGATTTTTGTTTAGCAGATCCTCATTCTGCAATAAATCAGAATATTCTTTTGTTAGCTAATTTCTCAAAAATGTCTGATTCTAACTAGTTTAGGGACATTACTGTACAGAGTATAAAAGTGGAGGTTATAAAATTGACAAACATGAGAAATTGAGAGCTAACCATTGGTATTTTCTTTTTTTAAGATTTTTTTTTTTTTTTTTTTTTTGACAGACAGATCACAAGTAGGCAGAGAAGCAGGCAGAGAGAGACAGGAGGAGAGCAGAACTCTCTGCTGAGCAAAGAGCTCGATGCGGGACTCGATCCCAGGACTCTGAGATCATGATCTGAGCCATAGGCAGAGGCTTTAACCACTGAGCCACCCAGGCGCCCCCTATTGGTATTTTCTGATGATAAATTTTAGGAGCAGGAAGCACAGACCAGACTTGGGGACAGTTACTATGGTATCAAATTGGTTCCTGAAGAGTACTACACCTGTTGTATTACGTTTTTTAGGAGGTGCAGATAAATCTGTTTCTTTTTTTTTCTTTTTTGCTAAGGGGAGTGTCTTATATACATGTGTCGTTTATTTCATATGTCCATTTGAAAGGCACTATTTGTTGAAGCAAGCTTATTGTATTGTGCTTAGGCAAGTCGATGAAATAATAGGATTCAGATGTATTTTCAAAAGCTATTTCATTTGAAAATGGTGAAGCAGAAATATTCTACTTAAACTTAGGATTGGGACATATCTTTGGCATTTAATAATATGTACACTATCCAAATATAGAAACCTCATTATGGAAGTATAAACCAGTCTTACCTTTTTTTATGCTGATGTATCACTCAATTTTTGTCTCATTTCTTTGTATTTCTCCCTTAAATCAAAGGCAAATAACTTTTTTACTTACATTTTTTCATGCCTATTAGAAATATGTCTGTTTAGGTGAAATAAGTGTAGTGTAGCTTGTATTATAGTTTTATTTTATTCACTTTAAGAAGTTTATTGATATTGGACTTGTGGTAACTGCTATGAGTAGATTTAATCTCATAGTTTATCTTTTTTAGGTTTTCTTTCTAAACAATATTTAATGTGTTAGTCCATGAATGGGTGAAATGTCTCTGACTCACTTTACATTAAGACATTTATTAAGTTTATTCAGTGTCTGTAAAGTCATGTTAAATGGAGGAATATACGAGCTTGTGCTTTAAGACTTTCCTACCAGACCACTTGATCTTGTTCAGTGTTTGTGCTTTACAGAAAGTGAAAGATGATGCTTCTTGGGTTTGCATTACAGAATATATACTAAACACACCCACGCACATACCCCACGTATAAAATAAGGTAGTGTTTGTGGACCTGTCATAAATAGATAACTGTATACCTGAACAAGAGCTTCTGTAACTGCTTAGTCTAACATGTAATATATAAAACACTCTCCATGTGTGATTGTGATTAAATCTCTTTACAATATCTCTTGTGACTCACATTCCAAGAAAGAAGAGATTTTTAAATATTTTTTATAGGAATCAAGTAAAAACCATATAACCTCCATATTTATATTTGAGTCTGCATCAAACATTTTTCACTTGGAAGAACTTCCAAGAGGAAGAAATAGCATAATCTATTTCTGAATGCCTTTGGTTTTAGGCTGAATTTCAAAGGACTGTCCTTGATACCTTTGCATTAAGCATCTACTCTGTAAGATTAATAGACCTGTTTAGTTTGCATTTATTTAATATTATAAAAACTCTAAAATTTCAATTTTTATGAATCTGTCAACAGAATGTTTTAGATAAGCAAAATGTAGTAAACTCTTCACTGTTCCTAATGAGATTTCCTGGTATAGATTTCAATTAACTTTCATAGTGTCTTTTAAAATGCATAAAGGTATGTCTTGAAATTTTGATGGAAGTTCCTCTGTGTTTGGTTATAAATATTTGGACAAGAATCTTACGATTGCATGTTGCCAGTTGGTTCACTTTTGTCTCTGAGTTATATAACAAATGTATCCAGAACATCCCCACCTTGGAATGGTCAGCTAGTAAGGTGCAGAAGAAAGTATTTATCGTTCCTCATATCATCAAAAACCATGTGAGCCATTTCTAGGGTGCTGGTACTTTTGGACAATTAAGGAATTCTGTATTGAGGCAGAAGGCAGGTGTAATACAAACAATCTCCAGATATGCTTTATACTTTATTTTAGATAGAATAAAGAAAGGATGAAATCTTTTTGGCCAAGCTGTTTCTTAACATTATAATTTCTAGTTTATAGTGATTAAAGTCATCCAGAGAAGAAAGTCATTTGGCCCAGAGAGGAAAGTCATCCCTGCTTTTGCAGAGTCTCAGACAAGAAACAAACCTCAAGTCCAGTACACTTTCTACTGCAGTCCTATAAAGGCTGCAAAAAGAGCTCTAGTCATTTTCCTATTTGTGCTAATAATACTATTAATAGTTGAAAAGGTGTAGTAGGGTATTAGAAGTAGAAGTAGCATTTGTAAAGATATTCAACAAATTTAGAGAAATTTTTAAAAAATCACAATGAGATATCATTTCCAATTACTAAGATGACTATAGTAATAATAAGAAAAAAGGAAATAATAAATATAGAGAATGTGGAAAGATTAGAATCCTTGTACATTACTGTGGGAATATAAAATGGAGTAATCAGAGAAAGCAGTTTGGTGGTTCCTCAAAAAATTAAACAAAATTATGTGACCAAGTACTTCTACTAATAGATATATACTCAAAAGAATTGAAAACAGAGACTCAAAATACAGTTTTATATATGAATATTCATAGCAGCAAATTCTAGTAGTCAAAAGGTGGAAACACCCCAAGTGTCCATCAACGAATGAATAGATAAAACAAAAGTGGTATATGTACACGGTGGATTATCATTCAGCCATAAACAGGAATGATACTCATATACATACTATAACATGGATGAGGCTTGAAAACATTTTGCCAAGTAAAATTAGGCAAACAAAAACATGAATACTATTTGATTCCACTTATGTCAAATGTCTAGAATGGGCAAATTCTTAGAGACAGAAAGTAGGTTGGAGGTTACCAGGAGCTGGGATGAGGGGCAATAAGTCATTGCTTAATGGGTGCACAATTTCTGTTGGGAATTATGAAAAAATTAAGAAACAATGGTGATGGCTCCAAAGCATTGTGAATATAATTAATGCCACTTGTCTACTTTAAAAAGGTTAAAATAGAAAATTTTTGTTGTGGGGCACCTGGGTGGCTCAGTTGGTTAAGCATCTGGCTCTTGATTTTGGCTCAGGTTATGATCTCAGAGTTGTGGGGTGGAGCCTGCATCAGGCTCTGTGCTGAGCTCAGTCCGCTTTAGATTCTTTCTCCCTCTCCCTTCCCCTCAGCTCCACCCCACTTGCATTCTCTCTCTCAAATAAATAAAGTCTTTAAAGAAGAAGACAAGACATTTTTTGTTGTTGCACTTATATATACCACAAAAAAAAAAATGGAAGTAGAAGTAGCAGTTGTAGTAATATAATAGTATCTTATACATTGCTCAGTGTTCATCATGAGACGTGTACGCTATAGTTATATTTTTTTCTGTTCTGACTTGTCATTTAAAATTTGTGTGTTGTATTTTTTTTTCGGGGGAAGAGGGGTTCATTTTTATTTATCTATCTGTCTCTCTCTCTTTATTTATTTATTTATTTCCAAAGCCTAAAAGTTATTTTGCAGTGAGAGGAAAAATTCATTGTTAATGTATTCCTTGAAGATTTTTTTTCTTACAATAGTTCTATAATTGAAATGTAAGGAATTGATTCAAGGATTGTCTTTTAGATATTAATATTCGTGGGGCACCATCCCTAGAAACTAGTACATTATCCTGTGTTGGAAGGCACCAAGCAAATATTTCTTGTATGCATGGTTGAAAAAAAGCATGAATTTATACATTTACATATAGATGTAGAAATTATGTATAACTTATAAGTTGATACATAAAGTTAAACTTTAATGTAGGATAATTTAATATAAAAATAAGACATTAAAGTATGTTGTTGAATTTCTACCTTAAAGATTGATCATCTAAACAATTTTTAAAAAGGAATAATAGAGGGGCACCTGGATGGCTCAGCAGGTTAAGCCTCTGCCTTCAGCTCAGGTCATGGTCTCACGGTCCTGGGATCGAGTCCCTCATCCGGCTCTCTGCTCAGCAGGGATCAAGCCTGATATGGGGCTTGATCCCAGGACCCTGAGATCATGACCTGAGCTGAAGGCAGAGGCTTAACCTGCTGAGCCACCCAGGCGGGGGAAGCAAGTAGGTGGAGAGGCAGGCAGAGAGAGAGAGAGAGAGGAGGAAGCTCTGTGCCTGCTGCTCTGCCTACTTGTGATCTGTCTCTCTCTCTGTGAAATAAATAAATAAAATCTTTAAAAAAAAAAGACAAATATTAACAAAATATTAATTAATATTAACAAAAAAGGAATAATAGAAAATGAACATCCACAGGATACTGCTCACAGATTCAGAGTTGCTGCCGTTACCCATTGTGCTCAAAGTATAGCAGAGTGGTCGTGGTCGGATTTTGCAGAGAGGGCTTGGTCTCACTCAAGTCTGGAAATAGGAAATACAGCAGTCATGTTGAGAATAAATATCCATTGCAATCTTGATTTATATTGAAATAAGAAAACAATTTGAGAAGTTTCAAAATGGAATGTCTAGAGCAACTGCTTTTAATCTTGGATCATTTTTCCCTAGATTCAGGTGCTCTGACAGGAGTAGAGCCCTGATTATAAGGTCTACCAGTTAGCAATATCTACGGAAATGAAATTGGTATGGATTATAAAAGTTAACACTCTATTTTACTGAAAGATATTTTTGAAATTATTATTGAAAAAGGGTATGGATGTTCCTTCTGAGGCCTTTATGTTTGAGCAGCAACTAATTTTTTATATGAAAAAAAATTCCTCTTCATAAGTGAACTTTATTATCATACTTTTATCAGCTATTTGACAGGAAGTCTAGTTAACATTTTTGAGTATCAGATACATTACCTGCATTACATCATTTAATTTTCGTAACTGAGTTTGGCATAATTAGCTTTACATGATAAAAGAAAAAAAACAGACGCTTAGAAAAATTTAAGTTGTACCTTTCATAAGGGAAGAACTAGTGATTGACTCCAGATCTGTCTGATTTCACTGCCTGTGTTTCAGTCAAACATGATAACCACTATACTATGGGAATAAGATTCTAATGTCTGTATTAATTATAATGAGATATGTTCCCTCCCAAGGAGATGCCCCCAAAATACAAATGGAACAGAAGAATGCCTTTTTTTGACCTTACAGAAGTACCATAATACAGTTTTTGTAATGTGGCTTATATGTTTATCTATTCTTTCAGAAAAGTCTCTTCCCTGAAAGTATGTGTTTCTTTGAGAAAAAGAAAATGTGTTGGCTGATACAGGTATTGATTGCTGAGTCAAGTTTTTGACTGTGTGTATTTCTTGGGATTCCAGTAGGAGAGATTCAGCTACCTAAATAACCTACAGTTTTGCCCCCCCCCCCCATAAAAGTTAATTTGTCAAGAATGAGTCCCCTTTCCTTCTAGGTTTTGTGATCTTGCCATCCCCATTACATTCTGTTAAGGGGCCAGATACAAGAATTGGGGGAGAAGAGACATATCATGACCAGCACATAACTATAAGACTAGGCGAACAGTACCAGTATATGACTGAAACTCAGAAAGTCAAAGAAACAGTCCTTCGAGATGTAATAGAGCCCTTAGTTGTATGTTGATTCTAGATAATCTAGTGTAAAGTCCATGGATTTTATATTCAGCTCTTACTGGGTCCCAGTTTTAGTTTAACTATTAATTAGTCCTGTGAATGTAAGCAATTTATATAACCTCTCTGAAACGCAGTTTGAAAATCTGTCAAATGTAAGTAATAAGACATTTCTGGGTTGTTGTGAGGGTTCCCAGTAAGACTTGTAAAGTTCCTAACACAGTGCTTGGCACGTAAGGTTGAGTCAGAAACTCAGATGTAATTCAGTGTTTTTAAAAAGTGATTCTAGGGGGCGCCTGGGTGGCTCAGTGGGTTAAGCCTCTGCCTTCAGCTTAGGTCACTATCTCAGGCTCTCTGCTCGGTGGGGAGCCTGCTTCCCCCCAACTCTCTTTGCCTGTCTCTCTGCCTACTTGTGATCTCTGTCTGTCAGATAAATAAATAAAATCTTTTTAAAAAAAGTGATTCTAAATCTAGATAAATACGGTGAACTGAACATGCTCATCTCTTCTACCTTCTGTACCTCTTCTCTCTCAAAAATCACTAAAATGACACCAAAAGAAACCAAAACAAAAATAAAAGCAATAAACTAACGGGGATAAGATACAGGCAAATCTCACTGACTCAGCAGAGGCTAACACGTTGTAATCTTAGAACGTTGAGGTGAAACCCTTATGAAACAAGCTGCTCTGTCCTACAAAACCCTAGAATGCCTCAGGAAAAAGGGGCACTAGGTACTGTGGAGCTTGAAAAGCAGGAGGAATGGTTGAAACTTTCCATGCACATCATTCTTAATTCAGATACTTACTGTATACCGTAGCAGGACAAAGGAGTAGTCAGACCTGCTAATTTGGCCTCATCAGGCAGGAACTAAAAACTGGGAGATTATCCCAAAATCCACCTTATAGTTACCTTTTTACCCTACCCTCTTCGCCCATATCCTACCAGTGAGAAGATTGGGGAATTTTTTTTTCTAGGCAAAAAGAGCAGCTTAAGAGAAAATGGTGCTACATAGACCTGACGTTTGGGAATTGCCACCACAACCATGAAAAAGCCAGCTGTTTGCAGTTCCTGTGAAGCTTCCCCACATACACAGAATTTCCTACCAGCGTTTTTGTGTCTGAGATTTTCGTACGCATGAAAAAAACATTGGAGAAACATCTTAAATGAGAAAATTACTGACTCAAGCCACCCCCACAAAAAAAAGGAACTTTGAAAAAAAAAAAAAAAAACAGATAATGTGGAAATAGAAGGGCCCTTGCCTCCACCACCCATAACTATAATCAGTGCATTCAGAAAGAGGAAGAAGAACAGAAAAGATGCAACAAAAATTCCCATTTTCCAACAGGGAGAATGATGAAATAAACAGCCATGCTTGGCTTATAGCAGATACCAAATATTGTTGGTATCCCTGTGCCAACAGTGGAACAGTTTCCTTGGTTAGTTGCTCATCCAGTCCATGATTCCGTTCTCTGGAAGAATCTACCTTGTCTTTTTTCCTACTATTGATTGTCAGTAGTCAACTATGGTATAATTTTGTATTTTCTTTCTGGAATACAGTTTGAGGGCATGCATCAAAATATAAACTATGCTCAGTCATCAACCTGCCAGTAACAACTCTAGGAATATTTCATGAGGCCATAATTATATAAGTTCCCAAGGTGCATGCATAAAAATCAAGTTTTTTTAAAAGGAAAATTTTGTAAACATAAATGTGTTAAGTGGGACATGGTAAAATATATAATTAGTGTAATAAAAATAATAGCATAATTATGTTTCTGTAGAAATAACAATACTGTTGAGTTGAAAAAGGCTGTGGTAGTTACAAACTTAATATATAAAATGTATACATCTAGCTGTATATTTACATACACAGAGAGCCCTCCAGAAGGATGTTTGCCTCAATGGTTGTCATTTAGGTGATAGAACTCTGGGTGATTTTTTACCACCTGACACTTTCATAAGAATAACATATTTTGCGTTTCCATTGTTCTTGATTAGTTACTTGTAAATTATTCATTTTATAAATTAACTTTAATTTTAAAGAGTTAACATCCCTCATGCCATTCAGCGTCTTTCTGAATCCTCTCTCCTATATTATTTTTTTTTTCAGAAAATTATCTTATTTTAATGTTATTCTGAAAAAAAAATCAGAAGTATATGTTAGTCAAATTATTTTAAAGATTTTATTTATTTATTTGACAGAGAGAGAGGGAGTGAGCGAGAACAATCAGGAGGAACAGCAGAGAGCCCTGCTTAGCAGGGAGCCCAATGCCTGGCTCAGTCCCAGGAGCCTGAGATCATGACCTGAGCCAAAAGACAGACGCTGAACCAACCTAGTCACCCAGGTGGCCCTAGTCAAATGCATTTGAAACCAAATGCAAGTGAGGCCTTACCTGACATACAACTTGTAGCTTTTAGATATTGGGTTAACATCAGGGCAATGCTGAGGCCATATTTAGCTAGTAGGTAATTATTACTGTTGATAATGAGTATACTGATACGATCATTGCCAAAGTAATTCATTAGAGACCTGGCAGTTTCATAACTTCTCTAAGTCTCAGACCACTCATCTGAAATGAGGAAGAATATTGCCTGATACAGCAGTTTGTTGTGGATTTAATGTGGTACCACTCCATGTAAAGCCCTTTTAACAATCTCTGAAACCTGAAAAATGCCCCCAAAACATCAGCTATCATGACCTGTATGTATAAGAAATTCAGTAACCTAATTGTGTTTTCTTAAGCAGATGGATGATTTTACTTAAAGTATCTTTTATGTAGGATACTTCTTTCCAATGGTAATTTTGAGTTTATTCTTATAGAAGAAAGCTTAAGAGTAGTCTTCTATTACAGTGTACTGTCAGAATGAAGAAATAATGATCAGGAATGAATTTTCTAAACACTACGTTGTCATTTCAGCTAACATACCCTCTTTAACTAGTTCTTGGACCACTGGAGAAACTTGGCCTACTCACAATTAATTACTTAATGATTTCCATTAACCTGTCTTATTAATGTAACAGTTCTTTTTAAGAAGAAATGATTTTCAAAGTTATTAATGACTCTGAAAACTTCGTTGTTTAGTTTAATTCTTAAAGCTTTTATTGGTTTTCTATTTCGTTATGTTAACCCCTACCACAAAGCCTAAACTGAATATTTTTGGTTTCATACGGGAATTGTATTTATCATTTCTAAATCTAATTATTTGCCTGGTATAATATTTTTAAACTTTTTTCTCGTGTGTGTATTTGGAGGAGGATTACGTATTTTTTTTTCTGATTCAGTGACATTTATGTGTATCTAGACTTAAAAGAATATGAAATTAAAGTCTCAGAACTTAGCATATGATAAGTCTACTGATTTGTCAGCTGCTTTTCCCAAATTGATATTGTACAAATAATTTCTCATAATCAAGTTGTAATTTGTATCACAGTTTGGATTTTTTTTTTTTTTAATGAAAAAGCACATCATGTAATTTTTCTTATTTTTTTGAAAAATAAAGGTAAAAAATAAATTTATATTTTAAAATAGGAATAATAGGGGCGCCTGGGTGGCTCAGTGGGTTAAAGCCTCTGCCTTCCGCTCAGGTCATGATCCCAGGGTCCTGGGATCCAGCCCCGCATCAGGCTCTCTGCTCAGCAGGAAGCCTGATTCCTCCTCTTTCTCTCTGCCTGCCTCTCTGCCTACTTGTAATCTCTGTCTGTCAAATAAATAAATAAAATCTTAAAAAAAAAAAAAAAGGAATAATAGATTCTCTTAACTAGACATGGCTGTTGGATCACTTACTCTTCATGTGGACTGTTCCCTATAAATATTTAACTCAGAACAACATTGAAAGACATAGATCCATTTTAAAATATTGGATATTCAGATAAGTTCATATTTAAAGAGGCTTCAGAATCAGAGGAATTGGAGAAAATGTTCTTCTTTGCCCTTTAGTAACTGAGTGAGAAATCTTTGTAAGTAGAAATATATTCTTTTTGGTTTTGTTTCCTCATAAAAGCACTGTTCCAGAACAAGTATCTGGCTTCTCTCTGTTGAAGATATTGATGATACAAAAGTTGAATTTTCTTGGAAAACTCTCAATTCCAAGTGCCCAGTCCATGAAAACTGGCTAATGGCTGTGTGTGCTTTTTTGCTAGCACACTGGAGTAAAAGTAAATACATGAATTCCTTATATTTTAACATAGCTATCACATAAATTCCTGTCACTGTTTTATCTTCTGAATCTTAGAGTGAGAACAGTAAATAACCTCTCCATTTCTTTAACAATGCTTTACTAGAAACACAAATAATGTTACGATCATTCATCAAACATCAGTTATTATTTGTTTGCTTCTTTTGCTATAGGCTAATAACTTTAGTGAGTAGTTTTTCTAGATTCAATTTTGATTAAAGACATTTTATAATTTTCTGATTTATTTTCCAATTTGGACTAGTTGTACCTAAGTTAGATCTCATGTCATGTATGTTGCTGAGTTTGGGGCCACCAAAAGTTCTTTTGCGCTGATTGGAAAAAGGTGAATGGGGTTTTTTTTGGTAAGGCTTCGTTTCAGCGATCTACCCATTGTTTCCTCTAGTGACTACTTCAGTGCAGCCAGGCCAGTGAATTCCACGAGCTATACTCCTTGTTGATAGATTATTGGTCTCAGAGCTGTAATCATAGTCCGTTTATCTTTCCTTGTAGCATCAGAGGCTCCTTGAAATGCTAGATACAGAGAAGGAACTGCTGAAAGAAAAAATAAAGGAAGCTTTGATTCAGCAGACTCAAGAACAGAAGGTAATACTTGAAGTTTGCTCAGAGTGTAGAAAGAATGTGTTGTTACCTCAAATAATTATCTCAAATAATACATTTACTGTCTACCCAACTGTCTTATCATTTACAGGAAATACTGGAAAAATGTTTGGAGGAAGAAAGGCAAAGAAATAAAGAGGCATTAGTATCTGCTGCAAAGGTATTTCTGTCTGTAATATTGGGTTTCTTTCTAAGTAAGTGGAATTTAAACACTGACTTCATTAGTGGTGTCAATCTACTTTTTTGGTATAAGTCAATCTACTTTTTTTTGGTATAAAACCTCATTACAGAAAAATCAGTTTTTTTCTTTCTCGTTTTTCCTGTTAAATTTAGAATTCTGCTATATGTATTATGGTTAAATTTACATTACACAGGACTGGAATGACATCAAAATACTGCAGATTTAGATAATTATTGTTAAAAGAGAATATATGTTGTGACCCTCATAAGTACTTGGTATTAACAGTTATCATCACAAATAACGTATGTGTATATATTTATAAAAAGATATGTGATTTTTAAAGCCAACTTTGAAATACTTCTAAGTAGTGTATCCGTAGATATTAAATATACATATGCCAACAAAACATAGCATTAACTTTTGAGATTTGGATTTAGATTTAAATTTAGTAAGCAAATATTTTGAAAATTTCATATTTGCACATCACCGTGCAATGTGATGACTGTGATTTTGTCTTAAAGAATTTACAGTCATGTAAGTTATTACTTACTACCAGTAAGGCATGGCAGAATGCATTAAGTTATTATGAGTATATAGATAGTACTTCTGTGCCAGGAGTTTTTAACAATAAATTACTTTTGAAATTAGCTGGAAGGGTAGCTAGTATTCTGAGTTGTGAGTCTGAATTTTATTCCATAGATAGGGGCAGACACATTGAAATTTTTGAGAGTAGGTATGATGTAATGATAATTTACATTAATTTGGGGGAAATTAGAGGCAAGGAAAAAAGTTAATAGAATGTATCCAAAGTCTGTATAAAAGATAGTGAGTGGCAGAAGTAAAGTAGTAGTAATAAAGGAAAGAAATAGGCAACTTCTAGAAATAGGAGATGGAATTATCATATATTTTGGGGGTGGATAATATAGAAGGAGGCCAAGTTGGAAACCGCCAGCGTATTGCCTCAGAAACAACATGGAGGTGGTACTGTTTCTTTGGTATAGAATTTGAGGTGCCCATGATATATTCACATGGCAAGGCAAGTAGGCAACTAAATCTACCTGGCAGCTCAGAAAGGAATGACTTGAAGACGCTAATCTCTTTTTCAGCAGACAGATGGTAATGGTAACCATGGAAATTATTGTTATGTATAATCACCTCACTGGAGAGTATAGAGTAACAAGTGGTACTAGGCCTGAACCCTGAAGAACTCCAAAATTTAAAATCGAGAGAGAGGAGAAAGTTCCAAAGAACTGAATAGAGTCAGCCATATAAGTAGAAATAAAAGCAGCATGCTGTTATGCAAACCAAGAAAAGGAAAACAGAAATAGTCAACGATGTAGGAGGTCACTTTGATGTCAAGAAAAGTAGGGATTAAAACAAACAAACAAAAAAACAAAACATGTTATTTGGATTTAACAAAATGGAGAGCTTTGGTAAGCATAGTAAGAGAGTAGTTTCAGGGGAGAATTATAGAGTAAAACAGGAGTTCAGAAAATGGTAACTCACTTTGATAACTTGTCTCAAATTTGGCCAACTGGAAGAAAGAGAAAAGGGTGGGCATCAAAAGTGGGAGGACCATAGACATTACTACATCCCAAAGTATGATGGTTTTCTTGAGAGAAATTCTCCTGTTTGAGTTGCAACTGAAGTCAATACTTTTCATGGAAAACCATTTTACTGAATAACAGGGGTTATGCAGACTTTAGTATTTGGTAGACATTTTCTCCAAAGTAAACAGAGTGAGCCCAGCATCTCCAGAAAACTGTTTTTGTTGCCCATGATAAAAGTTAAGCTTTAAAGCAAAATTAGAATTTTGGAAAATTTGTATCTACTTTCAGATACTTAAAGGCTTTTCTGATGAGATTGATGGTGATATTAACAAATGTGACCTTTGTTTTTGTTATGATATAATGAAATGTGTCAAATTCTAGAGGAGATGCATAGTATACTGAATCAATATTTTCAAATAAAAATGCTTAAGAAATTCATGCATAAAGGACTCATTTAAAGTGCAAGAAAAGAAAATGTGGCAGAATACAAAAATTTCATTGCAACTATATGATTTTCCCTATTGCAGCTACCCTTTAAGAACTATCCCGTGTTGGGCACCTGGGTGGCTCAGTCATTAAGCATCTGCCTTCGGCTCAGGTCATGATTCCAGGGTCCTGAGATTCAGCCCTGCATCGGGCTCCCTGCTCGGTGGGAAGCCGGCTTCTCCCTCTCCCACTCTCCCTGCTTGTGTTCCCTCTCTTGTTTTCTCTCTCCCTATCAAATAATAAATTTTTAAAAATCTTAAAAAAAAAAAAACTATCCTGTGTTAAAATTTTGATATGGAACCATCAATATCTACAAAGATCCAAACTGGCTACTAAGTACTCCTCCCTTTTCTACTGCATATCAGTGTGAGACTGAGTTTTCTTTATGTCCTTAAACCAAAAGCCATACTACAGATTTAATACAGAAGGCAGATATGAGAACCTAGTTGTTTTCTATTAAGTCAAATATTAAGGAGGTCCACAGATTTTCTTCTCACTTCTTCATTTTGGAAAATATACTTATTTTTTCATAAAAGATATTCATTAATATACAGTACATTTAATGTTAATATAAAATTAGTTAATAAATATTTTTATTTTGTCTTGGTTTGAGTTTCTAATACGGTGATCATAATATGTACAACTAGCATAAACAAAAGCTCTTTGAAGTACTCCATAATTTTTAAGAATGTAAAGAGATTCTAAGACCAAATAATTTGAAAACTACTACTTTAAGTTAAGACTTAGTTTCTGTGAAGTTTAGATGTGCCTTGGAAATACTGTATGAATATTTGTACAAAAACAAGTAATTGATTTGATTTTTACACCAATTATTAAGTATGGATAAAAACAACAGCGTCAGAACTAAACCCTATAGAATTCAAGTTTTGTACCTTTTAGGTTAACCCAAATCTTTCTTATTCAAGGATTTATGCAGTCACTCATTCAAATATTTTCATTTGAGTCATTATTTGTTTTGAAGCTTGAGAAAGAAGCAATGAAGGATGCAGTTTTAAAAGCCATAGAAGAAGAAAGAAAAAATTTGGAAAAAGCTCATGCTGAAGAAAGGGAGTTATGGAAGACTGAGCATGCAAAAGATCAAGAAAAAGTATCTCAGGCAATTCAAAAAGCTATACAAGAACAAAGAGAAATAAGTCAGGTTAGTAAAATTCACTCTTTGTAAGTACTTTCTTTTTCCTTATTTTTCTCAAAATGAAGTTTCCTTATTATTATTTTATCTTAAAATCACCGTAGTGGACATACCAGTATTAATTATTTTGCCTTTGATAGTAATATTTTAAACTAATTATTTTTAATGTATCAGTGAATTTGTACTTTCTGATATTGAAAATCATATAATTTTATCTTTACCGTTTTTTAAAAAGTCAGAATCCAAACTTATGTTTAGTTATTGCAACTACACAAAACTCCGGTTTAATTTTTTCTTTTTTCACAAATACATAAGTATGCACACACAATCAATGCAAAATAATATACATAGGTAGAAAGCAGTTTGATTCTCTTAATTATGTCTGATTTATGTATCTGTATATCCATAGCTGACACTGATTATTAGTAGGACTTCACAGATGATCCCTGTGGTTTCATAAACGGTATTATATATCAACAAGTATGGCCTACATACAAAATAACTTTTGTCTACTTAAGTGAACAGTTAAAAACTACAGTACTTTCATTTTCCATAATTGAATTTGCATGGCTCTATTTTCCATATTTTTAGTCTTTTTGTAAGAGGCACTGAAATACCTGAATAAATTTCCCCTTAAAGAAGTGTAAAGAGCAAAAAATAACATTTGTAGAAGTCTTTGTTTTCCATGATAAAAGTATTATATACCCTACCATTGTTTATTCAGTCATGCATTATAAATATAGCTAAAGCGACTAACATTTACCAAACAACCTAGAAGACTTTCTTACAATTCGTTAGCTAATCTTCATGAAGCCTTAAAAATGACAATGCTTTTAATATCCAGGATAAATGTTATGCACTTTTTAAAAACATGTCACTTAAATTTATTGTCAAGCACATAGTCACCCATTTGTTATAAAAATTAAACAGATCTTTATGTAGTATTTGTTATAAGAAAACAGTAGTGTAGTGACAGATCTTATTATTTCTTTGCTTTTTTCTGTTAGAGTAATGATTACTTTGTAATTCTTCTGTTGTTAGTATCATTGAATACATACTGAGCACATATTGTTTATAAGATGTTTAACTGTCAGTTGGTTGGAATTTGATGCTGGTAAGGTCACGATCTTTGGTTAAATTCTGATTTGGGAGCATTTACTTAAAACTTTTTGTGGCCACAGACCACTCCTCTAACCTCACATAGATGTGGACTGTTAGTCACCATGAACTTGGGCAAGAGTGCATGAATAAATCCGCACATGTTCATCACTCCAACAGAAAAGTATATATCACAAAGGGCATAATTCTCTGCTGGTTTGTCGGGAGCATTCTTGCCTACAGAAAAAAAGTATAATATATGATATACTTTAACATCTGTTTGCCACAGTTTCAGAGTACTGTGAAGAAAATCCAAGCCTGTCATGAATAAATGCATTGTATTTATTTTCTTCCAAATGTTTGCATGTTTTAGGTGCATGTGAGAAAGTGAGTATGTGGGTGTGGTGTGTGTGTCTGTGTGTGCTTAACTGCTTTGTGGCTAAGGGAATTGAACAGAGAACATAAATAGCAGAAAAACAATGTTTCCGGTTAACCCTCAGGCTTTCAAATGTGAGGTCGTAATGTCAAGTGTATTCTGTCTTCTTAAATAGCTGCTTTCGTTTTCATGTAGTTGTAGTTAAGAAACTACAACCAAACAATTGTCATTCCATTAGCCCCTTAGAGATTCATAGTTCTAGTTTAGAAAATTGACAAATTACTTCTCTTGGGAGCCATATGAAGTTCATATCTTTGGTTTATTTAGGCCAGTAGGGTAAGCAAACAAATTGACATGGTCAAACTTACTTTTCAGTGTTTTCACATTAATAATTGGAGTGACTTCCTGCCATCTTCCAGGGACTGTACTTATTTCTGGTGATGGAGTAGTAAGAAAAAAAACCAACAACTTGCCTGCCTTCTTGTGAAGAAGACTGATAGGAAAGTATTAAAGCATAATATAATGTGAAATAGTGATCAGTGTCATGAATTAAAATGAAGCTGGGCAACATCTAGAGAGTCAGGGAACCTAAACAGGGTAGTCAGGTAAGGACTCTAAGGAGTCAGCATTTGAGCTGAGGCCTGCATGGAAGTGAGGAGTTTACTTTGTGACTAGTTGGGGAGAGAATGTTTCAGGCAGGGGAATAGCAAGTACTAAGGCTCTGCGGCAGAAAGATTATTGGTGTAATTAAAACTGTATGGTACTGTTATGGATACAGAGTAGGTAGACCAATGGATTAGTTTGGAATATAGAAGGATGTAAAATTTTCTGTAATTCATAAATCTATAAAGATGATATTATAAATTAGGTAGGATAAGTTACTGTAGCAAATAGCAAATTGTGGGTTTTAATCTGAGTTGCATGGAAAGGGGCCCATACAAGTCTGTGAAATTATGCAAAACTATGTAAATGTATAGACTTTTCTGCAGAAATGGTCCATAGTTTTTAATTAGATTCTCAAAAGTATCTTACTAATTAACCCAGAAAAGATTGAAAATAATTGTAACTGGCCACCCATTTCTTTCTGGGCTTTGTACACTAAACGAATTCCAGGTAGATTAAATGCTCAAACTTGCAAACTTAATGTACTAAAAAGCAATTGAACAAACACTGATATTCTTAGAAATGGAGAGTCTAAGCACTTCAGGAATGATAGACTAAAGATCTCTGCAAATTACCTTCTCCGTAGAGGGAATGATAACACTAGCAAAATTGTCAAAATCAACTTTTCCAGAACTCTGAATATTAACCAAAGGTTTCAGTAACCCAAGGAGTATTTTATTCAGCAAAAATAGTTAAAGCTCACTAAGAACAGCAAGATTCGTAGATTTTAGCTTGCTTTACTCCCACCCTCTTTTCTCTAGTTGCATAGTAGATTTAAAAAGTAGTAGCTTCACAACAATGATAGCTATGAAAAACAGCAGTGTAGAAGCCACTAGAATGGGCAGACTAAATTTGGAGCTCCACAAAAAAACAAAAAAAAACACACACAAAAAAAGCACCGTTCTCCAGGGAATTGGTTTGACCTATCTGATAGCTTCCCAGAGTGTCCCCATTTGCTTAGAGCTTGTGTATTAGGAGAGCCCTATCCTCATACTGTTTGTGAAAAACAGTAAGTGGCAATTGTTTAACCTGTGCCTGAGACAGAAATACCACTTGGTCAAACAAGCCTGGCCAAAAAAACTTAAAAGGGACATTTGGGAAATGTGATTATTATAGGTGGCTTTGAAAAGCTCCAACTTTTAAAAATAATCCTGGATTTCTTGAGGGTCATGCATATGCACTAGGTTGTGCACCTGCCCAGGAAAGACCTGAGAATACCCTAATCTCTCACCACTGACTGATTTTGATTCTGTTCAAGCAAAAAGTGAAGGCTAAGACAGAATTGTAAACTGGTAGTGTTAAAGGTGTTACCCAGCACCCATACTCCCCGGGAAAATGATGGATCACTTATCCAATTCAAGGTATTTAAGGAATTCACTATCTAATTATTTGCTGACCACCTGGCTAACTCAGCAGAGACCTCAGTGGCTATACATGACAAAAAATACAGACTTTGCAGAATTAGGTCAGGAAAGTTACGAGACAAATAACAACAAGAACAATGACTCCTGGGAGCTGAAAGAGATCTGATTTCTAGAGTTGCTATATTATATTATTTTAACGTCCATTTTTATCAACAGTAGGAGATAGGCAAAGAAACAGGAAGGTATGGCTCATGTGCAGCAAAACCAAAGCAGTCAATGGAAGATACGTTGATATTGGACTTAACAAGGACAAATCTGCTAGTATAAATATGTTAAAAGAATTAAAGGAGATCATTTCTCCAGATTTATAAGCCTCCTCATCTTATACATTATGTGTATGTATGCTCTTCATAAACTAGCACTAGAAGTTGTTGAAGGATTGCTCTGTTTTTAAAAGTGCCCCTCTTTGTTATAAAAACAAGATTGCAGATACATGGATGTACGCTTATTTTCCTTCCTACTGTTACCTGCAACTCAGAGAGTACTTTTCATTTGTTGGAGGGGAAAAGGCCCTAACCTCCTATCTTGCAGTTTATAATTCTCTTACACCATATAGCAAATTCAGATACCTACTTATTTGACTGACCTTCCCACTGAACTGAGAACTTCCTAAGTGTCTCAATCATATTTATGTTGTGGAGGCCCTAGCCCAATATGTAGCTTATAGAATGTGTTCCAGAAAACTAATCATTGTCCTTAAATATCAGGATCCAAAATATCATACAATTAACTCGAGAAGATGACTTACAAGACTTAATTGTATTCACCCAAAATTCTCAAGTAAATACATAAACATCATTTCATTAATTAATCAACATTAATTCCAGAGAAAGGCAAATTGGAAAAAGCAATAAAGTACTACAGTTTGGTTTGTAAAGAACTCTGTAATTAATTATCCTAAGTTACCTAAGTTGCAGGACCAGAAATATAGTTTATAAATAGACTTTACCCCTAGGCTTCTAATGATAGGAATGTGAAATTCTGCCTCTTGAGCTTGTCCATACCCTTATAATCATGGGATTTTAACTGTGAGTTTCAGATTTGTATTTAATGTCCTTGTTACTACTTTTAGGGAAATACCTGGAATGTTAGATATTGCAAAAGTTGACAGAGTGTCATTGTCTCTTTTAACTTTAACAGAAAACAATAGTTCTCTATGTTTACATTTCACTTACCTGGCTTTATTCTCTACAACTATTTTAGGCTGGTAGCTAAAAATCTATTTTTATGGAAGTCTTTCCTCAGCTCTGGCTGCGGGAAATAGGAATATAATAAGAGTGGTAGTGGTGGTGGGGACGGCAAGAACTTTTAACAGTAGCAAGGTCACTAATTCACTTCTGAGTACCAGACCGTTCTCTCCTGGTTTTTTCATGTGTGATTTCATATAATACAAGAGGCAGAAATGATATCTCCACTTTTACAAATACAGAAATTAAATCTTAGATAGATTGTGTAACTCCTTAGAAGAGATAACAGGCTGTACTCAGATCAGAGGGCGTTACTCCAAAGGCAGTAACCTACGCTGTTCCCTCTCCCACTGTTCTCATCTCACGATAAAGCACACATTGCTCTCAATGGTTATTTCATCTATAGGTAATTTCAGCCGCAAAAACTCAAAGGGGCTATTTATCCTTTCTTTATTTATTCAGTAATATTTATGGAGTATCTACCATGCATCAGCTCTGTTGGAGGTTCTGGGCATGCAGCATCAAAGAAGATAGACAGGGTCCCTAGGCCCTCATGGAACTTACACCCAAGTTGAAAAAGACAGTGAATAGGGCAGTTCCATATAGTGATATGAACTGTGGAAAGGGTTATGTGTTTCACTGAGAATGGGTGGTAGAAGTTTTATTTAGATAAGGAAATTAGGGAAGAAGCCAGACTCAAAAAATTTACATGTTACAATTCTACTTGTATGAAGTTTTGAAGAAGGCAAAACTGATTTAAGAGGAAAGAAATCAGGAGTTGTGGGGGGGGGAGTACTTTTTGAAAGTGATAGAAATATTTTAATCATAATTGTGATGATTACATTTGATGTTTTACCAAAGTATATATTTTATAGTGATGCGTCTTCTTACTGTATATAAATACTACTTTAATAAAACTTTTTTTTAAAACAAATAACTACCAGAATAAATTCTTGGCTATATTGCAATTTGAGATGGTGAGGAGGTTTGAGTTTAATGGGGATAAATAATGGAATTTGTGCATATTAAATTTGAGCTACCTATTCATAATCCTAGAGGAAATGGTGAGTAGGCAGTTAGAAGTGTGTGTCTGGAGTTCAGGTGTGTTGTTAGGGCTGGAGATCAAAACTTGGGATTAATAACCATAGAGATGGTGTCAAAGCCAAATACATAAAAAACAAAAATTTTCTGGATGGGCGGGATTCTACATGACATTCTCTCACTGAATGTAACCATCTTCTACTAGGAAAAATACGGCCACGTCAGATTAACTGTGTAATAGTGCTATATACACAGATTAACTGTGTAATAGCGGAAATAGTCTCATACTTAGGAGGGTTATATTTCAAGGAATATTGTAAAGGTGTTGAAGTTACTGGTGCTTTCTGTATCACACTGCTACGCAGATTAAGTGGCCAGAGCTTCATTCCAGTTTCTAGGAAGCTCAGGGTTATGAGTCTAAACAGCAGCTCCTACCACCCTCTGCCCACCACCTGTCTGGTTTCAGAGGCTAGCATGCATTCCTTCCCCTCGTTCTTCCCTAGTCTGTTGTATGCATACAGCCTGAAGAATACTGTCTGGGGAACTACAGACTGTTTGAATATTGACTAGGAAGCTAGGAAGCTATCTTTTTAATTTTAAGATTCAGGTCATTTCATAGCACTCAAAGTTAATTAAAAGAATTAAAATAAAATTTATTTTATCTAAAAATAAAACAGAATTAATAGCAATTAGCAATTTTGACCACTAAGTCACACTAGAAATAAGGAAAAGATGGAGTTCTGCAAAGGGAAAAACAGTATAAACTTAAATAACTAAAATTACTCTACAAAAGTAAGGAAGACAAAGAGCTTTGGCTTTATAATTTACCTGTAGATTTTCTCTGTGTTAATGCTGGCACTAACTGAAGAGATAATGTTAAACTATGACAGAAAATGCAATTCCTAAGGATTGGGGCACATATTTCTCTGAATTGATTTGAGAGATAATTTTGTTTGGCCTTCATCATAAATTAAGACTAAGAGTGTGGATTGAGTGGGCTTTTTTTTTTTTTCCTGAAATATTCAGAAGAAAGTTAATGACTCTGAGTTTTTTGGTTTTCATAGTAAATGAATTCTGTGTCCCTTGAAAATTGTTAACAAAAGGAAAGTACATTTGTTACTGACACCAAAAAGGGCAAAAAGAGGAGTCATTAATTTTGCTGTTCTAGCAAAGTCCTGTAAAAGGACTCCAGGGCATACAGACACTTAAACGATGTCTGACGTTGGAAGCTCTTCATAATAGTTTATAACCACAGCCACTGTAATTTGGGGTTATGTTTCCCCCAAAGCCACAGACATTACAATCAGTGGTTAAATTTTCTTTAAGAAATTCAGCATTGCCACCTGACCCTTCTTTTAAAAAAGGAAATAGCATTTCTATTTTAGCTTAGGCCAGATAATTTCACAACACTGAAATAATTTTTCTGTACTGACTTACTTAGCTTTGATTCATTAGTTTGTTTGAAAGTTTTTATTTGTAAAAACTTTAAAAGCCACCTAGTTAATTAAAGGTAAAAACTTAATCACATTTTTTTCAAAATTATTGCACTTAGGGACAAGTAACAAATAGTGCATCAATTATCTTCTCATCTCTCAAGACCTTTCCCTCCTGCTATATTTCCTATTTTCATTCAGTGAGACAACTATCTACCAAGTTGCCCAGTCCAGACAACTGGAGATTTTCCTAAACTCTCCCTCTCTCAACCCCATTTTGATACATTAAAACCTTTCCATTTTACCTGAGAGAATCCTTAAGTGTACACCTCCGGCCCGCCATCACTGACTTCATCGTGGTTCTGGTGGTTTACCTTGACCACCTACATCGATTTCTTGGCTTCCACTTTTGTCCCCTTTCAATTTGGAATAAAAAAATGAATGAACTTTAAATTCTTCAGTGTCTCCCCATAGCCTATAGGATCACGTTCAAGCTGCTTAGCATGCACTATAAATCTTTGAGCACATGAAATAGAAACTTTCAGTGACCCGGTCCCTACTTATTCAGTTCATCTGCTGCCATTCTCCTTCACATTTCGTGCTTTTAGTACCAAACTGCTGGTACTCATATCATGCTGTTTGATGGCATTGGGCCTTAGTCACACTGTACCTTCAGCCTAGAATACCGTCACTTTCCTAACTTGCAAAATCCACTCATATCTAATAACTTAGCTTTTTATTTTTTCCTCCAGAAAACTTCTTTTTACATTTCTTAGATTAAATCAGTGTTCTTTCTTCTTCTTTGACATTCAGTATATAACTATACCACTACCCGGGCATATTATATTTAAAGATTCTGTTTCTCTGTTTTCTCCCCTAGATTTAAGCAACCCAGAAGTAGGAGTTAAGTCTTGAAAACTGCAATAGGTTATAAGATGGTATAGAACCAACATTGTTTTAAGGAGACATATTAATCTTTTAAAAATGTACTTGATCTCCATCAATACAATTTAGCTCTTTTAGAGTTTTGCCTGCCTTTAAGTGATACATTTTACCGAAAGTGGGGTCACCAAAAACAGTGCTTTGAGTGTTGTCATCCTTTAAAAACATATTAATCAGATTGTCTGTGGGGTGCCAAACTGACATGATTCTTATTGTTATTCAAGGAAATAGTAATCAGGGAGCAAAAAAAAAAAAGAGTGATTACTTTTAGCTTCAGCAAAGGATTACTTTGAACAGCTTGTATAGATTTGCAGTAAAGTGATGAGTGGATGCATGAGTCCAAATAGAATTCTTAGGTAAAGTCGTATACTTTCTTTCACTGGTCTGATAGAAGCATTGCATTCATTTCCATATCCATGTATTAAGAGAGATATTTCCAAATCAGAATGAAAGCATCTTAGATATTTATTGGTGTCCCTTAGCAACTGTTCCTCCTTTCCCAAAGTGATACTTTTTATCTCTTAGCCATGTGGTGTAGGTGAGATTTAACCTACTTTCTAATTTTAGGCATAAGCCCTTATTTACTTAGGCTTATAATGATTATGTCCTACCCTTATGTTAGCAGGTTCTAAGAATTCACACATTTTCTGAGTCAAGGCTGTAAGGCTCCATTTTGGAACTTGCTTCCTCAGATATATAAACACTGTCATTCACAGTAAGAAAATGGGAAAAATCCTTGGAACTGTTAATAACCCCCTTGGGACCATATGTGTAGAACTATTGTGAGAATGGATCCTACCCCAAAGGCAGAGCTAAGAACTGGAAATGGAGAAATTTGCATCCTTGATCACATCGCTTGAACACTAATGGAAGCATACCCTTAGTTTTTTCATGTGAGACTGCAAATTGTTTTTAAAGTCAGTTTGTGAGTTTTCTGTTACCCTGTGATCAAAAGAATAACTGATTACCAAAATAAATATGCTAAGAAGTAGATGGGATTGGGTGTGAGTCCTAGCCTGTGCTGAAGAAACCTTGACCACTTTTTAAAAATGTATGAGACTCCATTTTCAGATCTGTAAAGTGGGATTAATAATACCTGCTTTACAGAGTTGCTATGAGGCCCTTGGAAACGTTTTAAAATGAAAACTGAGATAGATTTATGCAACAGCTTTAGACACTATAAATATCATGTAAAAAAGTATTGTGGGCAGATGAGTAACAGAGCAGGAAACCTTGTCACAACTATAGAAGGTATTGGAATATTTAGTTGAGAGAAGAGAAAAATAAAGGTATAGTAACATTCTTCATTTCTTTGAAGGACTATCATAAAATGAGGGTTTTTTTCTATTTAATTGAGGGGGAGTATATGTTAGAAGAAGTAGGTAAAAAAAAAAAAATTTAACTCTGTACAGTATAAAGCTACCATATCACAATTTATCTAGCAAAAAGGATACCATTTTTATCCAGGATTTTGACGAATGGATTGGGTGGAAGATTGAAGAATGTATATATTGAAAATATAATTTCTACTGTCATTTTTTGGTTTAGGGATCTGTTTGACTTTCGTGTCATTATAGTTACATGGCAATTTCCAACTCCACAGATTTATAACTAATTACTAACATTCTGGAAATCGGCCACTCTTATAGTCATTGAAAATGCTCTCTTAGAAATAATTACTGTAAAACCCCTTTTAAAATATTTATATTGCCATTTTTAAAACATATGATTTAAGGAGATAGCTGTGTACATGAGCCTCTGAAACTGATTCTGGGGATGAAATGGAAGTACGCATACATCACTATCTTACTAACTTTAAACACCAAATTATCATTGCCTTTGTAATTTTATTTTAGCACTTTTTACATTATATTTTGCTTAACTTTGCTGTGTCTTTCACACAGATCTCTGTTAGGTCCCAGAAACTTTAATTATAAGTATCATTGATGAGTCATCAATAAAGACCCAGCTGAAGTTCATTCACTTACTTCGTGTAGTGTCTAGAACATAGTCTGTGTTGTTGCCCAGACGGCTGCCGGTGTTTTGATATGTTACTAGTACTATTATTATTATTATTATTATTACAACCATCTTAACCACCTTTGTCATTTTAACACCTCGCTGGGTGCTAAGAATAATAAACAGTGAGTGAGTGGAGGTTTATTGTGATTACGGAAGGCAGTAGTTTCCCAGCTGCCTCTAGGTGCCCTGGGTGCTGCAGGGTGTTTTCAGTATTAGAGGGCAACACACAGATACTTGGGATCTTTTGGAAACCAGGTAAACTACTAGGTTGGCAATACTAATTTCTCTTACATTCCTTTCTAGTACATCATGTCGTAGTGACGTTAGGTTTGGGGGTTGCTGTGATAAAAAGCAAGTATCATGCAAATATCCCTGTGGAACAGGAAGTCAGAGTGTCATTGTCTGATCTTTGCCAGGAAGCTATGAAATTCCTGCTATGTACAGAACTCTTATGAATAAGGAATTTGGGTTACAGATGAAATTAAAGTATTTGTGTTTCAGTTTTTATATATCATCTTTTCAAATGGCTGCTGTGTTATGACCTAACCAGTTAGTAAATGAAACAATTGGGTATTTCTTTTGGCCTGGAGGGCACAGTAGAAAAAATTATTGAGGCAACAAGGGAACTGTGAACTGAGAAAGTTTGGAAAGATTTACTCTAGGGTGCTCCCACCACACAGTCGCTCTGGGGAACACATAGATAAGTTATAATCCCTACCCTTAAGTAGATTTTCTTTGCATTGGAGAAACAAATTGACTTATTGAAGATGAATTTGAATTGTGCATCTGTACTCTGTACCAGATACTATATTAGGTTCTAGTCATAAAGAATATGAACTGTAATAAATATAATCCCTGATTTCAAAGAGATCTCAAGTTGGTAAGATAGATAAGTAAAGCAGCTATTACAGTGGTGAGTTGTGGAGTGCTTTGAGATATAAAATATAGGTTGCTCTTTGAACACCTACAGGGGGTGCTAAACCCACCACCTTGTGAAAAGATGTGGAAGATCTAAAGCATTTCAGGGAACATTACAGTTGATGCTGCTCAGACTGAGTTGTGCAGAAGGAGTACATTTGATCATCACAGGAGGAGGCTAAGGGGAACTGACTTCCACCAGAGAGAGCATGGCATGTCCAGGGAACTGCCTATCAGATACTGGCTATGAACATGACAAATGATAGTTTTTGCAGAGATTACAAACCTGAATGAAACTGCCACTGTGTTCAGTGACCTTACAGTGAACTAGGGAATGTGTCAAGTGCATAAATTGCTCCAGTGTGAGGAAGGATGAGATGCATGATAAAGCACATATGGCTGAGGCATTTGATAGAAATTATAATAGTGGTTATCTCTGGTGGGCAAAAGCATGAGAGAACTTTCTGCAATATCTAGATGCTCTTTATCTTGATCTGGGTGGTAGGTGAATGGGTGTATGTGTATATGAAAATCCACAGAGCTGTACATACACTTAAGGTTCGTGCATTTCAGTATGTGCAAATTTTTTTAAAGCTATGCACAAAGGAAAAATAATGTAGTTATTATTAAAATAGTATTTACTTAAAATTGTGAGAAACATCTAAGTGATGCTTCAAAGGAAAATCATAGTCTTAAATCATGTATTAGAAAATAGAAAAGACTGGAGAAGAATGGGCTAACACCCAACTTACTAATACAGTTTGAAAAGAAAGAATAGGATAATCCAAAGAAAATAGGAAGAAATAATAAAGTTTATGACAGAAATTTACAACATAAATTGTAAAGTTTCAAAATATTATCATTTCTTTAAAAAGAAATAAAATTCACATATCTTTGACAAGATTGATGAAGATGTTATTAGTGGACATTGTCAGAATGAATCAAATGACCTAAAATAGATGCAATACAGATTTTAAACATGATATAAGCAATATAAATAAATTAGTACCAATCAGCTGTAAAGCTTAGACAAGATGAAAACTTGTCAAGAAAAATATAAATTGCAGAACTGAAGCAAGAAGAATTAGAAATGCGGAACAGTTCTATAGCTATAGAACAAACTATAGTCTAAAAATAATCATGTATCTTTAGAAATAAATGTAGATACACACTCGTTTCCGGTAGATAAAACGTAATTCACCTCTGCTTGAGTATTGGCTGGGCTTAGTTGTTCATGTCTAATTGAATAAATTATAAAAGGGAAAAAATGTTTTAACTTTATAGCCATAAAACCTGGCAGATACCTTGTTAAACAAATGATCAAGGTTAACACAGCCAGTGATAAATCATGTTTAAGGCCACACTCCCCTCATATGATATAATGAGAAGTATGCTTCATCTCTGTGGTATTCTTCCCCCAAATCAGAACCCTAGTCTAATTATGAGAAAAAAAGAGATAAATCCAGATTTCTTCAAAATACCTGAAAAGTGTTGTAAAGGAAAGACTGAGAAACTGTCAGAAATTAGAAGAGACTAATGAGATATGATGTCTGAATACAACATTTTACTCTGGATTAATCCCGGAACAGAAAAAAGACATTAGTGGAAAACCTGGTGAAATACAAACAAAATCTATCATCTATTTATTATTATCGTGTGATGTTAATTTATTTTTTAAAAATTAATTATTTTTATTAACATGTAATGTATTATTTGTCCCAGGGGTACAGGTCTGTGAATCATCAGGCTTACCCACTTCACAGCATTCACCATAGTGTGACGTTAATTTCTTATCTTGATAAATGTACCATAATTATGTAAGATGTTACTATTAGGGGAAATTGGGTAAAATGTGTATGAGAACTCTTGTACTACCTTTGCAAGTTTCTGTAATTCTAAAATTATTTCCAAGTAAAAAGTTTAATCCATTGTTCCTAACACGTATTTTGTTAAAAAGAACAGACAGTATACGTGTCTTTGTCCACCCCCTTCTAAAACTCCACTGAAATAAAAACTAGTGAAATGGAACCCTAAACTAGAAACTGAGAAGACCAGTATATATTGTAGAAACTCCTAAAGGCTTGTTTGTGGCACCAGAAACTTCTGGATGTGGGAATGAAGGGGAGAACTCAACTAGAAGGAAAGATTGAAAGTCTATTTAATAAGCAGTTAGGCCCCCACACGTTTTTTCCACTTCTGACAGAAACCTTGGGTTAATTCTCTGGAAAAAAAATAAAATGTAGGGTCTCTGGACCAGGGATAACCAAGGCAAAGTGGACATGGGGTTGGGGGGAGAGCAAGGTGAAAAGTTTCATACTACTTATGAAGAACCTTAGCCATTTTTCCAGCCCAGCTCTCAGAATGCCTACAACCAGACAGGAAATTGGAAGATTCTTTTCTGAGGAATTTAGACAGCCCAAGATAAAAGACCTTGGGTCTGATACCAATACCAAATGTATTGGTATCAGAAATTGCCCCAAGGAAACAACCGAGCCAGATTACTCTGCTATTAAGATCACAGTCCATAAACCACAACTGCAAGCACGGAGATGTTACTCAGCATTTTAGTGCTCTCCTCTTTAAACACGAGCAAATAGTCAAGTATGAACAGATAACTTCCCTGAAAAACAGGGAATAAAACACTCTGTAAAGTGTGGAAAGTTAAAAAGAAACTTGTTAAGGTTCTTAAAGTTAAGAGAAGATTTTACATCTATGAAACAGGAAGAGGATGCTATTTTTAAGCCAAATAAAAGATTAGAAATCTAAAATGTACTAGAAAGTTAAAAAAAAAAAAAGATGAAGTTGTAAAAGTCTTCCAGAGAAAAGGGTATTAAAAAGAAAAGAAAAAAAAAAAAACCTCAAAAAATAAAAACAAAATAGGAGTGAAAAGAGTAGAAAATTAGCCAGCTTAGGAGGTTCATTAGCTGAATCAAAGGATTCTTGAAAAACAGAAAATAGAATGCAAGAAATAATGTATTTTTAGTATTATTATTATTAAAGTAAATCTCCCAAGTTGAAGGACATGAGTTTTTCGTGAAGAGCATGAGATTGTAAGACCTAAGTTTCTAAATAGACCTGTAACTAGGTTTGTCATGAAATTTTTGAGAAATGGGGATCAAGAACATGTGTAAGACTTCTTAGAGAAGAAAAAAAACTTACACAATTGAAGAGGTATCAAAATCAAACTTCTCAAAAACCTTTAAAACTGAAAAAATTTCCAAGCTAGAAATCCACACTTAGCCAAACTATAAATTAAGTGTAAGGGTAGAACAAAGTCATTTTTCAGACAAAGGAAATACCAAAACTTTTATTTTCCATGTGCCTTTTCTCAAGAATCTCCTACAGGAGGTACTCTGTCAAAACAAAGGAGTAAACCAAGAAAGAAAAATTCAATGGTATCCAGAAAGCTGGAGTTGCATAGTTCAAGAGCCATGTAGTGAATTTCCAGAAATACACCTGAGAGAGATCCAAATTAGACAGTTATGTAACAGACCTAGAGAACAACCAATCCAGTATGGAAATATGTCCACGAGATATGTTTCCAATGCAATCAACATAATAGAAGGCCTGATATCTTTGAATATACTGAGAAGAAGATGTTTGGACAATTAGATAAGAATTTGGGAATCAGTTCATAATGCTTATTCGCTCAGGCCAATATAATGTGGCTGTAGTAACATAGGATCATCAAGACATATTCTCGGGCAATTCTGTCCAGATGCTAGGTAACAATGCCTGAGCTAGTCTGCTAGAGCTTGGGAGATCGATCACAAGAAGGAGAAACAAGCCTTCCTACCTGAGGCTACTCAGTAGTGGCAGCCACATCAGCCCCAACAGTTGACTTCATGTGCATGGAAGACCCCAGCCAAGACTAAAAGTACTGTCCAGTTGAGTCCAGCCCAGGTGGCTGACTTGGAGAATCATGACCTAAATCAGGGATTGACAGTCTTTCTCTGTAGAGGATCATATAGTAATAGTTATAGGGTTTATGGCCTATCAGGGCTTAATCAAGAATATTATGTAGGTGCTTACATAACAAGAGGATTAAAAACTTCACAAATTTTATTGATGAAATTCAAAATCTAATGATTATTTATTTTAGAGAGAGCGCATGAGCAGGGGGAGGTGCAGAGGCAGAGAATCTCAAGCAGACTTCCCACTGAGCATGGAGCCTGACACAGGGCTTGATCTCAGGATCCTGAGATCATGACCTGAGCCAAAAACCGAGAGTCAGACACTTAACCGACTGAGTCATCCGGATGCCCCAATAATATTTGTTAATAACATAAATCCAGTGACAATAGGATTTTCCTTGGGGAAGATAACATTTTGCTTAATTGTGGTTCAGAGTGAGATACACCTAACATGAAAAATGGCTGCAAAACTCATTAATGCTGATATGTTATGAGATTCTACATATATCATTAAAAATGCCTAATGCAGGTAGAGACTATCAAATATTGATATCGTCAGTGAGCATATGATTTTAATTGAGCATATTCATTACATTATAGAATTAGGTTATTCTATTAATATTTTACATTGAGCATATCACTACAGTGTAGGTTAATTACTTCCAGTTGAAAGTTGGGTGAAAGTTTCTTAACTGCACAGTAATTGGATTTTGAAATATAGACATTTTATTTGTGTTTGCATCAATGTCTGATGGAACTGTAGTTTGAACTCATAAATTTGTATAGGAGTGGAAGTCTCAATTTTACTAACAGTAAGGCAGCTTGACTTGACTCATGATTCAAACACTCATTTTCTTTTTTTTTTTTTTAACACTCATTTTCTAAGGTACATTTTCACAACCATGTGCAACATTTTAAATAATCTATAATTATAAAATATGCATACATTGTGTATTTAAAAAAAAAAAGAAACACACAGTTGCCCCAGAGAATTTCTGATACTATGGTTTATAGCGCACAAACCAGAATTGAGTTGATTGCTGAAATTTGTTCCATAAATAATTTAACTGTGTTTATAATCCTTAACTAAATTACCCTGAAAAAGAACAAACACCGCAGATCATTTATTAGTTCATGATACTATGATTACTGAAATGTATGGTAGGTTAATGGAAACTAAAGCATAGCTATACTTCTGAGCAATAAGGAGAAATTAAAACTCTTAAATAAAATGTCACATAAACCTTTAGCCCTAAATGATATTCATCATGACGTATTTAATTGTTATAGCATAGAAACTGATTCCTAATCATTCAGTTTTTAAAGAAATTAGTATATAGAACTCTTTTTTTCCACATTCAAAAACTAGCTGTGTAATCATTTGGATATGATTTCTTGCAGAGATCCTATTTTTTTTGCATATATTTTAGATAAAAATATTTAAGATAGGATGAGAAACATAACTGATATATTTTGACAGATCACAACATATATGCCAATGGATGTCCCTCCAAACTATTGGCCTTACAGCTGTGGTTCTCAGCTGGCGGCAATCTAGTGAGTAGAGGTCAGAGATGGTGCTCACCCCAGGACATCCCCCCACACCTCCCAGCGAAGAATTATCGATCGTGTTGAGGCTGAGAAACCTGCCTTAGAGAATATACCGTGTTCCAGTGGCATAACCATTCCTAAAATATTCTGGGAAACACTCATTATAATCGCCTATTTGAATATACTCACTGGTGGCAAATCTTCATTCCCTGTGAGGTATATTTTATCTTAGACCGATCCTCATGTCTCATAGGGAATTCAACAAAACATCTAGGCAGACATTCACAGGCACTTTGTATACTTGCACATAAAATTCACTCATTATTTCCAACTAATTCAGAATTTGGTCTGGTTAGAAAATGGATGGCTTAACCTTTACTTTTTATATTATAGTCAGAGGAATGTATTTATTGGCAAGTATTTTTTAAGGATGGATTTCACAACCTTGACTGTCACCGAATTTTCAACTGGAGAGAAGAGTTGAATTAAGGAACTTTTTTTGAAAATGGCTCTTTATCAGCTCAGAAACCAAAGAGGATCCTCAAAAATGTGGATTGAGCAGATAATAAACTCTACACCCTCCCAAAAGCCAATGGAAGAATAGATTAACTAATTCTTCATGTTTTTTCTGGATATATCCTTTTTGTTTAAATTGAGGTTTTGCTTTCAAACAAGTCTGGTCACATTTACTGGTATGACCCTTGCTACATAGAAATTCTGGTTGATATTTAGTGTGGCATGGATTTGTCTTTTACATTGAAATAATCCAGGTCTACAGTTCTTATCTGCAGTTCTAAAATTCCAGAAGCTCTGAAGGCTAAGGATTTTATAACTCAACTATTGGCAAAACCTGACCTGAACTGATGTGAATATTTTTATACTTTTAATTTATTTTTAATTTATACTCTAGAACTATTAATGTGTTATATTTCAGGGGCTTAGTAATATATTTTGCCTTTCTAAAATATGAAAATTTTCAAAGTTCAAATTAATGTGAAACCAGTAAGAATTCTAATAGTAGGTGATTTTAGTTTAAATAATTTTATTCGTTCTTATTTTTGTCTTCATAGGTTTTCAACTTTAATCTTTACAAATAATTAAGGAAACAACAGTACTCTATTATTTTATCAATGGAACTAAAGCTTAATATATTCAGTGATTGAAGATAAAATGGTAACCATTTTTCAAAGTTACTGCCATTATGGGAATTAGCAGATTTGTGACTTCGTTGTCTGTTTTAATAAATGAACCCCAAAAAACTTATGAGCATACCAGTATTGAAGTGGAATGAGGAGATAAGATCAGGCAGATGATAAAAGATGATATGTATGCTCCTAATATTTCTATGAGACTTGCTGAATACCAAATAATAATCTTTTTAAAATACAGAATAAATTTAGATGTCATTCTCCCTCAAATAAGTGAAGGTTTAAAGAACTAATGGGACTCTGGGGCGCCTGGGTGGCTGTGTCATTAAGTGTCTGCCTTTGGCTCAGGTCATGATCCCAGGGTCCTGGGATCGAGACCCGCATTGGGCTCCTTGCTAGGCAGGAAACCTGCTTCTCCCTCTCCCACTCCCCCTGCTTGTGTTCCCTTCCTTGCTATGTCTCTCTCTCTCTCAAAATAAATAAATAAAATCTTTTAAAAAAAACAACAACACACTAATGGGACTAAATGTAATCTAGGATGTAAGAAAACAGCCACTTCCATGGACTGCTTATTGAACAAAAATGTGTACAAAAAGTCAGAAGCTACAAGAGAACTCAAAAATTACATACTTTGGCCAAAATGATTCTACTTCTTGAAATCATCTACAGAAATATCTAACATGCACCACAAAAATACATATATGGATGCTTAGCACTGCTTTATTTTATTAAAAACAACCATAACACACATGAATAAGGATAAAATAAATTCTTGCATATCCATGCAATGGAATGTAAATCATATTATGAAGGAATGTATCATGGGTTGAAGTATTCAAAATATATTTTAAGTGTAAAATACCAGTTAGAAAATAGTATGTACAGTTTGAGCCCCACCTTCTTTATACCCAAGTGTGATGATGTGTGTATATGGTTTTGTGTTCATAATTTTCTTCATTTTCAAATTTTCTGCAGTAATGTATCCACAACAGGAAATTCTTTATATTATTTCATATTTCCTGGGTTATATACACATATCTAAAATAATTGGGAAAAAAACAAACAAAAGTAAGCATTCGCTACAGAGTAAAGAGTCCTCAAGACTAACAGAATGAAGCAAATATTCCCACAAAATTTCAAGGCATTTTCTAACTGGTCGCCTGAAAAGAAGGATGCTGCCTATATAGATAAGTGCAAGTTAAAGAAGTTTATTTCATGGCATTCATCCAATCCATGATATGCTATGTTAGCAGAAAGCATACTTTCTGAAAAGCGTTGTACTTGTTTTTCAGTTTTAGCCTTTTTTTCTCCTTATCTGAAATTCTGAAATCTCCGAGGTACTTGATTACAATTTCAGTGAAATAGGAAGTACCACTTTTCTCCCCAGATTCCTCATGTCAAATATTAGCACAGAGGGTGGAATTTTTACCTCTTATTCATGGTGTCCAGCTCTCAACATCTTAACCTGGCAGAAGGAGCAAACTAGCTGTAAATCTTCACCCAGACCACACTTGATTACTGTATGATGGGAAAATTAAACGTGAATAAAACAGCTAGAGCATTAGGGTGTTCTTGGAAGAATAAACACAAGTTGGAAGTCTTATGTGGATAGTGCAAAGTACAGGAAGGCAATCAATCATGTAAACATCAAATGAAAGGTTGGTAAGGAAGCCATTGGAGTCTGTCAGGCGCTCCCTGCAATAAATGGCTTATTCCATTCCTTTTCCCTTTCACTTAGTTTAGAAAAATGAATTCTGTGGAATCTCTAACATCCTAAAAGACTTTGCAAATTCTTATTCCTGTTTAAAGATACACTTTGGAATGAACTGAACCCATGGCAGAGGAGTTTGAAGTTTATATGAAATGGACACAAACATGTCCTAATGCATACCTCCCTGACTTTTTTTCCTTCCTCCCACAAACAGGAAACTGTTAGGGCAGCAATAATAGAAGAGCAAAAGCGAAGTGAAAAGGCTGTGGAAGAGGCAGTGAAGAGAACAAGAGACGAATTGATAGAGTATGTGAAAGAACAGAAAAGAGTAAGTATTCCCTGAAGGGTTTTACTTTGTGCTTCCATAAACTGAAACTTTGACTTTCACGCAGTAACATGACATTTTAAAATAGTTAAAATGTCCTTTGTCATCTAATTTAAGAATCTCCAAGATTCTTTTTCTGATATAATTATATATTCTGATATCTTTAAACATAAATTCCATCTGTCAACAAAAAGCAACACTGAATAACTTCTTGCTAGACTCCTAGAAATGACCTCTAGCATTTCCAGCATAATTATCTCATGAAGAAAATAGGCAGTTTTAGATTTTTAGGGTTTTGTTTTTTTGTTTTTTTTTTGCCATAAGTTTGTTAATTTCTTACACTAGTTGTTGAAATTTACATACTCCCTTTAGGCCTTCTATGTTAACACTACTGTGGTTCTAGTAGTTTCCAGCACAGTTAGCAAATTAAGCTTCTTCTATCATAGTTCCATTTCAGTAACATAATTCAGAATATACTTCAAAGAATGCAGAATACATATTGAAGCTTTACAAAATAAATGTCACTTCACTGCAGTGTGATCTTACTAAGGTATAAGTTTGAGCAGTGGCTGAAAATAGTGGGTGAAACTTGATTTGTAGTCTTTTCAACAAATCTTTCGTCCTAAGTAATACCCAAGTTAAGAAACACATAAGATGTTTAATGTAATTTCTGTAATAAGCATATTCTAATATGGAACATGGTAAGTTATAGAATAAATTTTCTTATACACAATGTTTTATCTTTTATCTATGTTTGGTATAATATGTTATATATTACAGAAATAATATATTTAAGGATGATATAAAATATAATATTAGGTATAAATATGTAATATAAACATTAGCATTTACCATGTGTTTTATATAATATGTAATAAAAATATAAAGCATGAAACAGTGTATGCATGAGGAAATCTGACACATGATATCTAAACTCAATTGGTGGTCAGATGGCAAACTAAATAGAAAATGTAAGATTGCCCTTCAGTTAGCAGTTAAGTATAAGGCTAGGAGTACAGTAAAGGCACATGACACCAACTTAATTACACACCGTTAATTTGAAGTCAAATTTGATATGATAAAAAGAACATTCTTCCCCCTCAATAGCTACCATTAGGTTTCAACAAAGGAGAATTTGTCAGCTGAGTAAAAATTGCTAATTAAGCTTTCCAGGTGAATTATCCATTCATAGACGCATTTTGTATGGGATTAAATTTTTGTGCTTGTTTTCCAGGTGTTTTTAAAAGCAGTTTCACCCAAATAAATTCCCGATAGGTGCCTCACCTTCTAAAGAGAAAATTCTGGGCTAAAAATAGTTGACTTTTTAGGAAGTAATATATTCCCAGAAAATTGCTATTTCCATATGCCTCCCCAAAATGCTTATTTTCAATAGTCTGGTTTAAAACTAGTCATGCAGCAAAGGAATTATAGATGCTTTCCACATATCTATAGCAATTGTAGTAGTGAAAGAACACAGACTTCAAATAAATTCAGGATGTCTTGTGGGTGTATCCTTTTCTATCAGGTTTTCTTAATAATAATTTTTTAAAATTTTCTTAATAATATATGACCAATCTTTACTTGCGCTCTAAATCAGAACAAGAGATTATAGAGATTATAGAACCAAGCAAACCATAACATTATTTTAGAGTAGTATTTTTTATCAAAATGGAAGCTTTTTCTTAAAAAATTGAAAATTCTGTTACTTTCCCATCAAAAAGGGTCACGTGGCTGCCATAATTAAGATGAGAGCAAGAAATGCCTTTCTAGGAGTTATCTGGTCCCTTTGTGAGCAAATTAACTCTTGAAGAGGATTAACAATGAACTCTGCCGATTTAATCTGTGTTTTCTTATAAATCCTATTAAAGAATTAGTATTCATTTGTATTAGATGAACCAGTTCTCACATGTAGAAACATTCGTTAAATAACAACAAAATGAGGACATTTGATTCTATTTGCACCAAAGTTCAACTTCTTTATGCTTGTTCCTATATGTGGTAAGGGGAATAAATGTAATACCTCCTTACAGAATTGTCCCTAATAATAAACATATAATAAAATGGAACAGCTTACATAAGGACTCAGTAATATGTGCTATGATTTTTATCATTTTCACTGCATTATGAAGGAAAAAAAAAAAAACCCAGAGATTCCTTTGCTAATGAGAAATGTGCTTTTCAGATTAATATTTGGCATTTTCTTTCTTCTGAAGTTTACAGTGTGATTCTAAAAGTTTATTCCATTCTTATTACTAGATTCACAGAAGATTAGAACTGATTTAATCAGTATGGTAGTAGGAAGTTTATTACTTCCACTTAGGGATTTGGGAATTGTTTTTATAACACATTGTGGAATACTTTTAATATTTGAATGTTTCCATCTCTTCAAACAGAAAAGCTATAAAAAAGGAAAATGGGTAAAATATCTGAAATAGAGCACCAACTAATTACTAGACCTCTTTTTTATATAACATTTTAAAAATTCAGATTCTCTATACTCTTCTTCTTTCCAAAACTGGATTTCAGTATTTCAAGTTAATTTGTATGAATATCTTTGGGCTTGGAAATTTTTCACAAAAAATAAGATATCTCATAGCTTATAAAGTCATAGAAGAAACAAAAGTTTTTTAGCAAATTTATAATCTTCTTGTCTCCTTCCAAAAGACTAAATTAGGGCAACTCATCTCTACTTCTTCCTTTGTAAGATGGATTTCTATTTGCATCAGAGAAGAACACTTTTCCAGAACAAAAATTTTCCTTTCTCCTCTCCAGTTTTTTTTAACTAGAGAGTCAACTTGAGATTTTTAGCATTAGACACCTCAAAAGCCCTATAGACCTTAGTTCCAACTGGGCTTACATTCCAGTCTGTGAAGTAATCTTCCCCTTTTGAAGTTTTCAGAAATCTTTGAAGGAAGAAATCTAATGTTGTGTTAGTTCCTGTCTTTATATGTCTTTTGTCCTAAACAATTTTTCCTTTGACCTCATCTTACCCTTACCAAATTCTCTGAAAGGTTGAAATGAAGACTCTTTTCCCTACATCTTTCCCTTTAGTCTTTACTTTTAAAAGATAGTGAAACACAGAATGAAAAATCCAAATGCTTAACTTTTCAAATAACTTGTCCTACAGTATAAGATGTAGGAGAATCACATATAACCGTAGCGGATATTGTTGCTTTTTCTGTGTGTCTGAAGTCAACAAGTTAACTTCAGTTTAATCAATTAGCCAGTCCTTTTAGGTATTACAATGATACCAAGAATTAGAATTAAAATTACACAAGAATTAGAATTATAATGAGAAAATGTTTTACTTTTAAATGCCATTTACCAGTTTTCCTTAAATCAATAGAGATATCATCAAATTTTATAAATACTATTCATCTGGTCTAAACATCTTTGATAGGACAAAGGGGCTACCTATACATGCACTAATTAAGTGAATTATAATTTACACTGAAATTGCATACTAAATTATTTACTAAGTTGGATACATAGTACTTATATTTTTAGTCCAATTCATAATAATAACCAAAAATTAGTATGGAATCAAAATATGCAAACAAGGAGAGCTTTTTAAATGATCAACCAGGAAAATAATTCAGATTAATAATAGATCTGTCCAGTGATAAAAATGACTTTCTTTTAAGTATTCTAAGTAGTAGGGATTTTTTTTAATCCTGTAAAATCTATCTTGTTAAGTCCAGAAAAAATAATTATTATATTGCATTCATAGTTAGCATAGAATTGAAAAGCTGCTGTTTTATAGCCTCAAACTCTTATAAATGTTCCCTTAGTTGATAAAAGTTGTCTGTTTTTTTTAAAGATTTATTTATTTATTTGAAAGAGTGAGTACACACATGTGCACCTGCACAGGGAGGGGCAGAAGGAGTGAGAGGATCTCAAGCATGCTCCCTGCTGAGCATGAAGCCCCATCTGGGTCTTCATCTCACCACCCTGAGATCATGACCTGAGCTGAAATCAAGAGTCAGACGCTTAACCAACTGAGCCACCCAGGTGCCCCCGAAATTGTCTAATTTTTTAATAAATCTAGAAATCTTCATTATAATTTGTACAATCCAAAGAAGAGGTAAATAGGAAAAGATGAAAAGTTTTTAAAATATATTTAATTTGTCTGAGGCAAAAGGCAGGTCAACTAGGTATCTTCAAGTGTAGTGATTTTCACTGGGAAGGCCATAACTGTATTTTATTAAAATTTAAGTTTTGGTCCAAACTCTCTTGAATCATTATCAATTCTGCGTAAGAGGTTGCAAACTGTAACCCGTGGTTCAAATCTGGTTTGCTACTTGTTTTTGTAAATAAAGTTTATTGAAACATGCAGCCATACCCATTCACTTATGTATAATTTTTTAGCTGGTTTTGTGATGCAGCAGCAGGCCAGTTTGATATTCTATCAGGACCATATAATGCAAAATATTTATTATCTGACCCTTTTAGGGAAAAGCTTATCAACTCCTGTTCTAGACCATTACAATCATCTCATGGGGAAAATTTCTTGCTATCAGGCCTTTGAAATGTTTATTCTTTCATTATGCCTCATTGTAACTAGACAGTTGAAATTCCAGAGGTGCCAATCTGGGAAAGATTTTTCTGTCAGTATTAATTACCAGGTAAGGTATTATTATAATATATTAAACCTGGTGATGAGTGGCATAAACTGTATTTTAGACTAAAGGAGATTATATAAAAATGATATAGGCAATACCACATCCCTTGACACTTCCCTAGGGAGGAGGAATTTGTGGTTTATAATGACCTATGGACCTTGGACTAGAATGGAGTGTTCCAACCCATCCCACAAGTTAAGACTGTTACACATGAGCTTGCTATGAGGGAGGAAGTGTGAATAATATTCAGCAAGCAACAACCACTCACAGCCAAGCAGTGATTCCTAAAAAATAAAATCTTGTCCAAATGTAATAAAAGATTATTATTTTTTCCTCTTAAGAACCAGAATTATGGCCTGTGTTTTCTAAATCACCTCCAGGAAAATAATCTTCACTCTAGAGGATCCTTTTAATTTAGATCTTTAGAGAAAACTAAGGAGCAGTTATCTTCACTTCAAAGTTTTTGTGGTCAAGGCATTGTCAGAATTTCTTAATTTTAAAAGGACTCTTTCAGTCCAGTTTTGCTACATATTCTTGAGTATTTGCATCTCAAACTAATTATTAAAAGGTAGTATTTGGCCAAAATGAACTTTGTGATCAGTTCTACAGTTATTTGAATTAAACATGATTTCAAGACAGTTATTTAATATCTTATGGTGCCTTACTTTTCTCTTAATAATATAGAAGTTGCACTGTCTGATCTCCGATGTCTCTATAGCTCTAAAATCTATCAGCACTATTTTTAACATTTTCCCTGACAAGTGATAAATCTTTTGAGGGGTTTTGAATTCTTGGCATAAATAAGTTGCATCATACTAGTTCTTTTATACATTATTTGTTCATTAGTATGGAAAATGACACTTTCTGGCATTCCCCAGCCTTCTGCCTCATTTTCATTCTAATTAATTAGCCTAATTAACTCACTCATACTCATTCTGGGGCAGGCTGTATATTGCCTAGGCAAGAAGCATCTGCCCTTATAACTTTTGGTTTAGGTCTCATAAAAGATAATGTTTTTATCTGACCAAGGCATATTAAAATCAATAACCCCTCACATGTCCTTGTTGTCCTTTCATTCATACCTCATTTTTTGATGCCGAAGGGAATTAAACCTACTCCATACTACCTGTATTTCAGGTTAACCCACAAAAAAAATTTACCTATCATATTTTTAAAATTTCATCCATTTCAAATGGTATAATAACAAATACATAGAAAGACATTTAGATTTAGAAACAGCCAGTGCAAATCATTTTGCCAATTGATATTTCACTGGGTCATAAATTTGTCCTCTCTAAATTTAAAGAATAAAAAGCTTAATTCAGAAGGGATTAGTGAAACCAATGAGATGAATAGGTTTTAAAAGTTGTTTTAGCTTATATAAATGTGCTCTAAAAAAATTATTTACTTTTTTTACATCTTAGAATCTTTGAAAACTTATTTCATACAGTATACCTTAAAATAAAATTTATTGCCATTCTCCACTTTATATTTTAACAGTCTTCTTGATCCTCTTCCTTATTTTTCCATAGTCAGTTGCATAAGCATAACCTTGAAAAAATTTGTTGACACATGAACAACAGTGGTTTCTGGTGAGGCAGATCACTATTGATCATTTCCATTCAGCAGTGGGGTAATTGAAAAGATATTATAGATACAGCTTAATGTTTACATCAAAGCCCATTGTATATCTTTCAGGAAATAACATATGTTCCAATTTAGAATTAAAATGACAATTTATGTATGTACACATAAGAACTAATTAGGTACAGTAATTAATGTGACCTTCAGCTGTTTGGGGGATAGCATTCTGTTGAAAGAAAAAATTTCTAAATCAAAATACAGTAAGTATAAATACTTGTGTTGGGGTCATTTAGTGTCTAAAAATGTTTATCTGTTTGTGTAGTAATTTAAAGTATTCATTTAAATAATTACTCAATCACTTCTTAAATTATCACAATGACAGTTTGCTTTATTCTTCACTGAAAGGTTTTAACATTTTCTTAAATATTCAGATGACTTTTCTCCATTGGTGCATTATATTAAAGTTCCTAAAATTTAGATGGTGGTAAGAATTGATTTAAATCAAGGACAGATCAACAAAATCAAAGTGTCAGTTTTGAGTCATAGATTATGGCAGTTCGGAATTGACACACTGAGATGGGTCATACCAACTGAAGCTTTTACTCAGAATGGCTAGATACCTCATAAAATAAATGATGAGCAACTGGCCCAGAAGGAAAACCAGAGGTCAGACCTAGAGGAAGCACTAATTTCAAAGACCTCGAAATTGAAATGATGATTCCAGGCACTAGTCTAAGGATAGTGTGTGTGTGTGTGTGTGTATGTGCGTGCACATTACTCTCAAGAATATTTCATGATCACAAGTCATAAAACTAGAAAGTGATAGTCTGGCTCCGAAGTCTGAGCTGTTAACCAGCAGTCTAGCTCTGTGGGCAAGATGCAGCAATAAAGAATAGGGACAAGAATTTGTGAATAGGTCAGAAATGAAAATTTCAGGTTAAAAAGCTAAGAACAAGAGGGTAACAGGGACCCGTGTTTCTGTTTCGTTAGCTGTATGGCACTGTGTGGTATCTATCATATCAAATAGCGGTGGAGGACCAGAAGCAACAAGTTCTTTAAAAACCTAAAAGTCTTGTTTTGGAAGGAAAGTATAAAGACATATTAAGTAACTGTGTAAAGACAAAATAATAGCTTAAAGCAATAGTAAACACCATAATATATGGAGTGCTTGGATAAAGGTCAAAAGCATTATGCTGACATAATTGCAATAGAAATCCAGAAGATCGTTTAAGATAGGATGATCAAGGATGGGTTTTTCTTTATTTTGGTTGGATGGAAACTAAAATATGGACTAGGCTATATGGTTAAAAAAAAAAAAAAAGATGGATAATAGTATGTGAGAAACCAAAGGATTTAATCCCTTATAGAAATAAGCTAATTTTATAAAGATTTTTGTTAAAAAGCCCATTTCTAAATTCTTGGTATACCTTTTGGTTGCAATTCTAGAATGTCTTGTTTCATTAAGCTCAGATTATTGGGGGCAGTGGGGATGGAAATTTTATGTTGATTTACCCTTCAGCCAATCTTAGAACTTAAAAAGCATTTAGTCATGCCTGTACTATTTATGAAGGGTCTCCAGTTGTCCTCACTATGCTGCAGCAGCCACAACTATTAACTGTTTAGAAAGAAATGAGGGGCAAAGGGATATTCCCAATGGCCAACATCTTGATCGATCCAGTTATCTACACAGCACGCTTCTGAGTGTGCCCTTGTTATTCCGTCCTAGGTTGTGTACTGTGAAGTTTGTCTAAGTGTTTTTTCTATTCTCTAAAGAAATGTTGAACATCTTTAATAGTCTGAGCACTGTACACAGGACTGTGCTCAGATAAATGAGATAATGAGAGCTTATACCCTTGTATCAATAAAATAATAATAATAGTAATAATAGAATATTTATTTAGCAACTAAAATTTATAAAGGTTTTTACATATACTCTTTGATTCTTATAATCAACTGCATGGTTCTTATGCTGCTTTTACAAACCAGAAAATTAAAGAGTTGGTAGAGATGTTGACTCTTCCAGGGTTTCTTCTAGTAAATAGTATCGTCAAGACTTGAATTTTCCTATTCTTCATCCTGTACTCTTTCCTGTGCATCACACCAACTAGCCTTGTCAACTTCCTTTATACTGGCAGTTTTATTGTGCTGCCTGGGGGAAAGCCAGTATCCAAAGAGGATTATCAAAGCCCATAGTAGTTAGGACCATTGAAGAGGTATAGCCCCGACACAGCTAAGAAAACTGGAAGGGCATGAGATACACAATAATAGAGAAGAGATCCTGAAAACAGGAGCCCACATTCTACTACTATCTTCTTCTCTTATAGTGGTTTCACTGTAGAACTGTGCCCAGTTTTGAGTTCCATATTTAGGAAAAAATATTGGTATTTTCATGGAAATCAGGGTTCTTAGAGTGAGCTATTGAGGATATAACCTAGGAGAAGGAGTTTGAAAGATCTGATGTTGTTCAACTGAAGAAAAGTTACTGTGGGAATTCAATAATGTAGAAACCCCGAAAAGGTGATCTTAATATGATCTTACTATGAAAAGAATACGTAAAAATGTTCAACTTGGGTGGAATCTAGTTCTTGACATGAAATGTTCTATATCAGAAAACAATACAAAACAACAACCATTAATGAGTACCAAGTTTGTCCAAAATACCACGGTAGCTGCTTTATTTACACTGTTTCACATAATCGTCAAAACAACCCTAAATAATATCTGCACTTTACGGACAAGGAGAATTGAGAGTGATATTTGATATCTGCCCAAGATCAGTAGAAAAAAGAATGAAGATTTTTAGCTTGGTTCTCTCTGACTGCAAACCATGTAGGGAGATTCCCTAGTAACAGTACTGAAGTCTGGTTGGATAATTTGCTTTACATGTTATTTTTCAGACACTGTTCTAGGATTGTCAGTTTCTACATTAGCAGGCTTTTAATACATCTTTCTACTTGTACAGGCTTCATCTAGATAAATTAGAGGAATCAGCTCCATCCAGACAAATTAGGAAGAAAAGCAGAAAAGCCTGGAGAGTGTACAGGCACACACACCTCACTTAGGAAATTGCAATCATGTATTGCATACGATTTGTAACTTATTCTTAAGTCGATTTTTTTTTAAATTTTTAAGTAGATTTTTCACCTGTCATGAACTGTTTTAAAAAAAATATTTAATTTATTTATTTATTTGACAGAGATCACAAGTAGACAGAGAGGCAGGCGGAGAGGGGGAAGCAGGCTCCCCGCTTGATCAGAGAGCCCAACGTGGGGCTCGATCCCAGAACCCTGGGACCCTGACCCGAACCTAAGGCAGAGGCTTAACCAACTGAGCCACCCAGCACCCCATGTCATGAACTTTTGAGTACCCTAGCAAAGACTACTGGATTAGATTATTTTAAATATTATTTCATTCCTACAGGGTTTTAAGGTTTAGATTTACATAAAAAACAGGACTTGTGTTTTCCTGATTTTATTAGGAAATATTAGGTGGTGATAAAAGATTGACAAAATCTTAAAATGAGGTTTTAAGCATGCATGAATTGGGCTATGAAGTTAAAACCACCACCAGCTTATATAATAGCAGTGATAAGGTAACAATAACTTTGTCTTGCCTTTTTGAAAACCACTCTAACTTTACTATTCTAGGTAGTATTATCTCTATCTTTTATCTTTTTGGTTTTAAACATAGTGTTAACTGTATTTAAAGTTTATGTTAACACTGTGTTTAAAACTAAAACCCTTAGCCTATTCTTTTTAGTTCTCATTAAAGTCCTTATGGGTATATTCTTGGAATTAGTACACATTTCTACTCACATACAGGCTAATGCCAAACTCCCTTAAAATTATACTTCCTCTAGGAATTAAAAAATGAAACAAAAGTAACATGTCAGAGTTATTTCAGTCCTTTAAAATAGATCCAAATATACAAGTCATTATTGCAAACAAGTTTTTTATTTAGCAAATTAAGAAAACTGAGTCATGATCCCAACATAAGCTTTTTGAAAACCGGTTTTGTTAAATTTTGAAGTTACGTTGGCACGGATAATATTTTCTTTTAATTTCATTTGATTCTATTTCAGTATGGAGCTAAGCTGTATAATCCTTGTATTTACTTCTCTGATACTTCTTAGTGGCTCTCAATTCTTAATTCTATCTTGCTAGGTAGAGAGAAGAAAATACTGTCATTTACAAGAAAGATACAAGGATTGAACAATGACCATCCAGGCCTTGCACTAATATTACTACAAGAGCATCTTATGAAACATTTACAAATATAATGACTTTCTCTGTATACTTTAAACAGTTGGACCATAGAAATTATAGGGTTGTGTAGGTTTACTCCATAAAAGGATAATGTTCTTTATATTATCCTGCATATTTATGAATATCTGTTGCTTCCCATTCTTTGACTTATTTTTCAGATCTATAAATTGTTAAAAGATGAATTATTTTTCATGTGCTGCTTTTTAACTGAAACTTCTAAAATGACTTTTTTTTCCTTTCTTTATCAAAATCTCTTTCAGTACAAAAGAAATTATATTATTACTAAAAGACACTTGGTAGTTGTTACATTTAAAGTACTTGATTTATTATATAGTTGTTTTCCATCATATGTATCTCCTCTGCCATCAGTTCTTTCCTTTGAAAAAATAGCAAAAATAACAATTTGGTTTGTAACTAATAGTGCCTTGGAAACAGCATGAAAAAATCATTTTCTAAGAGATGCGGTATTTTTCTTCTCATATGAAAACAGAGAAAACCTCCTTGACATTCTGTTCATTGCTGATTCATATGCACTGACATGACCTCTCTGTGCTCCTGTCTTGCTTTGGAAGCTTTGTGCTCACTCTTTAAAGGAAGTCCAATTATTTAATACATGTGAACTCGAGTCTGTAACAGAGAGGAAACAGATACATCATTTATTATCATCACATTATTTTTGAATGAAATCCATTAGATTATGGGTGAATCACATGTCTGACTTAGTCTTTGAGTAAATTGTCAGACAATTTTTCTTATTTTTTAAAATAAGAATATTAAATGGATAGATAAGACATAATTTTACTTTTCTTTCTGTGGGATTGATGTACCATTGTATATCTCTTCATCTTATTTCTCTTTTTAAAGATATTTATTATCCTATTTTCTTAGAAGTTTTGCATTCATTCTCCTCATTATTGATTGGTTCAGCTGAGTTTCCATGCATGAGATTCCATAATTCTTAGTTTTATACATAAAGCTGCAACATTCACATGAATTTACCCTCTTAAGAACTAATTTTTATCATTGCATCCCTTTAGCAGAGAGTTTAAGATTAACCTAATTAAGATCCTATAAATATGTGACAGGTTGTTGGTCTATTTGAAAACTGTGTATTTTTTAACTTCAGATTGAATTCCTAATTTTGTACAACAGAGGTTGACTCTGACCGATTAGGCATAAAAGGAGTTTATTTATTAAGAGGTTATTGGGATGGGAGAAGCAGGCTTGTAAGCTCAGCTTTCAAAAGGAAAGCCCAAAGCCATGACACAGAACTGACCTAATGAGGAGATCCCATTCATGCTGCTGACCCACCATATACCCCCTCCCAGCTCATTGCTTTCTCTCCCCCACTTAACACCGCTGCATCTCACAGCCTCTAGCTTTTGGCCCCCAAAACGAAAGTCTCTCCCTCCAACTCTCACCAGTTAAGAGGGTCCCTTACAGAGTTTCATTCATCAGGTTATTTCTTCTTGAAATCTCATGGGGGTAACCCTGATTGGTAGGCCTTTGATCACAGTGCCTGTATGCTGGGTACAAAAAAGAAGCTAAGAAATACTCTTTGGGCATTCTACCCCGCAGTGACCAAACTTATAAGGATAGAATATCCCCTGATAGGTTAAGGGTTTTCACAAAATGCCAAAATAAGAAAATATGGCAAATGTATACTATCGTTTATTGCTTGGTTATTCAATATCAGCTTATACCCTTTGTCAGTACTTAAACCTAACCTTTAAAATATACCGTTCTTCCATACTTACCCATATTAACAGTAACATTAAGTAAAATAATAACAAAATACTTCAGCTGTCCCTTATAAAAATAAAATGTGTTCATAAAGGGAATGGCCTAGAGTCTCTTGTAGCAACCTACCACAAGGCGGGTGTAGCTGAGAGTAAGTGATTCTGATCGTGGAACTTCTGCTTTTTCTTTTTGAAGTCTCATTCCATGTATGTCACAGTCACTTCGTATGGCCTACTCCTGAGCATGCCTGATTTAACAGTTCAGTGAATCAGCTAAACCAAGTTGACTTAGGGCAGATCAGGTCACATTTATTGTTTCCAGTCTGATGCACAGATTCTAATAGCACTTGGTAATGAACTAAATATGCCCTTTCAAAGGGACACGTTTCCCGCCTGATGACTTTGCTCCAAAACCTTAGCGATCCTTGCTGGGATTCCTCCATTAGAATTTGCCCCAGGCTCCATCTAGTACTGTGATAAAATACTGACAGTTCTAAATCCATTGAATCTGTTGGTCACAAAGGCCAGGTTGATGTTCTGTAGCCGCGATTAACTAGGAAGGCTCCTCTGTCCTTTTGGGCTCACTCAGCATATTTCAGGTTACTGCATAAGTAGATCACAAAGCAAAATTCCCAGTGGGATATATATTATTTTCACAAAAAGACCCACATACCACCGTGCTTCTTTCTTAGTGGCAGGAGGTACAGTCAGTCATGTACCTTTGTAGAGGTTATCCTGATGTGCCCAAGATCACGGGGCCCTCAGAAACTTCACCACGGTGCAGCTCTGCTGTTTTCATAATGATGAAACTCCCCCCACCCACCCACTCCACGTGTGTTGGACTTAGAGCTGTGTGTTACGTGTCTGCACAAAGGAGCTTGAATACTGGTCAATTCCTGCTTTCCAGGTCCTGGAGATGTAATGTCAGCATTGTAGTTGTCCTGCGTTTTGGTGAGACAGTACAGGTCTTTGTGAAATGTACTGTGGTTCAGAGCCAAGTAATTTGTATAACCCTAAGAGGAAATGATTTATTGCTGTATGAACACAGCTGTTGCAGGTGTTCTCTCTCTATTAGGGAAGGAGGAAAAAGTCCAGGTGCAGATGAATAGCCGCGTACCTGGCACTGAGCGCTAGGGAAGAATGTGCGTCTGCGGGAGTGGCTGCGTATGAGACGACTCTCTGATGAAGCCTCTCGCCAACTCCTCTCCTTCCGCAGTGCCAGCTCCATACTCCGTGTGTTTAAGGTTCCACTGGGCTGGATGGGGGCACATTCATGTTAAAATTCCTCCCACTGGTTGTTTGATTCCCACAATCACCCTTTGTGACCACTAGTCCATAGTGGTGTTCTGGGTCCCCCGTCTTTTAGAGTTAGTTCAGAGCTGTTGTACAACAGTGCCCCCAAAGACCTGGTCTTTCCCTTCTGTGGTGCAGTTATGTTGATGCAAAAGGCCAAGCTGAGAGTTTACAGTTTACACCTGTCATGTCATTACGATTCATGTCTTCAGGAACTTGGAGTTCTGCATCTGCAAAGTGACTTGGGACTAGAAATTGGAATAGACATTACAAATTTTTGTTGTAGTGGCTCAAGTCAGGCCCCTCTGCATTAAACCCAGATATATTATAATTTTATTAAGTTGGGATTTTTTTAGATGCCTATCTGGTAGATCATTTGATCCAGTAGCCAAAACTGATGGTCAGAGCAGGCCAGAGCATTCTGGTTACAACTTAACTCTCCTAACAAGAACAGTAACCTCCTCCTCCTGCCTCTTGGATCTAAATTTATCTACCTGAGGTCGGCCACCTGAGCATCCTACTGTCTACATTGAAAGCAGTGAGACCCAGGAACACTCCTGGTCTGTAAAAGGTAGACAGTATTGTTCGCTGATGCTGCCTTTCCCCTCCCCAGGAACATTAGGGAATAGCTCTTGGCTGTGATTTTTGCCTTGAACTGAGAATTTGGAATTGTGAACATTTTGTTGTCTTTTTAAAAAGCTGTGCTGTGGAATTAAAAGCAAGTCAAGAATCGTATCTTCTTCATGCTCTTTATATTGTTGTTCCATGTTAGTAGCCACTGGATCTTCCAAAGTCTTGCCTTCATTGGTCCCTTCATTTCAAGTGACTGTAGTTAAAACTTTGTTTCTTTGCTACTGCAGGCTTCCAGACTTGATTTGACTTTTTTTTTTTTTTCTCTTTCAGAAACCGGCTGGAATTTTAGAGCCCTTACAGAGCCAGAACTAACCATAGATGTTTCTGATTTTCCTGAGGCTAAAATGCCTTCAGCCACTCTCAGTAGCCATTTAGTATCAACCAGGGCTTTCCTCTTAAACAGTAGAAACTGTCTCTGGCTAGTTAAGCAGTAAAAAAAGTTCATTAAAAGGAAATTGAGTAGTTGACCAAAGTGTTAAGAGCTGGAGAACTAAGGGCAAAGTTAAGCTTTAGAAACAATACCAAAACTATACCAAAAAACTTGCTCAAAAATAAGTCTCCCTTTGCTGTGACATTCCCATCAAGCACTCTAAGAGCCTGTTGCTTAATGCAACCATTGCAGTAGCCAACAGTTGAATGTGTCTCATCCTTGTGAGCAAAATGGATGCTATACAGAGCTTCCTTCCTCTCTTTCTGCTGAATCAAAGTACATCACGGTTGACTCTGATTAGCAGAGCCCTGGAATAGAGCAGGGTAGATAACTGTGTTGTCTGGGTTTTACCTAAGGGAGTCATACCTCATAAGGCTAGAAATTCACCAAACACAGGAAGGGTATCAAAAATCAGGGAGCATTACAAATGGCCACTACATATTTTGGGAATTTTTTCCAAGTTGCTATGGTTACTGTAGAAATATTTTTCCAGCTTTTTAGTCTCATGGCTAATTCTAAATCTGATCCTTTGAAGTCAAACTACATGGGTTTCATTCTTACTAAAACCGGACTTTAGCAGTCGCCAGGTTCATCAGACATGTCGTAGAAGGTTTGCCACTTGGCCACCACAATTTCATACTTTCTCAAATAATCTGAGGTTTCTACAGTTAGGCCCAGATGATGTGACACTGTACCGAAGATATGCAGTATTTGAATAGATAAGGTTTTTGTTCCATGTACTTATGCTAAAAATAGATAGTTTTAGAAGGTATGTATAAGTAGATTTTTTTTTTTTTTAAGTTTTAGTGATTAAGTGATTGTTCTTAAGCTAACCGACAATTTTACCTTTGGTAATTTAGGAACATCGTACATATATACATAAGTGTAGTACTTGTTTTCTTAGAGTGATGGCCACAAAGATTCCCAAAGTAGAAAGAATTTGACTAACTTGTCTCTTTACTGAATTCACCTACATTAAATTTCAGTTGTCTGTTGTGTCTTCGGAAACATCTTTGTTCTCATGCTCTTATCAGTGGGTCTGTTTCTTCTACATCCTCTCCATTTTCTCCTGTTATCCATGACCTCTGCTATTTTTTTCAACTCTAAGTGTAAAATTGAAGAAATAATAAGAAACTAGACAGCAAAGTACTTTTTTATCAAATTAAGTCATGTATATTCTAAGTCTGAAAAAGGAGAGTCTTTAATTCTTAACTATGTAATAAGGATATAGGTTTTGTGTCTATTTTCCCTGGTCCCTTTTACTTCTATCTTTCTCTGAGATTCTGGACTGTAGAAAATTATGGCTGCTCAAAATCTGGCTGCCAGTCAGAACATTATTATGCTAGTTAGTTTCAAAGTTAGATTCCTCCAATCCATTCGAATCTTTTCCAGATAATGTTTTCCACTGTAGATAATTTTCTGAACATTTGAGTTGAAGTACAATATTTTCAGATAAATCCTATATCCAACATTCAGTGCACATTGGGATTAATTCATTAAATGATCCCACTGCTCTTGTCACCAAGATTTTTCATATTTTCATATTCTTTGCATGTATAATGTTATCATTACCTTGTAACCAGGAACATATTAATCATAATTTCTTTGCCATTTTACAAGAATTTTAATGTCTGCTTTTTATTCATCTGTGGGGACATTTGGCATATAAAAACTTTGTTGCTTAGTTTTTCCTTTATAGTTTAGAGTGCTTATTCATTTAAGATTTAGTGTGACTATAATATACTCAACACTTTGCTTTTGTCCTCAATATTTATTCCATTCCTGTGGTTCACATTTTCCTTTTCTTATGTATCATGTGTTGAAAATGAAAATATCTTGTCTGGGGTGGAGCTTAGCCACTGGACTAAACAAACATGCTTTCCTTCTGCTCTTAGTTGATTTTAGTGGTTAAATTACTAAAAAATCCTGTTAATTAAAAAAGAAAAGAAGAAGTTTTACATCTACCTGTTTTTATTGTGTACTTTCATAGTTAGTAAAAACTCCTTCCTTTCAACTCTCCCACCAAAATGCAACTTGTTCATTCATATTTCTTTTATATTTAGGACCCTGACATTAGCAGTCAACAGATTAATGAAAATAGCAAAATAGCATAGACATTCACGAATCAAAGTTTTTTAATTTAGTGAAAGAAACTAAAGCACTTGAACAGAGTTTCCAAAACTCAGAGGTTATCTAGATGGGCTATCCAGGGCCTGTTCTTCTTATATCAGTGGCACAAGTGCAAGAGGAAAAACCCAAACACACAAACATGGGAAGTTTCTGATTGTGTCACCTCTTGACATCTTGTGGGCCAAAGCAAGTCACATGGCCAAGCCCAAGATCAGAAGGCAGAGAAGTACATTCTACCCACCGTGAGGCCAAGCATGTTGCACAGTCAAATTCAACAGCAGTGGAGTAGAAAACTGATGCTCCTATGGAGGTGGGGAAAAAGAATGGGTTAATAGTTGCCAAATAGTAATTTAATCTGCTACATATCAACCAATCTAGGCAAGCTACCCTCTCTCCTACTAATCTTACTTTACCATATCATGACCCTGTTTTATTTTCTTCTTCGTCCATATCATTATCTGAAACTATTTTAATAGTTACATTGCATTATTTCTTCATTAATAAAATATCATCAGACACCTAATGTGTACAAGCCAGTACTCTAAGTACTAGCAACACATCAATAAAAAAGCAAGACCAAAATCCATGTTGTTTGTCTCCCTCACTAAAGTATAAGCTCCAAGAGAGAAAGGACCTCATTTATTTTGTTCACCACTATATTCTCAGTGTCTCAGAATAAACCTGACGGGGGCCCCTGGGTGGCTTAGTGGGTTAAAGCTTCTGCCTTCCGCTCAGGTCATGATCCCGGGGTCCTGGGATCGAGTCCCACATCGGGCTCTGCTCAGCGGGGAGCCTGCTTCCTCCTCTCTCTGCCTGCCTCTCTGCCTGCCTGTGACCTCTGTCTGTCAAATAAATAAATAAAATCTTTAAAAAAAAAGAATAAATCTGACACATAACAGATGTTCAAGAAAATTTTGTTTCATGAATGAAGAAATGCCATTAAACATTTATGTAATCTAACACCATCAGACCCTCTATTTATTAGGCAGCTTTCTGATCGTGATTTCTTTGCAATATAGGGACGTTTTTATAGACAGTCTTGTGAACTTGAGTTACTGCAAGTCTTTTTGTAAGAGAAAGATCTGTGCTTAGTGTTTTGGCCAATCTGGTGTCTGTACCTACACAACTGAAAACCAGTCCTTTGATGCAGTAAACTCAGCATGGTAAAACCACCCTGAGAAATTTAAGAGATATGCACCATTGGCTAAGTACACTTGTAATTCACTTCTAAGCACGTGATGCAAAGGGATTTTGACACAGAGTATATGACGTCCTGTGTCTCATGAGGGTTCTGCTCATTTTAGATCCTTATCTTCTTTGCTTCAAGGTTTCTGACAAAAACTATTTTAGTGATAAGGTATTAGTTCTTTTTTTGGCTCATACATAACAAGCGCAAAGAGTATGTAAAGAGCTAAGTTAATTAATGGATACCATTACCGGGTTTTGAATCATGTGCTACTCTTTAATTTAGGCTTCTAAAGCTCTGCTTCAAGAAGTTTTCTCAGAATATGTATATATTGTACAAAACTAAACAAAAACTTAACAACAGATTGTCAGTGGATCTGTTCCATAGAGATTTGAACTGCATTATCAACAGTCAGGACAGGATTGTTCCCCACTCCCATCCCTGAAGCTGTAGTTATTTTTACACTCAGTCAATTAGTATCTAATAGTATATGGTCTGGCCAATCTCACATTTAAAATAAAATCAATTAGTGCTTGCTTCAGCAGCACAAATACTAAAATTGGAACGACACAGAGAAGATTAGCATGGCCTCTGCACAGGGATGACACATAAAATAAAATCAGTCATAGCAATTCTCATACATACTTTAAGTTCTTGGGAATTTTTCATGCATTAGGCTGTGAAAAATACTAAATGCCGTTGATAAAGTCTTTTAAGAGCTATGGCCATTTGCTAAAGAAGATACTATTGTTTAACCACAATAGATCGTAATAAAATATAGGTGATGATGAACTATTTTATAGAATTGGTGGGTGATGTACCACTGTTGAAAAAGAAGGTTTTGTACAGTCTTAGACTGAGGAAGAATTTCCCGATATCTTTATGGCCAAAACTGAGTTCTGTTGTAATGATTTTACTTATTCAGTTCACTCATTAACAAAAGCTTACTCAACATTTACATACTAAATATATACTCTAAATAAGATAGACATGATTCCTACACTGCCAAAGATTAGAGCCCAGAAGGAAATGGGGAAAGCCAGAACTTGCCACACATGTGAGAGTGCTGAGAGAAAAGTGGGACAGGGTGCTGTAGAAGCACACGGAATGGGGCCTAATGAAGTTTTCATGGATCAGAGAACCCTCCAGCAGAATAATATTGAAGCTAAAACTTTAACAGTTATTTCTGCCTCCTATCCCATGTATGGGGAACTCTATCTTTAAAATATATCCAGATTCTAACCACCTCGATTGCTGTCACCAGTGGCTAAGCCAGTATCAGCTTTTGCCTGGCTTTCTTCACAAGCCCCCTAATTAGGATCTTTACTCCTACTCTCACACTACAAAGTCATTTTTCATACTTCAGTCATATTTTATCGCTTCTCTGCATAAAACCTTGAAATGGTCCCATGTCACTCAGAGGAAATGGCAGTGGCCTCTAGGGTTCTCCGTGATCTGGCCTCCTGCTGCTTCTTGCATCTCCCCAAAACACCAAACCAAACTGTAAAAGACTGCAACTTTTTCAGAGAGTTAGTGTCACATAATACTCAATTCGATGTTTTCAAAATTTCACTGAACTTAACCTATGGGTGAAATTAAAAAACGAGCCTCATGGTTTAGTAAGTAGAGTTAACTATGCTGTGTTTCAGATGTCATCTACGTATTATTTTGAGGTCTCTTGCAGACATCAAAACCAAGTGTTAAAGTACATCTAGACCCAAATCACTATCACAAAGTACTAAACCAAGATTTTCAAACGTAATGAAGCATTTTTCAATTTATTAGCCTCTTTAAATAGTACATATTTTATGGCATGTACAACATTTTAGTAGAAAAATACATGTCCATAAATTAATAAATAACCATTTCTTTGAGCTAGAGAGCTTCATTTTAGACCAATAGTTTTCTCCACACTCATGTCTAAGAAAAGATAACTGTAAAGATGTTTTTAAAAGAGACAGTGTAGGGAAGGGAGTCCTTTCTTATTTGTTGAGAAAGTTGCACTATTTCTTGAAAGCTCTGCATTTGGTCTGTTTCATTTCTCCTAACTGGAAAATATGTTTGAGAGGGAAAAGCAAGATAGAGATGCAAAATAGTTGTCATAATTGATTTGTACCATGGTTATTTCGGTGCTAAATTTACAGGTAGCTTAAAATATACCTCACTCCTTAAGACCTTTGTAATACTGTGGAACAGTGTTTGTCTCATTTATTTTATTGTTGTAATGTTGCTAGGAAAGCTGTAAGTTTAGGGAATATAGTAGAGAGCCGGTAAGACTTAAAGCAATTTAGAGAATGTCCAGATCGCATAGGGAATAGTCAAGAATGAAATCACTTTTAGAGCAACAATAATAAGCTATTATTTACTTCTCCTAGAGAATAGTATTGAGATGAGTTCATGAGTAAATTCATCAATAAGTCAAATATCGTGTTTATATGATACAGAAGTATTATAAAATTGGACACTCAGTTTCAAGGACTTACGGGATGATGAGTCTAAGCATATATTTAAAAATTAGCGCATTGTACAAGGTAGCAAACAACTGTCATAATTCATGACTCAGCTTGTCATTGCTCTGGGCATTTAGAGCAGGGAACATGAAGAAACAGGGCAGACCATGTAAAGACCATAGTTCTCATCTAGCATTGCAGAATTGTGGCAAACAGTGCTAATTGTCTATATAATATTAAATCTGTCCTTCTGACCCAGTAATAGAATCCCAGGGGTTTTAAGGGTAGCAGTATACACAGTTTTAAACAGGAACTCCTCAAACTCTCATCAGCCTTCAGTGGCTGCATAACCCAGTTCTAGCCACTGAGGTGTCAAAGGGAGTCTATTGAGTGAGGCTTTTAAGAAGCCTCTTTTTCTGGTAAAAGTAGACAGATTCCTTTGGCAAGTATAGTTTGCTTTTCCTTCCTCGTCTTTCCTGTCTAGAACATAAACTGATGCTGGAAGGCACAACAGCCATCTTATGACCAAAGGGAAGAAAATGGATATGCTAAAGATAATGCAGGTAGGAAAATAGTCTGGTTCCTGGACTGTTTACTCCCAGAGGCCATGATGCAATAAATAATAAATTCTTTAAGCCATTGTTTGTCAGATTTCTGTTACAGCTGAACACACTTCTGACTGATAAGAAGGGTTAGGATTGCATAAGTAAATATGTGTAGGAAAAAACCAAGCATCAGGTCATAAGTGGCATCAATAATATGAGCACACAATTCAGAATCAGAAATGGTTGTTACTTATCTATGTACAATGTAAAGAGTAAGGTTCCTGGAGTGGTTTGTATTGACTCAACTGCTTTTAAATATATGAATTGCCTTACCTATTTGGGGGGAATTATTTTTAATTATTTTCTTTGTTATCATCTATGAATTATCTGAAAGACATGACATTCTTTTGTCCATTTTTCCTAAATGAAGGCAGAATTCATAAGTCCATACTTTTAAGTAGTCAGTAGTCCATTAGTCAAATGTAGACTCCTGTAAGCTTTGCCCATTATTTAAGGACCTTAAATTGTTATCCCAGATAAGCCATTGTAACAGTTTTGCCTGTCTTCCAACTAGATTACACTGCAGAAATTATATATTTAGAAGACTTAGTCGTCAACTGGATGTAGTTTTCAACAGCATTATGATAGAGAACGAGTCTCTATAAAGGATTGACACCCAGCATTATTTCAGTGGAATCATATTTTTAGAAGTCGGATACCATCTTATAGTTTTCTTAGCTATACTACAGTAATCTCTGACTTAAACTAAAGAAAAAGAAAATAATTAATAGTAGAATATGTAAGGCAGTGAGTATCTTAGCTTAATTGTGTTTAAATGGAAAAATGTCAGTTTTATACAAGGAGAAAAACTTCGCTTGTCCATTTCCATATGTGGTGTACAGCCTCCCATCAGTTGTTCAAGCTTCTGGTACCCTTTCAACAAAATCTCTTTTCCTGAAGTTAGACTGATCCAGTTCTATTGCTTGTGATAAAAAAACCTCTGCAGATACTGAGTAGCTAGCTATATCGTACATCTGCGTGAGTCCTGTAATTTAATAAAAGTGGTTAGCATTCATCTTGTCTTTGGTGAGAAAGAGCTAATGGAGTGTTATGTAGGGAGCAGTGGGAATCACGGAGGTACCTCATTCTCCTGCTCCCTGTTTGAAGTGAATGCATGCACAGATAGAGCTTCACACGGAAGAACATTCCTCTGCATTCCTGGTTGAAATGAGCACATTCTAAATCCCATAGGATGTTTTGAACTAGGCTATAAATTGTAAAATTCGATTCTGGTTTAACAAGTTACCTATTGTAGTCATTGATGGCCCTTCAGTGTTTATTACGAATAAGGATATTACCATTAAGACATGATGTTGAAACTGTCGCTTCAGGAATCTGTAATGGATGAGTTCCGTGTGTGTTCAGCACAGCTTAATCCATAATACAGATAAATCCCTTGCAACCAGCATCCTTAGACTTTACACAATACAGAATTACTAACTAGTAGGTTGAGAAATGAGGGTATACAACTAAGAAGAAAGAAGAGTCAAAGACCACCCTTAATCAGTTGTTTCTTTACTCCCAGGAGGTAAAGTGTTTTCTGGGAAAATGAATATATTATATTATCACTAAATATTTCCATGCCTTCTGTTAGTGTTGGTTTTTGTTTTTGTTTTTTTTTTTTTTTAGAAAAGTTTCAAACTAATGATTGAACCATGCATGAAAATGCTTATGTCACTTTAAAAGATTCTTAGGCATACATTTCTTTCAACATATGTAGATCAAGGAAAAAATGCCCTGTCTGGCAGGTAATGGACTTAAATGAAGTTTAGCAGAGCAGCTTCTCTAGAGCTATAAATTGATCTGCCATTTTAGCTTTGGAAACTTGTTACAGAATGACAGGTTGCTAACGGTACTATAGGACAACCAACACTACGCATTGTAATTGGTAAAAGCTGCTTTAGTAGTGCTGGAAGTCAGAACTGTTACCCATTTTAGCATCCACTCATGGACTTCTTTTCTCCTCTTTTTTAACGAAAATCTGGAGTTTGGCTTAATTATTCAAAAGCCAGAGAGTCTCTGACTTTGTTAAATATGTGTTTAGTTTTTCCAAATTTTCCTGCTCAAAGAATTATTACTGTTTGCCTTGAGAATCATTGATACTGAAATGTGGGGAAACTAACAGAGCCCCGAATTCCGTATAGCAAGTGATGGGACAGAACATATTTTTGTACCCTGTGCTGAAATGCCATCGTAATGGCTTGCTCTATTGCAACCCGGCTGATGGACACAGGATACTCCGCGGCCTTGAAAGCCCTTCTGGGAAGTGAACGCTAAAGAAACTCAGAGATTGCCACTCTATCTTCCCACAGTGAAAAATGAAGTTGATCAAAGCCTCTGTAAAGCAAAAACCAAAGTGATTATTCATTCCTTTCCTCGTTTAAGAAACATGTCCTTTCACTCTGCTCCACTCCTCTCCCCTCACCGTGATGCCAGTAACTGCACATTCAGACTTACCACACGGAGTCTGACCCATAGCTATACCCAAAGAACAACCACATCCAAGACACAGAAGGAAAGCCAAAAATAATGAAAGCCTCTGTATCTGAAAAGATTCTTATTTAAGATCTCAGGTAAGCCTATAGAATTGTGGACTCAGGCAATCAGACATCAACCAGACATTCAGTTTCTTTTCACTTGCCTTGTATTTCTTGAAGCCCTACCAAGAAGTGCTCCAACAGAGCAAACAGAGATGACTGCTTAAACAGCACCTTTGCTCCACTGAATTTTCTTTTGGGTAAACAGTCTTCAGTTCCTATGTAGACTTCACTGTGTGCGGGTATGTATTAGGGCAAAAACCAAAAGGCAAATTAATGATAAAACAGACTTCTGAAAGCAGAGACAAGTCACTAAATCTTATTTGTGCTTGCTTTAATTAAATATTAATTAGATAATTTATGCCGATGTAAGCTATAGCTGCTTAATGTATATACAGAGTTTGGGTTACAAGCAGTAGAACTGGATCAGGCTAATTTTAGGAAAAGGGATTTTGTTGAAAGGTTATTGGAGGCTTGCAGAATTGATGGGAGGCGATATCCCAGACATGGACATGGGCAAGGGAAGTGAATCCTCTTTGGAAATTCAGGGGCATCAATGTTAACAATGGTGTTAGAATGAAAAAATAAACTAGTCGGTAGCATTACTAGGAATGGACAGAGCTAAACATTTTCTGGGTTGTTTCTCCACTCTGTATACACGTTTCAGAGAGGGGACATCTGATTGGCTTGGTTTGGGTTACATGCCTGCCCTTTGGCTAGAGGAGGATGAGACACCTAATTAGAGTCCACCATACTAAATCCATGCGGTAAGAATTAATTCCCCAACTGCAGTTCACGTTGCCATTAAAAAGGACAAATAGGCGCTGGAAGCCAGAAAGCAGTGGATATTCAATACAACTACAGTTTATTCAGTGTGTGTGGTTTATCAGTCACTATGTTTCATATACATTTTCTTATTAAATTCTTAAAGGAAGCCTTGTAATACGTTACTATTTTACAGGTAAGAAATTTTAAGCTCTGAGGAAGGTTAGGTAACTTATCCAAGGTTACACCACTAGAAAAATTACAAAATTGAGACACCAGAGAACAGTTAGACTCCGTGCTCCCTCTTGGCAGATCCATGTATTATTACTGGTGACAGTATTTCCTGAGCCTATCTCTCAGGGATTTAAAAAAAAAAAAAAAAAGATTTTTTTTAATACTATGTGTAAGTGTACTAAATCCACCAGTAGTACTATACAGTGTACAGGTTCTTTATTTGAATAAAACTTTGGAAATAAATGTTATGTAAATTCAGAATGTGTGAATTTGAAAATGATTTTTTTCTCTGATGTAAATTCAGTTTAGTTTCTTAATATAATGAAGAGTTTAGTTTCTTAATATAACGAATTTATCAATGAATCACAAAAGTGAGCCTGCACATCAAACTTGCTATCTTTTGGTTTGTAGGGAAGAGATTAATAAAGGTAAAAAGTTTAGGTAGTGATTGCCATCTGGACCAGAAAAAGTTCCATGAAATGGAAATGAACTACTATACTCATTTTTACTGGTAGCATTCTTTTGGATCTTTGGCAAGTCAGTTTCCTTCACTGAGTTCAATTTCCCCGTCTGTAGTGAAGAGATGCTAATAACCCCCTTAAACCTAAGAATATAATGAGATGATAACTATAACATAACCCAATGACCTCTAATCCAAGGTTTCTAAACATTGGCTCTGTTGACTCTTTGGGCCAGATAATTCTTTATTTGGGGGGACTGTACAGTCATTATTGGATGTTCAACATCATGCCTGGCCTCTACCCAATAGGTCCCAGTAGCACTCACCCCCTAGCAGTGATAATCAAACAAATGACTCCAAAATCACTACCAGTTTTCTCAATGACGTAAGTATACTAAATTATAAAGATACTTTTTCAAGGGACTCAAAAACTATTTTGAATGTTTTTCACTTGGTTTTCCTCCCCACCCCCACTTTCCTGAATTCTTTTTTAGGGGAAAGAACATGCTTACCACTGAACAGAGTGTTCTTCCTGGCCTCTTAATGGGTCTAGGAGTTCATGTCTTTATACCATGTCCAGATCTGATAATCAGTGGGTACTAGTACAGCCTTACCAGTTTGTCTTCAGTCAGATGCCCTCCAAAATAAACTTAGAGATTGAGATTTGTGTGCAGGAAATTTATCAGGGGACACCCTTATGAACAGTGCTTATGCAGGGAGAAGGAAATAGGATTGGGCACAGGGAGGAGTTGCCATGTGTTTCTCAGACTATAGTTGTTGAACTTGTTTATTTACAATAAAAATTAGGCAGGTCTGTTCTAAGAGATGCCCTACTGGATCACCTGGATGTCAAAAATAGTTTTATTCTACCCCATGCCAAGGCTCTAAGGCAGAAAGTTACAGAAGTTCTGTTTCTTGTGAACATAATATTAGGCCCGTCTCCTGTTTTTTTGTCCTTTTGTTTTTGTTTCTCTGTCTCCTCCTTTTTTGATCAGGATCAATTATGTGTGCCTTTATCCTTGCCTGTAGTTCTTGGCATGAGGAGCCCCAAGTATCAGGTAGCAAGAATAACTTAAAGTTTAATGAGATAGACTGGTGTCCTTTGGTGGAAGATCATCGCCCTCCTAGGAATCAGCACCTCTAAAGCCTAGAGTTTGCAGGAGTGGGAAACACAGATTCTCCACATCAGTTATTAAGAATGATGATAGGGGCATCTGGGTGGCTCAGTCAGTTAAGTGTCTCTTTGTTTCCGCTTAGGTTGTGATCTCAGAGTCTTGAGATTGAGCCCTGCATCAGGCTCCACACTCAGCATAGAGACTGCTTGAGATTCTCTTTCTCCTTCTCCCTCTTCTCGTCCCCCCACCTACGCTTGCCCTCTCTCTCTCAAATAAATATATCTTTAAAAAAAAAATGATAAATAGGGCAACTCTTACCTTAGTTCCTGGACCTATGAATTCTACTTCTTGGAAATACAGCTCTTTATAATGGTTGTGGATTTAGGTTGTATTCTGTGTCATAGAGAATAAATTATAGGATAACATCACCAGGGTGGAGTCCTGGCTTTACCTTTCATAGACCATTCCATCATTCCTTAGGCCCACAGCTCTGGCTGGCGTAGTCTGTGATAGCACTTCAACTGTCTATCATAGCATTGTGGTATTTATAACTCGTTATGTGGAGCATTGCTTTCTGTATGCTTCCAAGAGCCATCATAGCACTGTCTTAGGATCATCTCACATAGTCTCGCTAGGATATTAAATCCTGTGAGAGAATGTTCCCATATCAATAATCTCCGTTATCCAAATGCATATTCTATCTCCTCTTGATCCAGCACACTCTCACCTGCTTCCTGCTGGTACATGTTGACTAGGTCCTACCGTTCCTTGGAAGTATAGCCTTTTCTTCCTTTAGGAGGCAAAGCACTTCACAGGCTGGGTTCTGATGTAACTTGATTCATGACATTGGTCTGGGGGCCAGGTCTTAAAGAGGTAGTGGTGGGTTGTGGGTGGGAGTGGTGGAGGTGTGTGTGTCATCCTGCAAGGAAGGTAGAAAGCTATTTATTGTTTTCAAGCAGCAAGGGACTGCTATTCTCCCAACAGAAGTTTTAAATACATCACAGTATAATAGAGCTTAGTTCTGGTTGATGACACAAGTGACTTAAGTCTTTTTTTTTTTTTTTAAATATAATTGTTTTATTAAGCTTTCTTTTAAAAATTAGTATATATAGGTAATCATTATATAATTAAATATGCTTGATATTTAAAGAGCTATTTAAAGATGTATGTTATATAAAAAACATGTGACAGCTCGTTAGATACTATCCAAATGAAAATATTTGGATTACTTTTTAAGGCTGATAATAATGGGAACAAGAAAGGAAAAAAAAGAAGGCTCTAACGCAGAAAGTTACAGAAGTTCTATTTCTTTTTTTTTTTTTTTAATTTTATTTTTTATAAACATATATATATATATATATATTTTTTTTTTCCCCCAGGGGTACAGGTCTGTGAATCTCCACGTTTACAAACTTCACAGCACTCACCATAGCACATACCCTACCCAATGTCCATAACCCCCCCCCCAACCCCCCTCTGCCCAGCAACCCTCAGTTTGTTTTGTGAGATTAAGAGTCACTTATGGTTTGTCTCCCTCCCAATCCCAAGGGAAGTTCTATTTCTTATGAACATAATATTCTCATGTTTCAAGGCTACTTCTAGCCCAAAATGTTTAGTGAAGGAGTATTATTTTCACTTAGATGTAAATTTATGTGTCTTGATCCAAGAACTGTTTTCATATTTCTGGATTGCTAATCGTTTTGAAAGCTCTAGCAGTATATCAGGACTTATTCTTGCTCTCTTCTGAGATTATGGTTGTACCAGCAGGGAAAGGTACCAGGGTTGAAGGGAGAATAGCCACCAAGAATTGAATCTTGAAATTGAAAAGGGTGGAGAAGCTGGTTTTTAAGTAAGAAATGGAAATGAGAAATAGTCTTCCTGAAAGCCTTTCATGTTCCCTATCCCACTTGCTAATTCTTTTCACTAATTAGACTTTCAAAACTAGTAGGATGATGACTTGTTTCATAAGTTAATTTATCATGCATTTATGGGGCCTCTGTTATGTGCTTAATCCTTTGCAAATAATTTTTCCCTAGAAGAGCAGAATATCTAGCCTTCTCTCCAGCCTACTCGAGGGCATGGGCTGGGAATAACGACTCAGTATGTCTGCAATAAATTTTTGGTTTCCACCACCCATCCCCTGCCAGATTTTCTCCTTGACATGTCTTTCTTATCTCAGTTAGTGGTACCAGTCACTCAAACCAAAATCCTAGAAGTCTTCCTCTTTCCACAACTTACATAGTCTTCCAACAAAACTGACAAATATACTCCAGAATAATACTGAACTCATCAGCTTATCACCATCTTCCCGCTGCACCCTCTCTAGACCAAGCCACCATCATCTTTCATAGGATCAAATATGCCTCCAAAATATCTCCTGAGTATGACATTTTATCACCATCTCCACTGCTGTGTTGTAAGACCAAGCCACCACCATCCTTACCAGTTCTACTTGTTTCCACTTCTGTGCCCCGTAACCCTGCTGCAACACAGCAGCCAATGATGTATCTTCTCGAAGCATAAATCTGACCATCATATTACCATACTCGAAATCTTCCAAAGGTTTACCAAATGTTACCCCTTCAAACAGTCCATCCCCGGCCATCTAGGCTAACGTCCCTCCATGTTTTTCTCCCTCCACCTGCCATGCTCTACTGCCAATGCCTTTTCTTCCCCTAGCACATCATCAGTTACTAAAATTATTTTATATACTGTTTTAGATTATTGTTTTCTATTTCTCTCCAAGAGGAATGGTATGCTTGAAAAGAGAAGGAAAGAAAAAAAAAAATGTGTTCTGATGTAGACCCCAGTGGCTGATATGTTACAGTCTTTCAGTAAATGTCTGCTGAAGAAATGAAAGTGGAGGTCATGGCGAGGGTCGAGCCTGGGGTGATTTGTCTTACTGAAATAGTTGTTCTGTTCAGTAGAGTCTGAGGAAAAGCTGTACTTGCTTTGTCTTTTTTGTTTTATGAAGGACCCCCTGCACCATGTCTGCGTCTCATATATCAACTTTATGTTGAAAAAAAAAAATGTGTTGGTGTAGTCCCTTGCTGTCATGCTGCTGTCAGGCTTCTGTCTTCACTATAACCATGAATGTTACTTGTCACTGGCAGATGAACGTGATTTTCAGCCATGAGAAAATAATAAAAGGTTCTTAGTTCTAGGGTACTCTAGGATTTTTCATAATGTTTTCGGTGAAATAAATTAACTTCTGTTCTTTCATTTTATGGAGTGGCTCTGAATGTCATTAAAAGCACACATGTTTGTGACTAGATGGATTTCAGTACTTAACATCTTGTGTTAATCTTATTTTTTAAATCCCACTGCCAACCACTTCTGCCTGGTTGGACCACCCATATCTGGGTTTCTGTGATGCATTCTTTTACGAATAGATTCCTTTTTCCAGTGGATTTCCCTGCCTTATCTACAAATACCTGTTTTCTGCTTACAAGGGAAAAGATACCACACTGATTTCCAAGTTTATGCACCCCAATCAGTTGGAATTTTTTGTCACATTGTTCTTTTCCTAATATGAGAAAACTCCTTATGTCAGTGGAAAGAATATTCTCTCTAGTTCTAGAATCTGATTTAAGAGTGGAAAGGGGGCATTCCATCTTAGTACAGGGACTATGGAAATGTCCTCTTGGAGAACTCAGAATTAATGCCCCTTCTCTTCCCATTTCCCACATTTCCTTTCCCAATGTCATTGACTCTATGAAGTAAGAACTATTTACTGAGGCCAGCTATCTGTCTAGCGCTATAAAAGGTATTGTTGGGTAAAGCAGAGGTTGGCCAAATATGACTAATGGGCCTAATCGAGCTTGCTGCCTGTTTTTCTTTTAAAATAAAGTTTTATTGGAACACAGCTACATCCATTTATTTACATATTATATATGGCTGCTGTGTGCTACAAGAGCAGAGTTGAGTGATTGTGACAGAAACCATATGGCCTGAAAAGCTTGGATTTTTTACTATCTGGCTCTCTCCAAAAAGTTTGCCAACCCATCAAGTTTATGAATTAATTGGGTTTATTGTGAAAACATGGAGTAATTGGTAAATCAATAAATACCAATTGCATGTCACTGAAGAGAATAGATACCACAGATTAGTTTTATTGGTTGGGAAATAAATCTCATTTTCAAAGGAGCTGATGATTTTTAAATGTTGAAGTGTGGAGAGATTCCTTGTACTGCCTTTCCTCAGTCATTCTGTGCTTTTCTTTGTCAAGTCCCAGATATGCTATGAAATCGAAAGAAATTTAAAACTTTATTAGCAAAGCTCTATGTCCTCCATAATTCCTCCAAATAGATGCGTTGAAGAAATAGCGCAGGATTCTCAAGATTATGAATGTTGTATCATAGATCCTCAGCTATACTTAAAATAAATGAAAGAACATGCAAACTGTGAAGGAAGAGAAATTCTGTGCAAATGATAGTTAACATTGAGTATTCAAAATGTGCCATCTTCAAATGGTGTTTCTCAACAGGGAGACTGGCTCTTTTAAGATTGAATGGTAGCTGGAATGTAAGCTCCTTCATTTAGTGTCTAACCCATGGCACATTGTAAGCGCTTAATAATGCGCTTAATACTGTCACTGTTTAGAGGAAATTGTCTATTTTCTTTCAGACATAGTACTAATTATACTGAGATGCATGAAAATAAATAAAGCAAATAAATTAACCCTTGATTGTATCACTCTCAAATATAAAGTAAAGATTTGTATTTAGGAAATACATAACAGAATGATTCACAAGATATAAAATACATCAGTGTAGAAACATCCTTTTTTAAATTTTGTTGTGCTGATTATTAATAACTTATTAATATCTTTTAAACAGCAGGAGAAATTAGCTATGTGTATGTATCTACTCAGCTGCTTCCCTTTCTAAAATCTTCTTATTTAGTTTAACATAAACCCTTAGAACACCTCCCAGTGGATTTCCACAAAGGAAGCCCACCTGTGTAACCAGCACTGAGGACAAGCAGAATATTGCTGACGTCCCAGACCACCTCCCACGGCTCCTTTCCGTCACTGCTACTCTCCCAGAAGGAACCACTCTCCCGTCATAGGAACAAGCACTGTAAAGACGAATCGAGGTGATGCTAGCATGTTCTTTTAATAAGTCCACAGATTCCGTTGGGCCTTTGAGAACACTCTGTCATTTTAAATAGAGAATAGTCTCCTGACTCTGAAATAGTTTATGCTAAATATGTCAGAGTTCTTTTTACATCCTCAGTAATGTGCTTTGACATGTTTAATATGAAAGCCTTCAGGGGAAAGCAATTATTTTCCTCCTCTTAAACTAGAGAGTGAGACAGGGTTTAACTACATGAAAAAGTTCATGATTAACAACAACAGCAGCCACAGTCATGAGGTCTCACTAGGATGCCCATTAGTCAATCATGCCCCCTTAGCTAGACCTGGAGAAATAGAAAGTGGATTTAAAGGACTCTCTGTTCTGCCATCACCCAGTGTGTTCAGGTAATTTTATTTTCTTTGTAGTTTTCACTGATGTCTGTGAAGGAATTCATATCTCCCCTTCCTTCTGGGCTCCAAAGGCCATGCTCATTTTCCCTGACAATAACTTCTGCATTCCGAACACTGGATGAGTGAGTATCCCAAGAAAATGTTGTGAGAGCTATTCAGTTTTCTATTTCATAGTTATTTCCCCATCCTAATTTTTCTTTGTTTTACTTTATGTTATGTGTTTTTAAATTACTTCAAACAAACAAACAAACAAACAAAAAGAGGTTATTGTAATTCTTGTCCCCAAATGTTTAGTTTGGCATCGGATGCAAGGCCTCAATTGCAGGTTTGAGTGCCAGAAGCTCAGGCTGAAGACAAGACTGTGGTGGGCAGGCTTGAGAGTTGAATCCAGGAGGAGTGTTTATATTTTCCCAAGGGCCTCGTTAACAAGAACCCAAGCCCTGAATTTACTACCAACACATTTTAATGGACCGACTTCTCTGTTTTGTATGGTAGAGTGTCATCTTATAGATGCACATCCTACTTTCTCTTCCCTGTCAACCGCCTTGTAAGCTCCAAAAGAAAGTTTAACAGTAAATCCTCATCAAATTTGAAGTTGTGATTTTGTCATAGCTCATGGCACATAATCACACAATAGAGTTTAATTCTTGAATATTTTCAAAATTAGAAACAGGTGAAATGTCCATCAATAAAGGACCTGTTAGATGGATTACGTTACAGTGGACTGCTGTACATCCATTAAAGGAGCATTTATCTACATTTATCAAGATGGCTGCAAAATGTCCTGAATAATATTATCTTCTATATCCAAGTGTATTTTGCTGTATATCTCTGTATACGTGTTGTCTTAGAAAATATATTTAAATAGGTAAAAGGAAAAGGTGATTTAATGTCTTCTCCCAGAGGTAGAAAGGGAAAGATTTTGTTTCCTGATTTATACTCCTTTGTTTAAGTATCTGATATATTGATTGTGTGTCATAGCTTTAAGAAGAGAAAACCAATTGAGATGCATTAGAGAAACATTGCTTTGGGAGAATTTTCACACTGCTGAACTCTCACAGAACAATATAAATGCACAGGATTACGGATGGGATTTATGTAGTCAGTAGGGTAAAATGAGTGCATGCACCTGGGTCTTTTCTGTTTTCTACTGGCTGAGGAAGGCACCCTCAGACAGTGTGGACAAAAATGCATGTGTAGGCAAGGGCATGTTTTTCAGGGAGTTATAATTTGATGTAATTTAAAGAAGTTCTGCCTTTTTAAAAGCAAGTCCAGGGCGCCTGGGTGGCTCAGTGGGTTAAGCCGCTGCCTTCGGCTCAGGTCATGATCTCAGGGTCCTGGGATCGAGTCCCACATCGGGCTCTCTGCTCAGCAGGGAGCCTGCTTCTCTCTCTCTGCCTGCCTGCTTCTCTGTCTACTTGTGATCTCTCTCTGTCAAATAAATAAATAAAATCTTTAAAAAAAAAAAAAAAAAAAGCAAGTCCAGTTGCAAGTGGTTTATGGAAAACAAAACTGATGTGGAAAATAAATTGCCTCTCAAATATCTTATCTCTATTAGTATTTGCTTTATCTTCCAAATATTCTTCATTCTTCAACCTTGCTTTCTCCTGCCTTTTGAGTCCCATAATGACTGAAGTTATTCTTTCTGACTACAATTCAGAGACCGATATTGCCTCTTGTAATTTAGGTGAATATTGGCTTACTTCAACACTTAACCTGAACTGGAGATAAGATTAACACCCTCGGGAAATTGAGAATGCTAAGAAATAGTATCTAATTAGGACCTGTGACAGGTTGTATTTTTCAAAAATAATCATAGCAGTGCTCCCAGTCCAACATTCTCTCGCCATACCCCATCAATAAGCAGAGTCTGTTCCCCTCCCTTGAACCCGGGGCTGAACTCTGTGCCTGTCTCAACAAATCCAATCTGATGGCTGTGACCCCGAGTGATTCTGAGGCTAGCTCAAACAAGGCAATAAGGCTTCCACCTATCCATTTTTCTCTCTTCACATAATCACTTGTGAATCTAGCCATCATGCTGTGACAATTCCAGCTAGCCTCTGAGGGGACCACATGGGAGGCCCACGTGCATAGGAGCCGGCCTCCAGCCAGCTTCAACCACCAGATGTGAGTGAGCAAGCCCACAGCTGATTTAGCTTCTGGCCTTCAGATCTTCCAGCTGAGATCCCAGATTTCATGGAGCAAAGACAGGCTTACAGTGACACCATATTGCAATCCCTAACCCACAGTTCATGAGCATAATAAATCATTGTCTTACACTGCTGAGTTGTAGGGTACTTTGTTTTGCCACCATAGTAACTCGTACAGAGCCACTTCTTCATTAGAGACAGATGAGGAACTATCTGTAGACAAGGGCAAAATTCTTTTTCAGAGATAATTTTATATCTCCAGGGTGTGGCTTGGATTCAAAGAGTAATTTTTAAAAGTCAGATGGAGGAGCTAATAATTGAAATGTGTGGAGAAAGTGTGACCAGAGGACAGGTTATTAAAAACCGCCTGAGTGAAGAGAGCTTCTCCATTCAGAAACCACCAAAAGGAGTCTCCATTAGGCCCGATTAAGCACTCTTTGTGAATCCAGGCGGTTTCAGGACTTGGAGTATTATCTAGACTGATGGAGCAATCCAGAATATTGCATTTCAGAGCGATCTCAACATGTCATTAACAAATGACATGACAGAAGCACAAAGTGAGCAGTGCCAGAAAGCAACTAGGCCAGATCTCTCCCTGCATTACATCTGACAAAGTTTAGAAAATGAGTGATTCTCAATAATAGCAATTTTCAGTGATAGAAATTAAGAAGCTGGACAGATTTTTTTCATGTTATTGTTATAAATTTCAAAATATGTATAATTTTATTAAACACTTATATCTATTATATAAAATAAAAATACCATAAGTAAAAAATAAAAATAAAGGCACTCTGCTATTACCATAAAAATAAAGGCACTTTGCTATTCATTATTTACTGATGCAAACATCTATTTCACACGATACTGTATTTTATTGATCGATGATGTACACTTAAAGAATAGTGTACTGAGTACTTTACAAAATAATTTGCAGTTTCTTTTACTCATTTTAAATTCCTTGCACATAGGACACCTGGGTGGCTTTGTCAGTGAAGCATCTGACTCTTGATTTCGGCTCAGGTCACGATCTCAGGGTCGTGAGATCAAGTCTTGCATCAGGCTCCGTACTAGGCAGGCAGTCTGCTTATGATTCTCCCTCTCTACTGCCTCTCTCCCACCCCGCCGTGCTTGTGTGTGCTCTCTCTCTCTCTCTAAAATAAATAAATCCCTTGTACATATCATTTTTGTGAAGACAAAAATACCATTTGTTGAAATTTTTGAAACTATAGTGTTTTTCCTAAAATATAATGGCTAAAATAATTTTAGCCATAATTATCTCTTCTTGTTTTGTTCTTTATTCAGCAAACATTTAGTGAGTCCATATTATGTGCCAGGTACTGCACTAGACCTTGGAGAGAGAGAAGTACACACATCCTGTTTTTCTAGGGTTTTCTTAGGGAGCCTACCTTTAGTCAGGCATAAGGCTGACAGTAAACAAATGTGTGGTATTTGAGGGTGTTAAAATGCCTTGTGGATCAGGGGGATGAGTTAGTGATGCAGGTGAAGAGCAGGTGTGCTATCTTTTGGATAAAGTGCACGGAAGCAGGCCTCAGTGATGAACTGAGGATGAATTGAGGAAGAACTTGAATGTACAGGGTGGCGAAGTCACGCAGTTATCTAGAAGGATCTCCCAGATGGAGGAAAGAGCAAGTGCAAAGGGCTGATGTAGAAGGGAACTGGGTTATATTTGAGAACAGTCAAGGAAGACAGGGTGGCTGGAACCAAGTGGGCAAAGGGAAGCCTGCAAGGCTAGACAGTCAGAATGTGCCTAGAGGAAGGTGAAAAAGTGATTCAGTCTGAGTTGTGAGTATCTTTATTAAATGCTGCTGATGTGTTGAGTAAAATGTGGACTTGAAATGAGCAGCCCTTAAATAATGTAGTATCTCGTAAGCTCACACTGAAGGGACTTTAAAATTATAAGGTAATCTCTAGAAGGATTTGTGATTATAGAATTTTTTAAATTATAAATACATATATTTCAGAGAAGTAAAAGAGTGATCAAGTTTTAAGCATAAGATATATTGCTAGGATAAAAATAAGGGAGGGAATAAGAAGAAATAGTGTAAAAAATCCAGATTGAAAAGAATACATTTGTTTGTTTTCATAAATGATGTGGAGTATTACAAGATACATCTAAAATCATAAATAATTGTTTTGTTTATGATGTCAACAGTTACGACACACTGGAAATTCCATCCTTTATAACCATGTAACTTACAATAAGTTTAGGTAGCAACTTAAAAATGTGTAAGGGGATGTACAAGACCAAAATATTTAGAGACCACTGAATCATACCAATTTGAAAACAGTGTCATAGGTTTATCAGGTACTGATGTGTGGTTAGTTTTCTCTATTCCACGTGACATGGTGTATGTCCAACCTTTATCAGCCATTAAGAAAAATGGGTATTGTTGGCCATATGTGTGTCCAGGAAAGTAATACTGGGATGGGGCAGTTTAAGTTCTGTTCAAAGAACTCCTTGAATCACATGGGTCAGTAGTATTCATTCTTTCACCAAACTATTAAATATTGACAAAGAAGAAGATACTATTACTAATTTTGCCTTGCAGTATATGATATTTGGACACTATTAATTAGTTTTGATGGCCCCAATACCATATTTGATTGGGAAATTATATCAGTGCATTTCTTTAATATTAATTATACTTTCTTTATAAACAAAACACATGTCTACATGAAGCTTTAATCAAGTTACCTGCTTTTGATTATGGCATAATTCTACTTCAAAATATTTTCCTTGAGTCTCTTTTCCCTTTTTTTGAGATTTGTGGAATTGTAACTTCCTATTCATACTTAAAATCAGGCATCTGTAATCTCTGTAATTAGGAGCAAGTTTCCAAAACAAATACTCTTTATTTTTACATTAAATTTTTTCACTTCACTTTCTATTAATAGTTTGCTTGCCTGTGGGGATATGTACTATCTTTGAATATTTTCTTCTAGACTAATTATTCTAGTTTTGTCCATTTGTCAAATAATTCATGATTAATTTTTCAGTAAGTTCTACTTAAAGTGTTTGTTATTGGTAACTATAGTTTGATATTTGGATTCTCTGATAAATATATTTCTCAGTTCTACTTTTCCCTTTTTTGCATTACCAAAGATTATTGAGATGTATGTAATTAAAAATTATGTGGTGCCCTTATAAGAACTTTAGAATACAGAAAATATAGCCACTAAAAGGATCCTTGATATTTATTTACTGTGCTCCCCCTCCCACTTAGCTGTTTTAGATAAAATAGCAGAGTAATGAGAACCAGATCTTATAATGTTGCTTTGTAGTGATTTCTTTTTCAAATTTTATTTGAAAGGTGTTTCCTTAGCCTTTCCAACAACTTCACTTGATTTGAACAGATGTACTTTGTGGTCTTTATCACACACATATTCTGTAACAGTTTCTTTATCAAATCTTTTCTTTCAGGTCCCTATATTTCTATATATTCTAGGACCTGAACAGTCTTTTACAGTATTATTCATTCTTCCAACACAACTTGCTAAGGTTGATTTAAAAAGATAGCCTCCCCACAAATATTATTTTTATTAAATCTTCACCTTGTCTCATAAAATATTATGCATTAATTCAGTGTGACAGTATGAGTTTATACTCTGGAATCAGGAACTTACATGTTCTAAATATGGTTTTACTACTCATTGTCAGATACAGAACTTTTTGATATTTTAATTTCCTCACCTGTAACATAGAAGTGATGATCATAATTTAGTTACTTTCCATTCTACTTTTGAGACTTCTCTGGAAATACAGTTGACCCTTCAGGAATGCAGAGGTTAGAGGTGCTGATATCCCACACTTGAAAATCTACGTATACAAATAAATACCTTTGGGCTCCCCCAAAACTTAACCACTGATAGCTTACTGTTGGCCTTATCAATAACATAAACAGTTGATTAGCACATATTTGTAGGTCGTGTGTACTATATACTGCATTCTTAGAGTAAGCTAGAGAAAGGATAGTATTATTAAGAAAATTATAAGGGGGCACCTGGCTGGCTCAGTTGAAAGAGCATTCAACTCATGATCTTGGGGTCATGAGTTTGAGCCCCACATTGGGTGTAGAGATTACATAAGCATAAATAAATAAACTTTAAAATAAAGAAAATCATAAGGAGGAGAAAACATATTTGCAATACTGTACTGTCAAAAATCCACATAAAAGTTGACCCACATCATCCAAGCCCATGTTGTTCAAGGATCAACTGTATTAAATTACCCTGTTGAAATGAAGGAAGGAATGCTGAGTCCTAATATTAATACTCTGCACCACTTTTTGTGAAGAGTTTTATACCAGTGACCATTGCATGTCATTAGCTTTTTTAATACAATGAAGCTTTGCAGAATGATCATCAAATAGTGAGATAGAGTCCCCTAAGAGGAGGAAGTGCCAGTTATCTTTCTTTGCTTTCTAGAACTTCATCCCACTTTTTTGATGATTGCTCCGCATGCTTCCTTAGTCAAATGGAGCTGTTGTAATTTTGTTTCCTATCTATAGAATACATGTAGAAACTGTCCATGACACTCCCCAAAGGCCTCAGTCCTTCTCCTGCTGCCCTTAATAAACAAGACTCAAACATGTCTCTTCTTAACTATGGTTCAAGACTCCTTTAAAAAATGAATACTAGATTGAAAATTTTTACAGCAATCCATGAGCTATAGGATTTTTGGTAATCCCAGATTTAACGCTACAGCAGAAGAAGACTACTCCTGCAGAGATATCTAAGATCTGCGTTAGCGTGGTGGTCTTCCTCTCTAAATATCATTCTAGCTTTTCCGAGTTTCTCAGTCAACAATCCAGGAAAGGCTAGAAACACTTAATTCATTTTTATGTAAAGCTCTCCTATCATGTAAAAGACTAGGTTTTTAAGTAAAATATGTATTTCTGTATATACTCACCATAAATTTAAAAATATACTTAAGTCTTTTCTTTGAAGGAATGAAGAGCTGTGAAGTGAGACCACCGTACATCTAAAAATAAAAAAAAAAAACTTAATTTTTTAGGATATTTTTAGGTTTACAACAAAATTGAGAGAGAGATACAGAGGTTTCCCTGTACCAGGCACATGCATAATATCCCTCATAATAAACAGTCCCCCACAATCGATAAACCTATATTGACGCATTGTAATTGCCAAAATCCAAGTTTACACAAAGGTTCGCTCTTTGTGTTGTTATATTCTGTGGGTTTGGACAAATATATAATGACATGCATCTCTCATTATAATATACAGAATATTTCCACTGTTCTGTAGTTTTGCATTGTACCTTTAGGTCTGTAATTAATTTCAAATTAATTTTTGTGAAGAGGTATGTACGGTATATGTCTGGATTCACTTTTTGGCTTGTGGATATCTAGGTGTTCCAGTACATACCATTTGTTGAAAAGACCATCTTTTCTTAATTGTATTGTCTTTGCTCCTTTGTCAAAGATCAGTCCAACTATATTTATGGACTCTCTGTTTCTATTTCTGGACTCTCTGTTCTGTTCGGTTCATCTATATTCATCTATTCTTTCATCTGTACTACACTATCTTGATTACTGTCACTTTAGAACAAAGCTTGAAGTCTGGTAGCATCAGTCCTCCAACTCTGTTCTTCCCTTTCAATATTGAGTTGGCCATTCTGAGTTTTTTGTCTCTCCATATAAACTATGGAATCAGTTTATTGATGTCCATAAAATAACTTGCTGGAATTTTGATTGGGATTGCATTGAATCCATAGTTCAAAGTGGGAAGAACTGACATCTTGACAATATTGAGTCTTCCGATCAATGGACTTGTTTCTATCCATTTATTTAGTTCTTTGACTTTATCATTTTTAGTTTTCCTTATATAGATCATATACATATACATATATTGTACATATAGAGAGATCTTGTATATAGGAAAGATATTAACTTTTGTATATTAACCTTGTATCTACAACCTAATTAATTGCTTATTAGTTCCAGGAATTTTTTTTGTGTGAATTCTTTGAGATTTTCTAGAGTTGATTATGTGCCCTTTATAATAAAACAGACAGTTTCAGGTCTTTCTTCCCAATCTATACCTTTTGTTTCCTTTTCTTGTCTTATTGCACTAGCAAGGACTTGAGTATGATGTTGAAAAGGAATGGTTGAGAGGGGCCATCCTTGCCTTCTGCTTTATGTTAGTAGGAAGGCTTTGAATTTGACACCTGGAGTGTGATGTTAGCTCTAGGTTGTTTATAAGATTGTCTTTGTTAAGTTGAGAAAGTTTCTCTCTCTTCCTGGTTTGCTGAGAGTTTATCATGAGTGGGTATTGGATTTTTGTCAAGTAATTTTTCTCCGTCTACTGATATGATTGTGTGATTTTTATTTTTTAGCTTATTGATTACATTAATTGATATTTTGAAGGTTGAACCAGCCTTGCATAGCTGGGATAAATCCCACTTTGTTATAGGCATAATTCTTTTTATACTTTTTTAGATTTGATTTGCTAATATTTTGTTGAGGATTTTTGGGTCTATGTTCAAGAAAGAAAATGGTCTGTAGTTCTCTTTTCTTGTAATGTCTTTGCTTTTGGTATTAGGGTAATTCATTCCTTACTGAATGAGTTAGGAAGCATTTCTTCTGCCTCTATCCTCTGAATTCATATAACTTTTGACTCTTAGGTTTTCATAGAAGAGTAGGTAGGACCCCCAAGTGATCAAAGACTATGATTGGATTTTTAGTTTGGCATACTTATATTTAATAGATTTTTAATGTATATGGTTAAATTCAGTGCTACTATCTTGGTATTCCTGGAGACTTTCAACTCTTCACTGTCTTTAATTTAGAAAAATCTAGATATACGTCATAGAACTCTCATTATTTTTCCTCCAAGCATGGTGATACCTATATAGTTAATGAGGTTGTAAGTCATTTGGATTGGTCATACCCCTGGACTTTCTATATGATAATAGTCTACATTTGGTTTACCACCCACAATTTAGAGTACTTGATCATTCCATTCCCTTGCATAATGTCATTTGTTTACAGTAAAACACAAGAAGAAAGAGTCTCAATGCTTTGGCTGCATTAGTTCACATTATAACGTAAGAAAAATGTTTAATGTACTGCCTGTATTGCCTTGTTTAACTGAGTCCTCAGGTAGTACACTTTGCAGCAGAGAAAGAGCAGGTATCTTGGGCCCATGTTGCTACATTATATGGTATTCCAGGGACATCTCAATTGCAGTGTATACTTACGGATAACTTTTTTTTTTTTTTTTTTTAAGAAAATTAGCCACCCATCTTCACTAATCTACTTCCTAGTTCCAGTGCATTTGTAATGATGCTTGATAAGGATTGGTTACATAAAACATTTTGAGTAATTGCCACATTTTCTTCTGAACCTTTCTCACCTACAAATAGAGGTAAGAAATGGGAGCAAATACAAAAAAAAAAAAACAAAAAAATAAAAAGCAAATACAATAGTGCTACTTGGTTGAAAAGAAAAGTAAATGGCTGAAATAGAAATGAAAGTTAAATAGCTTTCATACAAACCTCACACATGTCTCCGGGCTATGGATCATCAATTTATGTAATTTCTACCTAAGTTGCCACCAATTCTGCTTTGCAAATTTCCCACAGATTTTTAAAGAGAGAAAGATTGTTGGCCTTTTCTTATTTTCTTTTAATAGTACTGGATTGTCCCATTTTATAGAAAAACCTTTAGCATTGTAGCAGGGCATAGGTGTACTCTCTTCTTAGTAATAGAAATACAGTATATGATTGGGGGATGGGTTTTTGAATCAAGATTTCCCATTTATTAGATGTGTAAATTTAGGCAAGTACTTAAAACTGTGGGTCATATTTTGTTCATCTATAAAATGGAGATAAAAATAGTGCTTATTTTACATAAAACTGTTATGAGAATTAAATTTAGCGCATGTAAAGTTCTTATAACATTACCTGGCATATAAAAATAGCATTGTCAGTGTTAGTTTTAATGCTATTTATTGTTGACATAAGTTTTCCTAGTTATATGGTTTAGATCATACTTTCTTTGGTACATATACATATATATGATTCATTTTGTTCCAGAAGTGATTCATGGAAAGTAAATAAATTAAATCATATTCATATATATATATATAATATGTATATGAATATACACACACATAGATATATATATTAAAAATCCTGTTTAATGGTAAATGACCATCAAAAATGAGTGTGAAACTGATGAGATATAAAGGAAAAGTTGCATTCACAAACTAGAAGAGTAAAAAAATAAATAAGACCTAAAAATGTTGAAAAGCATATAATGGGAATGGATTCTAAACTATAGTGATAAAATTTTACCTAATGAACGAGTTCACTTAGGATGTCTGGAGATATAAAATTCCTAATCAATTTAAAACTGTGAACATTATATGTAAAATATGGTAGTTTTGTCTCTGGGAAACTCCAACCTGATTCTGCAGATTAACTCTGATAAGCAGCCAGCACTTTGTGGCATGTACATATTTATATTAAATCTTCATCAGAGGAAAAAAAGATACTTGCCAATGAAAGTTGAATACATATATGTTCAGGTGATCACCACAATCTGATCATTGTGATTATTTTATTTTTATTTTTTACCATTCTTATACTCTAGAAATAACAGCATCAGTAAGTCCAGAGGTAAGCTGTTTAGAGCTAGGATGGAAGCTTAACAGTCATAAAATGATTCTGATCCTTCTGTCTTTGTACTTTTTCTATCTTTAGCACAGGCTTCATTTTCAAGGCTACAGAATAGTAAGTAGCTGGAGTTCCAGTAAATACATCTGTGATGGAGGAAAAAAGGAAGAGGGGAAAAAATTAAAGGAAAAAGAATTTGGGACAAATGTGTGTCCCATTTTTAAGGAACTCTCCTAGAGCTCCTACCCAGTAACTTGCACTCCCATCTCTTGAGCTACTCCTAACTAGGAGTCTTGGGAGTGATGGCTTGAGGATGTTGTATCGTTCTAGAACTAAACTGGAATTTTATGGGTAAGAAAAATGGATATTGGAGTGAGAGCTCACATGCTTTCTGCTGTTTGGTGGGTGTTTAGTGTTAATTATTTTTCAGCATCTTCTATTTGAGCAGGTGCTATTGCCGTTTTTAGGCAATAATATCCAAGTTTAGCTTTCCTAATTGAAAGCAAACTTCCTTTACTTGTTTACAAGAAGGAGGACGGTGAGGGTTTTCTTACGTTCCTTGATCCAGCTGGGAGGCAGCAAGGGGTTTTAGGAGGACTGACTTTATGTTTTCCCACTTGGTTTCCTCAGTAGGTTAAATCTGTTTTAAAATGTGCCAGACAGATGGTACTTCTTCCGTAAGGCTTCAGTGATCAAGTACACACCATAAAATCCTGAATGAAGAGGAGGGGCAATCCTATATATTCAAAATGAGAGAAAAAAGTCTATTCAAACTAACTTCCATTTGATTAAATGGCGCTTTGTTCCATTGTTTTGAATTTGAATACTGAGGATTTCCTACTGGCAATCAGATATGCATTACAGCTCTGGAATATTTCACACTTGGGTACTTGACCAGTTATATGAGTAGTAATGGAAATGTGAAGGTAAGCAAGTGAAGACTGTCTTAGTCTCCGAGGTACCGCAAGGTGAGATCCATACCATACATTGATTGCCTTCATTAATTACATTTTCCTTTTCTTTTGTTATGGACCTAGCAGGAAGTAGTCTGTTGTTTTTATATATGGCCACTGAAGTTTGTAGATTAAGGCATTGATTTATATGATGCATTTAATGTGCCAGTTTTTCTTTAAACACTTCTGTTGCATTTTCAAGGAACTATTTGTATATTAATATAACAGGAACCTTCCTGAACCTACTGTTTAGGAAGAGAAGATAACTATATGTTTTAATGACTTTAGGGCTTTTGGTATCTTGACAGGTTTTTGCATGAGTATATGCAACGCAAGAAACTTACATATTTTATCGCACAGCAGATATTATGGCAAGGACCCGAGCCATAGCTAAAGTCCTTATCTGAGAAGGCAGTGTAGTATTGTGGTCCAGAGAATGGGTTTGTATCACACACACCTGGATTTGAATCCTGGCCCTGCCACTGGGCCCAGCTCTCCATCTCTAAGCCTCACTGTCCCCATTCATAGAGTTCCAATGAGATAATACGTACTTTATGTTTCCCAATGCACTTAATGTAATCTCCCCACCTTGAGCGTGGGCTGGACTGAGTGGAATTGGGTTATGAAAAGATTGTGGCTTCTGTCTTGGGTGCTCTCCTGCTCTCCTGATGTGCTTTTGATTCCTCTCATTCTCTGTTGGATTGCTCGCTTTGGGAAGTCAGCTGCCATATCATTAGGCAGCCTTGTGGAGGGACTCACATGAGCTGTTACAAACGGAGATTTTGTCAGCAGCCACTGAGAGAGGTCAGAAGCAGGATCTTGCCCAGTTAAACTTCGACTTGACCACACCCCACCTAAGAACTTCGTTGCAACCCCTACATAGTTAGGGGCTAGAGGCACTCAGTTAAGCAGCACCCAATTTCCTCACCCACAAACCATGAGATGATAAATATTTGTCCTTTTGTTTTAAACTACCAGACTTGGGGTGATTGGTTACACAATAATAGACAAATAATACAATACAACACATAAAGAGGTTCACCTGTGCATGGAAGGTGAACAGGAATCTCAAAACAAGGGGCGCCTGGGTGGCTCAGTGGATTAAAGCCTCTGCCTTTGGCTCGGGTCATGATCCCAGGGTCCTGGGATCACATCGAGCTCTCTGCTCAGCAGGAAGCCTGCTTCCTCCTCTCTCTCTGCCTCCCTCTCTGCCTACTTATGATCTCTGTCAAATAAATCTTTAGGAAAAAAAACATCTCAAAACAAGAAAAGTTGCATTCACAAACTATGTGCGTACTTAATTCAACGTTACAGGGTTATTGATCCTGCATTGTAAATTATCTTCAGTATTTGTGTGCACAGAGCTCTGGAATAAGCCTTGTAGACAGCCACTTGCCTGTTTTTGTAGATTGACACATGTAAGGCAAATGTTATCAGTCATCAGAGATTTTAAGATAGCAGGGGAGACAGGACCCAAGACATCATGTAATTCCTTCTTCTGCTTCAAAGTAAATGAAATTTATATTGCTGAAGGTCTAAACAAAAGAGGACATAGATAGTAACTGGCAGACATTATTCCTTATATTGACACAAAAGAATTGCCAAAATCTTTGAAAAGATGAACTGATAAAAAAATACAAGAGTTTGCATTTGTTACTTGAACATTTCGTTACTTAAATACTTAACAGTATTTCTTTAGGATCTTTGTGTTTATTTACTTTATAGTATGTCATCCTGCAGACTGCAGTATCTGCAGTAACCCAGTTCTTGAAAAAATAATGTAGAAAAAAAGGTTGTTTCATTGTTTGGGAGCGTGTAACAAATTGGATGAAAAAATTTTATGTGGAATGTCATATTAAAATCAGTTAGTCTGCCTTGCCAGAATCAATCCATCTTATATTTGAGATAAACACTTTCCTTGCCATTGAACTCTAGAAAGTAGGATATGGAACTTATTAATGGGTAAATATAACCGTATGGTTTAGAGACCTAAGACAGAATTTCTGCACAACTACTATTAGTTTTATCTACCTTTACCTTCTTTTCTAAAATTTCCCTCAATCTGTGGCTTCCCTTTTTTTTTTACATTGTTTGGAAATTTTCAGACTTAGGAGTAAAGCATTTGTTACCAGAATCATTTTTTCCCCCACATTCATTGAACTTCACATATGGAAGGTCATGCTATAAAGTCTAGTGCCTGCTACCAGATAAGTAAGAGTAAAATTTTAGTTACTACCATAGGGCATCCTTTTCCAGCCAGCTGTTTGCTTTAAGATCAAATAAGGTTGTATTCTAAGGTGGTTTGCCTGCACATCAGAGTCTGGAATGCATATTGGTTTATTCTGTCCAGATGATTTAGCAAAAGCTAAAATGAATATTCCCATTTCCCAGTGGATTCTATGGCAGTTTGAGATAAAAAGGCAGAACTGCCCAAATATGTAGAACTTACTTTAGATGATTCAAAAAAGAGAATTTACTTACCCTAAGACATCTTAAAACAAAACAAAACAAAGCCAAAAAACAATCCTTTAGTTGTGGCTGATAGGGTTTAAGACTCTTTATACCCGTTTCTCATTTACTCTAAAAGAGCATCTGTAATTCATCTTGTGCATGGTAGAAAGTTACACAACTTCTTTATATGTTGACATTTTTTAACTATATAAATAGATAGATTTGAAATACACTTTAAAGTTGAAAAGTGTTCTCAAAGAGGAAAGGGGATGTGAACTCTGGATTCAAAGTCTTCGTGGGACATGAATGATGGTCTACGAAGGTTCTGCTAAAGAAGTTAGGCCTACATTTTCCGAAGTTCAAGGTTGAGGCAACTGGCACTGCCTTAGTTAAAACCACTGCCCTGACTCTATTGAATCTTTTAGAGTCAGAGTTATTCTAAACATGTATTTTATGTAACATTATTATCCTGAAGTTGGTTCAAAGTCTCTTTCAATGTGATTTACAGTAATGCCATAGTTGTATTCCCAGAGAGGAGATTTCATGTCTAAACTCAACCTTTATATACAATCTATCCCTCTTGCAATCAAATTTGCTTATCTGAAAATATAAAGAAAAGAGTATTTTAAAATAGAAACTGTTTACAGCTAGTGAACCAGTAATAAAACAGATACCATAGGACCTCCATTAATGCAACTAGTAATGTTACAGATAAGTAATTTTTCTTAGGCTAAAGTGATGAGAAGCAGAATTGGAGGATACAGGAAAAAAGTAAAGAGATGGTGTTTAGAGCAAAAATGTTTAAATGTCACAGAATAAAAGTAATCACCTCCAAGAATAACTTGGTCTTCTTCAAGTCTATCAGCCCTTATTATGATGATTTCATAAAACATACCAGATGGTTACAGTAATGTTTGCATGTTAAGCTTTAAAATCAATCCATAAGGACGCCTAGGTGGCTCAGTTGATTAAGCGTCGGCCTTCAGCTCGGGTCATGATCCCAGGGTCCTGGGATCGAGTCCCACATGGGGGCTCCATCCTCAGCGGGAGCCTCCTTCTCCCTCTGCCTGCCGTTCCCCCTGCTTGTGCTCCCTGTCTTTCTCTCTCTCTGACAAATAAATAAAATCTTTAAAATCAATCAATCAATCCATAATCCACTTCCTTCATGTGTCCATCAAGGCTAAGAGTGGTAATGTTAGCTCACCCAGAATGGTTCTTAGCACCTTTTAGGGAGGAGTCCTAGGAGGCCCTAGAATATACTTGATACATCAGAGGGTTTCTTAAGCAAAGATAAACTCAGGCTAATATATTTAAATATATTTTAAAGAAGTATATTTTTTAGTTGTAGGAAGACATTTAAGTTTGTGAAATTGGTCTTTTAACCACTCAGAGGATCAGTTTTCCACAACTATAAAATACAGATATTAGACTAAGAAGTCTCAAAATACCTTTCCACTAAAATTCCATCAATACTCATGTATTCAGTATAGTGTTCTCAGTGTAGTGTAGTGTACTCAGTATAGTGTTCTTCCTATATTTGTAATTTTTTAAAAAGATTTTATTCATCTATTTGACAGAGATCACAAGTAGGCAGAGAGACAGGCAGAGAGAGAGAGGAGGAAGCAGGCTCCCCGCTGAGGAGGGAGACCGATGTGGGGCTCAACCCCAGGACCCTGAGATCATGACCCGAGCCAAAGGCGGAGGCCCCAACCCACAGATCCACCCAGGCGCCCCGTGTAATTTGTTTTGAGTCTACAGGAGTTCTCAAGAAAAATTAATTTGTGGGGCATTTTCCAAAGTATGCTTTATGCACACATATACACACACATAATTCCAAAGTTTAAAAAGGTGGAGAAATGTTACTATGTACTATAGCCATTTTAGCAGTTCACAATGCTTATGAGCATAAAAGCGCTGAGAAGTTATAAAGAAAAGAAACCTTTTTTAAGCCTGCATTTCTCAAACTTACTTGATTAAAAAGCCTTAAAAAAAAAAAAACACAAACAGGGCGTGTGCTACATAGAAATGGTGCTTTATACATTGTGGGAAACACTACTCTGGTATGTAAGGACCTCAACGATTTGGAAAAATCACTGTTAGTAGTTTCCTAGGGCTGCTATAATAATACCACAAACGGGATGGCTTAAAACAACAGAAATTTATTTTCTCACAGTTCCAGAGGCCAGAAGTCCCAAAATCAAGGTGTTGGAGGGGTTGTGCTGTCTCTGAAGGCTCCAGGGTGTGATCTGCTCTGTGCCCCTCTCCTAGCTTCCTGTGTCACTGGCAGTCCCATGCATTCTTTCCTTTATAGCCACATCAGCCTCAGTCTGCCTCCAACTTCACATGGTGTTCTCCCGTGTGTCTATTTCCGTGTTTCTCTGTCTCTTCTTAGGACACTAATGATTAGATTTGAAGGCCATCTGAATCTGGTATGACCTCCTCTTACATCTTAATTATATCTGCAAAGATCCTTTTTCCAAAGGAGGTGACATTCACAGGTGTGGGAGTTAGGAGTTAAATATATCTTCTGGGGAGACACAGTTCAACGCATTACGTTGATTACCCCCCAAACCTCATATCCCACTGCTCCTTGACCAGGCCATTTGTTAGTGTGCACCAGGTCTTAGTTTCCTTTTCTTTTATCTACTTTCATTCCATAGATAAGGCCTTCTGTGCTTTAAATGTCTTCTCTATACAGATGATTTCCAAATCCGCATCTCTCACCCTGCCCTCCCTGCTGAACTGCAGTCTTTTATCCAGTATCTGCCATATCTGATAGGATTAGACAGACTAACCCTGTCCAAAACAAAATTCTCATTTTCCTGGGGCGCCTCACTCCAGCTGCAGCCCATCACCAGTAAATGGCAATATCCTTCTAAGAATCACCTTTGTTTCTCTATTCCTTTTACCCCCACTCCTAATCCATCAGCAACCCAAGCTGATCCTGTCTCAGATACCTTCCCAGCCCGAGTACTGCCAAGCTCACACTGCCTTTCCCAAACCAGAAGTCTCCTCAGTGGGGTTTCCTCTTCTGTGCTCACCCCACTATAGTCTGTTGCCCACAGTAACAAAGTCTGCTCTTTATCAAACATCGAGTATGGTCACAGTCCTACTCCAAACTCTCCAGTGTCTTCCCGTGACCCATAACGACTGACACACTCTGACCACTGTCTGCTTCTCGGATCCTCCCTCCTCCTCCCCCTGGCTCATTTTGCTCCATTTTATTATATGTGTTGCCAATCTTCAGTCACACCAGATCTGAACCCACGTTTCAGACTCTGCCCTTGCCGTTTCATCTGCCATGTAATTTTCTTTCCTGATGCTTTTTTTTTTTTTAAACAATTTTATTTATTTGTCAGCGAGAGAGCGCAAGCAGTGGGAGCGGCAGGCAGAACAGAAAGAGGGAGAAGCAGGCTCCCCGATGGGCAGGGAGCCAGATGCACGGCTTCATCTCGGAACCTTGGGATCATGACCTGAGCCGAAGGCAGACACTTAATCACTGAGCCACCCAGGGACCCTTTCCTGATGCTTTTGTATGGTTCCATTCCTCCCTTATTCCTTTCAGCTCTCTTCATTACCACCTTGTCCATGTGCCTTCCCTCTACATCCTACCTCAAAATCTCTCCTCCTCTCTGTCAAAGGCTACTTTGTTATTTTTAGAGGACTGATCTCTACCTGAATAGTCATTATTTGCTTCCTCAAACTACAGTATAAATTATATAAGAACAGAGACTTGTCTCATTCATCATTGTGTTTCTAGTGCCTGAAATGGTGTCTGGCACATAGTAGGTGCTAGAGAAATATTGGATAAATGAGTGAATGAAAGAATGTTTGAATACTTGTAAGCAGACTTTCTCTACTGCGTTCAGGTTTCCTTCCTCAGTGTCTCTCAACAGTCTTTGTTCTTCTAATGTGCTTTCCTACAATTTCTAATACATCTTCTCTTTGTCTAAGGAAACGCTCTTGATACTCTGAGCTCCTGTTCAAGCTGCGCCTCCTTGATGTTTGCACTGCTACCTTCCTGCCATGATCGCCCCCACCCCATGTATGATCTTCCAATAGATTCTCTCTTTACACAAGAGCACCTAATTGTTCAATTATTGCATGTGTGTCTCTCCAAAGAGATTAAAAGCTTCTTAAGGAAAAGGACATTATAGTATACTTTTTTTTGGCTCAGGTCTCAGAGCCATAATGTACAGATAGGGGGTCAATCTTGACTTTTTTATTGATCAGCTGATTAACTAATTGAATGCCTCAATCTCAAACTTGTAAATGAAACAACAGCTTGAGGGTTTCTTGGAGAGAGGTGTATAATACAATCAGAAAAAGAGAAGCATTCATATCCAAATACCACCATTAAAAGGTCAGCACTAAAATAAGTAACTGAAGAACTGTTCCGTTTCTTATTAGACGGTAAATGATCTTTCTTACCCAATATGTTGATATTAACTGGAAAATCTGAATAATTACAGTTTCAGATCATCATACCTTTCCTTAGTGCTCAGGAAAGAGCTTGTTAGTGAATGTAAAAACTGAACCCATAAAGGTTATTACTACTAAACTGATAACATTTATGAAATCACTTTCCATCAGTGAATTTGATATCCATTCTAGCTTTTTAAAAAAAAGTAGATCAGTTTTTAAGCATAGTTTAAAATATGGTAGAGGGCAGGCTGGAAAAGTAACATAGATAGAAGTCAACTTAGTACTTTCACATCTCTTAATGTGTCTTGTTGGTAGAAGCCCCAAAGATAGTGAAATCACAATTAGTACTAAGTGTATTATATGTATATATAATATACATAAAATACATGTTATACACACACACACAATGTATCAGATTTTCTGGGTTGTAAACCGTGTTCTTAACAGTTCTTAAAATAAGCCATTTTTGTTATTGATTTTGAATTGTGCTGTTCAGACGTATATAAGTTCACCATCCATCATATTTTACATAGCTCCAAAAACCAAAGTTTCCCTCGGTGGGGGGGGGGTGGGCAGGAGAACTTCTGTCTGTTTCTCAGGGGTTCCCCGTATGTTGTGATCTGAGAGGTTTTGAAAGCTAAGATCTAGAGATGTTTTTCTTCTTTTGCTGTGGCATAAAATACTAACAGGTAAATCTAATGCAGGGAATTACTAGAAATTCATGTGTTCTTTTTTTTCCTCCTAACCTTATTAACTTTTAGCAAGTAATATGCTTTGAAGTGGTTTTTAGTAGTATACAAACTGAAATGATGCAAAGAGGGAAGAAAGATTTATAAAGCGCAGGGGTCTGTTTCAGAGACCTCTGAATTTCCAGGGTTGTTTTTTTTTTTTTTTTTTTTCCAGCTGAAGCAACAGAAAATGGAGGGGAAAACAAAGCAGTTAGAGCTACTTGGTTAGGAAGAGATTGTAAATCCCATACCCAGAAATGCTTGCCACCACCACTCTAGACATAATATTGTCAGCACAAAGTCATAGAATACAAATCTTTGACTCACTTTGAAGTGAAAGCCACAAACACAGGACTAAGCTCCAGTCTTCAAGGGGCAAAGAAAGTTGAATACTTTGCCAAAATTCTTCTTGCCTCAATAAAGGATAGTAAGGTAATGCCTAATAAAACAGAAACTGTTGAAATTCAGGAATTTTCCAAGAACATCAGCTTGATGCACTCATTTCAGGAAGAGGAATCCGCCATCTTTCTAAGAGAAAGGTCTCAAGTGTTCTCTTCACAGACAGGATTTTTGTATCATGTCCAGGAAGGACGTGCCAAATTGGAATTTCAGCTCTGTGATGGCCCAAATTATCTTCCTTCCCATAAAGGATCAGTGTCAACTTATTGCTCCTTAAAGTGTTGAGTGCCTGTTGCTTTAGTGGATCATTGACTTCAGACAGTTCTGGGGAGGCATGCTGAAAGATGTGAAGTGAAACTTGGAGCTGCCTAAACCCTAAACCAGTACGTCCATGATCTTCTAATCCACTAGTTCCACAAGCAAAAAGAGAGAAGTGCTTGGTATGCTTAAATAAATCTATTAAACCTTTTTGTATATTTTTGCATATATATTATATATATATAGGCAGGAATATATCCCCACTTTTTAAAAAAATTACAGAATATTCATTCTGAGCACACAAATCCAGATGATTATTGTCACTTAGCGACAATCACAGGTGGCATGTTAATTATGTGAGCTTGTGCAATAGGCCCTCAGGAGAAAAGTTTCTCTTCTGTCTAATATTCATAAATTCTAAGATACTCAGTCAACTTTTATTTTAATACAACTCCTAATTATTCTATGGGGCTTCTAGAAGACTTTTTGAACTCTTAAAGCTAACATTTATGATATATACGCATGAGTTATGAAACATATTTGTAAAACATCCATGAAGCCCCCTCCAGAATGAATCCAGGTGTCCATCTGCCTGACACCATACTCTCTATACAACTCCAGATACAACTATCCTCATTTGTGATTGCGTAATTTCCTTGCCTCAAAAAGAAATATTCTGTTGCCTATTGATATAACTCAAAATAATAGATTTCTGAATTTTGCTTGGCTTTTGTGCTGTATGAAAAAGTGTATCAGACTATCTGTAGTCTCACCCACTTCCTTTATAAATTCAGGTTTATTACAAGTGGTCACTAATTTATATTCTTCTGAAATATTTGATGGTATGGTTGGTAATGTGTTTGTTAATATGTGACACATTAAGGTTTATTGTTAAGTTGCAGTAATTAGGCCAGCATTATATTTGTGTGGTGATAGGTGAAGCGTCTAGTGGAACAGAATAGGGAGCCCGGAGACAGATTCTTGCCTACATGGAAACCTGATTCATGATAGAAATAACATTGCAGGTGACATAGGCTTTGGCTTAAGCAGTCTCTGTAAGGTCTAGCTTAGGTGTACAGAGGTCTGTGTTCAAGGATGTTCATTACAGCATTGATTATAATAGCAAAAGATTAGGAGCGATCCAAAGGTCTGTCAATAGACTAATTTCAAAATAAATAATAAAATATATATTATATATATATGTATATATAATAATAAATGTACAGAAGAAAAGTATGCAACCCTTTGAAAGAAGAAAACGGGAAACTCATCCTCTCATATACTGCATATGGGACTGATAGATTTGCATCCCCACTCTGGAAAGCAATTTGGTATTATCTATCACAATTTAAAATATGCAGATCTTATGATGTAGAAATTTCACCTGTTGGAATCTGTCCAAGAGATACCCTTGAATATCTTTTGAAGGGAGTGCACTCAGTTTGTTAATTTCCGTGGTGCTTCAAAAACAAGACAAAACTGGAACAAACTTCTGTGTCTTATCAGTGGGGAGAGCGGCTACATCAAATGATGGAATACAGTCAAGTAATTTCCTAAAAATGAGATGGGGAAAGTTCCAGTAATGGCAGTTGGAACAATGTGATTTTGAGAACCCTCCCATAGTTAACAATTATAAGATCAGGACCAAATATTTTTTAAAATCCATCTTTTAAATGCTTGAAACCCTCCAAAAGTACACAGAAACCACTGGGAATGGACTTCAACTGGTATTAATATCTTCTTCTGTTTTATTGAAATTTGGACCAAGTGTAAAATTTTAAAACTACAAATATTCATATTTCAATTTTTTTTTTTCCTTTCCTACTTATCTTTTAGACTAGGTCAAGCATGTTTTCACTTTTAGAATTAAACATGGATCTGTCATTTCCTGATAGATTGCCTTGCTGTGCTTGGTTGAAGACTTCTTGATTCATCAACCTCAGCAAAGATTTATTGAGTGTCTAACATGTGTCAGACCCTCTTCTAGATGCGGGGGTACAGTCGTCAGCAGGACAGACCAGATCTCTGCTCACTTGGGGTTTATATTGTAATGAACTGTCTTGTTTAATAGACATGTGGAAGCGAAGGCATATATTCCCCTGAAGGTATCATCTGAAAGAAAAAGGGGGAAAAAAGGAGGAAAAACGATAAGCAGAAATCCTATTTCTGTATGTGTATGTATATGTGTGTGTGCGTGTATGTATGTGTGTGTGTGTATATATATATATATATATATGTATCCCAAACTTAGAATTATATATACAATATAATTATATATAAATTAAATATGATTGTGTATATTCTATATATAAAAATATATATTATATATTATATAAATTATATAAATAAATATATATTATATAAATATATATTATATAAATATATATATTTATATTATATATATTTATATAGAGAGAATATATAGAGATAATTATATATATTTTTTTTTTTCAGTCATTTTGGATATCAGTGGTTTATAGAGGTGGAATTTAACAGAATTCTTGTTTGTATTGTTTTTTTATGTTGGGGAAAGCTTATGGGAAGATTATGTCAGCTTTTATATAAGTCTGACAAGTATATACTGTGAGAAGGAATTTTCTTGCCTTTTTTTTTTTTTTTTAATTATTTCATTGTTCTGTAGCCTGTAGGCAATGTGTTGTCATTGGTTATTTTTACACCATCGGCAAGTTGATTTTTTATTGCTTTTTATTTATTGTTTTTTATTTCAATTCCAGTATAGTTAATATACAGTGTTCTGTTAGTTTCAGGTGTACAATACAGTGATTCACCGATTCTATACATTACTCAGTGCTCATCACAGGAGGAGCACCCTTTAATCCCCATCACCTATTTCACCCATCCCCCAGTCTACCTCCCCTCTGGTAACCATCAGTTTGTTCCCTATGGTTAAGAGTCTGTTTCTTGGTTTGTCCCTCTCCCTCTCTCTCATTTTTTTCCCCTTTGCTCATTTGTTTTGTTTCTTAAATTCCGTATATGTGTGAAATCACATGGTGTCTGTCTTTCTCTGACTTAGTTCACCTAACATTATACTCCCTAGCTCCATGTGTGTCATTGCAAATGGCAAGATTTCAATCTTCAATGGCTGAATAATATTCCGTTATTATATATATTATTCCATTATGTATATAAAAAATACACACACCACATGTTTATCCATTCATCAATCAATGGACACTTGGGCTGCTTCCTTTATTTGGCTATTATAAATAATGCTGCAATAAACATACAGGCACATGTATCCCTTCGAATTAGTGTTTTTGTGTTCTTTAGGTACATATTCAGTAGTGTAATTGCTGGATCATGCAGTAGTTCTATTTTTAACTTTTTGAAGAACCTCCATACTGTTTTCCATACATTTCCAAACATCTCCTACCAATTGCATTCCTACCAATGGTGCATGAGGGTTCCCTTTTCTCCACATCCTCACCATCCCTTGTTCTTTTTTATGTTGTTGATTTTAGCCATTCTGACTGGTGTCAGGTGATATCTCCTTGTGGTTTTGATATGCATTTCCCTGATAATGAGTGGTGTTGAGCATCTTTTCATGTGTCTTTTGGATCATGGGCAAATATTTTAGGGCAGAAGGGGAGTTAGAAACTTATCTTGATGTATTCAATAATCCTTACCATCCAGAAAGTTCTTTATTATATGACTTTTATTATTAACCTTTTGTTCACTATATTAATTTGTTATTGATACATTAAAACAGTCTCTTAACTCAGCAGGAAGACCACGTCAAGTAAGTTTCAACAGTATCAAGTATTTCTTAAAATATACTTGTCCCAAGAACTTTCTCTAACTTCAACTTCAGGACATGATCTCTTCACTTTTTCTTAATTCTGCTAAAGTATATGCATGATGTAATTATGCTGTATTTTTGTACTGTGTATTTCTTTTGTTTTTCACATCTGTAATATTTATATGTTCTTTGTGGCTATTTAGTCTGTATGTTCATTAAGAACTGACATATTTTTATTTTTGCTTTCTGAAATCACTGTGATTGAATTTAGGCTATTTTCCAATAACTGAATACCAATATCAATTTTTAAAATTGTAATGAGCATCATCTCACTTTAGCTGTTACAGGCCAGAATCAGTGACTCCATTGTCTCTGAATGTAAGGTACTATTTGATTTTCTACATCATTATCTAAAGTTTTCTCTAGTGGGCTTCGGTGGTATAATATTCCTTATCTGTCAACTAAGTGTATTTTTTTTCTCTTTCTCTCTCTCTTTAAAAACAAACAAAACAAAACAAAACAAAACAAAAAAACAACAGCTTGATCAAGTCATCCGCCAAAGAAGCCTGTCCAGTTTGGAACTGTTCCTCTCTTGTGCTCAGAAACAGTTAAGTGCGTTAATAGCTACAGAACCAGTTGACATTGAATAAAGAGAACATATGACAAGCTAACCCACACTGGCAGTGGATAAATCATTGGACCTCCAAAATACATGCTGTGAAGTATAAAGATGCTTTTGTTTTCCTTCCAAACCTTGGAGAATTGATTTCCACTTCAAGGGTAAACCAAACCAATATTTAGAAGAACTATCACAAGATCTAACTTATTTTCTTTTGTTTTCTCCTTTACATTTACTGTCATTTTCTTAGGAGTAGTAGTTGTCATAGTGCAGCAATGGAAAGTATGATGTGACCTAAAAGCTGTTGAAAATTGCCATATTACCAAAAGCTAATTAAACTTAATAACCTCCGGTGGCCTATTATATTGTATTTAGCAAAAAATAGTAACTATCTTTACTTAATTCTTCACAGTGACCCTTGATAAGATTCTAGAATGTAATCATACATTTATTTGACTTTGAGGATAGAAACAGCATGGACTTCAGCATCATTTACTTATCTATTTACTTCAATGTAAAACACTGATATGACAAAGAGTCATTCTGATATTACCAGATCCCTTTTCTGTAGTGGGATATATGTGTTTTCACTGGTAGCAATTAAAAATACTGAACATTATTATATTAATTCAATTTGATCTGATGTACTGCCTAAAGGGGTATGTGTGTGATATATGCTTATTTTCTGTTTCTGTTCTTCAAAGCCACTATAAATCAGTGAAATCATTTTTCTTATTAATCATTATCGTGAACTTAATCTCCAGAACTATAATAGAACTTAGCCATTTATAGGAATTCAGGTTCAAATATAAAAGATATAAAATCCTTTCCTAGTACTTCAGAATGTACTTAAATCATGAGTAATGTACTTTAATGAGAAATCATGAGTTTTTTTAACATCAAAACTAAAATGCTGTCATTAAAATGTATGCAAACATTTTGTTTTGTTTTCTGAAATGCTTCTATTTCCATGGGCTTTGTACTTTTCTGAGATTTCTCAATGTAATAAAAAGAACTCCAAAAACGTTTTTGGTTATTAGTTTTGTTTTTTTAATCTTTTTTAAAAATTAATTAGTTCTTTTTTAAAAATCTTTTTTACTCAAACTTCTATATCCATGGATGATGATGTTTTTAAAATAGACCTCCTCGGATGTGAGGGCTATCTGGCTGCAACATCTATCACTCCATTGATCACCAGGGTTGATTCTGCTGATCTGGCTGGCTAGGCCAGTATCCCCTTCCTCCCTCACCGCTCCATGTGTGTCCCTCCGGAAGCTGCGCTCTCAGTCGAAGAGGACAACCTTCCCCAGTAGAGGAGAGGACCGAGAGGACGGTTCTTCGGTCAAGGGTATATGAGTAGCTGTGCTCCCCTGCTAGAACCTCCCTCCAAACAAGCTCTCAAGGTCCATTTGTAAGAGAATGTAGGGTAGTCAAGCTTCCAAGACTCCAGACACATCCAAATGAGGCACTGCACATGGCAGTCTGCCTTTCTTAAAAAATAAAAATAAAAATAAAATAGACCTCCTCCTAACCATTTAAAATAATGTTTACCAACAATCTTTAAATGTTGATAACTAATTAGTTTTCTCTTGTAAATTTAAAAAAGAAATTAAAACAAGCGGGCCACTCATTTGAAATGCAGCCTAGAAAATAGAGGGAGGAGGGCTTTTAATTCAGGAATAAGCCAATAACACAATGTTAGAGTCCCATTTAAAATCATTTGACTCTCTGTCCTCAAATTTAAAATGATAAGATATTTTGCAAGTCACTAAAACATGAATTAGATGAAAATGAAGCATCAAAATGAAGCACTGAAACTAAGATCCAGAGACACTAAGATCCAGAGATAGTAGAAATGTCAAGAAAATGAAATAGTCTACACCGTTTTTTCACCCCCTACCACCACAGATTGCCTTTTTCTGTTCTACTTAGGGTTCCAGCTTTGCTGTTAACTTAGACTAATTGTTGTTTGAAGTAATTTGAAACAAATCGATACTGATCAGTCTAGGAGCATTTGCAGAACACCCAGCAAGCACAACTAGAAACTCTTGGATTGCTGAATGGTGCTTCTTTCCCAGAGAGCTGTCCTTAAAGGGAACTAAACATGATCATCTGGGCAAAGAAATGATTATTTGAATAACATTAATCCTTCCAGGCTTATTATCTGTTCAGTGATGTTCAAGTTCTAGATCTCATTGAGAACTATTCTTTTTTTGCTCTGGTTATCAAAAGGACATAGACCATCTCAGGTCATAGCCACTGAGAAAATTAAATGGTTAAATATTGTGCCATGACTAAAGGGGAGAGTCTTCCCCTGAATGTGAACCCAGAGTCTCAAAGAAAAGTAGTCATATGTTTTGTGTCTAAAACTTTCTTTGCCTATTGTATGATTTTTTTTAACTCTTTTTATGTAGCATTTTCTACTTTTATATTTAGGTGAGTAAGGCACCATCTGAAAGGCTGAGAGTAAGACAGCAGTTTGATTTTTGGAATGATAAAGCCATTTTCAAACTGTGACCCCATTTTTAATAGATGCTTGAGGGTTCATTAATAGAAAAGTTCTCCCTCCCCCCAGATGAGTATCTTCTTTTTGTGCCAGGTATTTTCACACGTTATCCCAGTGACCTATAAGGTTACAATATCTAGTGAAGGAGATGATATATCCACATTTATTAGTGGAAAGGTGTTTACTTGCCGAAAATGACCAGGTGGTGTTGGGATCCAACCCAGAGTTTACGACGTGCAGTTTTAGTCTTTCTAGTCTACTGGAGATACCTAATACTGTCTCCATGGGAAGATATCTGGAACTCTCTAGTTCATGTACTCTCCTCACTTTATTTTAATCTTAAGAAGAAGACTACCCCCTCTTACAAACCTAGTTGGAGCTCAGGGCCTGCCACATTCTAACTGTGGAATGTCGGACAAGTTGCCTAACCAATTTGAGTCTCAGTTTTCTCTTTGTGAGGTGGAAATAGTGGTTATTGTAGGCTTTTAGTGAATATCGAATTAAGCTTTTAAAATACTCCATAGAGTAGACCTTGCTAGTATGGCCACCAGTTCACAATTATTCCCCTTTCTCTGGGAACCATCCACAAAATACAGGTGTGGTTGCCCAAAAACAAGTGGTTAAAACAGTATTATCCAGTCCCTCGGACCTTGACTGATCCACAAGTGAAGACCGGACCCCACGGGGCCTCCTGTGAAGAATCATTCAGTGAGACCCTTCAACTGCTTTACCCTAGGGAGACAGACCCACAGGAACTTCTGAGGTCAGAAGTCCCGTGATCCCTGCTGTGCCTGAGTCCTGGATTCAATGAGATACCCAAATATTCTTCCAGTATGCCAACACCACTTAATTTTTTCCCCTAGGCGAGCCAGAGCCAGTTTCTATTCCGTGCAACCAAAAGAATATTAATCGAGGCAATCCGACCCAGAGCCCAGTGCACAATCCCTGGACACTCGGCACTTGTAAATTCTTCATTTCCTCCACCTTACTAATCCGCATCCAAAATGGGAACACTCTTTGATTTATTTTAAGGAATGTTAAAAATATAACTGAACCAAAGCCCCTATTGTCTAACAAAGCCAAGTAAATCACAGATACCTAAAACTATGAACAACAGTGCCCTATTTAGAAGTTCTCTGTCACTCAGAATCTGGAGTAGAGGTTTAAGCTCAGCCCTGCTAAATGCTGATTCATGTTCCAATTCAGCAGAGCCTTGCTCAGTGATTGCTTTGAAATCAAAACCAGAACAATGTCCCTATGATTGGTGTTGTTCTGCACTGAGTCAAATATCTATAATTATAACTTTTTTTTTTAATCTGGCAGTTAAACTGAACAGAATCAGGAAATGATGTGTACACTTTAAAGAACAATAAAAGCCAAAGAATTCTCTAGTCACTAATTTAAAAATATAGATGTTGCATATTAAATCCTAAACAAGAAAAAAAAAAGCCATAGATAAAAACCTGGAAAACATTTCTAAAACTCCAAAGAGAAGAAGGAGAGTCGGATCAAAGCACTCAGCTCTAGTCTTCTGTTTACATACCCGCGAACAGCTCTACTGTGACTTGAGAGACTCTACTAACAAGAAGCAGAGAGCCAGCGTGTTCTTAGTCCATGGGCCACTTAATTGTAGCATCACCACTAGCACCCGATGAAGTGGGCAGAAACTGTACAAGACCTCCCAGCTGTGACTGCCAGAATTGTCTTAAGCCAGACAAAACTGAAACTGTTCCCTTTATTTAATTGAAAAATAAGCACACTTTCCTGTACCTAATCTGCCACAATGTAGGAGCTGCTTGGGCATCAATCATTGCTATATAAACAGAAGGAAAAGCTCTAGTAAGATGTTCTTTGCTATCCTCCAGATTTCTGTTTTCTTTTTCTCAGAAGCTTCCATTCTCCACATGTTGATTCCCTTTAAATTTTACCTCTCCCCACCCTGTATGTTACATACTGGGTTTTCCCTATGGAGTACTTATAGAAGCAAATAATAGTTTTGTGTTAATTGTTTTTATTTCATTTTTTAATTTAAAATTTTTTTGTTTTTATTATTTTATTTTTTAAATTTTTGTAATTGTCATTTTTAATTAATAACGCATTTCTTATTTTTGTATACGACCCCTCCTCTTAAAGGGAGAACCCACATCTGTTTTGTCTGTCGTGTCTTGAGGGCATTCCATGGTGCCTAGCCTGTGGTGTGGACTTCCTATATAATTGTGAGTTCATAAATGATTAAATCAATCAAGCAATTGATCATTACACCTGTAATATAATATAATAAATCTCAGTCAAGCAATCAATCACTGTACTTGTAGTATAATAAGTTGACTGATTCCGAGCTGGTAGATTCTGACAACTAATTTAAAGGATTAGGCAAAATTTGCTGTATTTCTAAATGAGGGTTCTGTAGGAGAGTTAGCCTCTCATGAAACAGTAACTAGCCTTCTAGGACTCAACAAAACTTCTCAATACTCTAAAATGAATTCTGTGCTTCCAAACGCTACTGGAATGACTAAATCTCTGTATCATAGCAACTCGAACAGCACTCAATCAGTAGAAATGTGCTACCCAAATTTAGAAGATCTTCTAAGAGTGTGAGTTGGGAAGCCCATCTGAAAAATGATGTGTGAAATAATTTCTTATGGTCGTAAGGGGTTCCTGGCCTTAAGACTAAGAAAAAGCCTTCCATTGAGGGCTGTAGGGTAAGTATGAGACTCACTGGTCCCAGTCCGTGAAGTTTCAGTTACAAAAAGAAAGCAAGAAGAAAGTTGGGAGAGGGGATTGTCCACGCAGGGTTCTGTGATGGAGAGTAAAAGACTCCAAGGGCCCGGCTGGGGATGTGGTTGAGAGGAGAAAGGAGGGGTTGGGAGCAGGTCAGGTTTGGGAATGTCCAGAGCAATGTGGTATCAGAGTCCTTCTGATCACAGAAGCCAAGAAACATCTGATAGGCTTTTAAAATCTACCTCAGACTCCCAGTTGTGATACAAACTGGTTTTGCATTTTTGAGAAATACACAGAAATCAAGAAACAAACTCGTTCAAAAGGTAGGAAAACTTGACTCAGTCCTGGCAAACATTCAGTTCTCAGAAGTCTGGGAGCTGATTTAAAAAGAAAACTCTGAAGCCACAGAATGTACAAATCACCGACTTCAACACGGCTCAGATGCTGAGACAGATTATAGAAAATTCCTTGTGGCAAGATCTATAAGTAATGCATTTTGAGCATTTGCTCCTGAGTGTCGGTACTGTTCCGTAAAACGTTATTAACTGCCGGACACTGTGGAAGGCATTACCTTCTTGGAAACATTTTTCCCTGTGTTCTGTTTTTATCTTTCTTTTTGCCTGCTTTCCACAACGGCCCCAAGTGTAAATGTTTAATTTAAACTATAAACATGTTAGACAATGATTCAATTAGTAAAATTGTACTTATTGTTTCAGTGAGCTAGTCTTTAGCGTTCCTTCTATGTTATAACCTTACAGGCAAACCAATATTTTTTATGTTTGTGAGCTCTTAGATCACGAATGTTAAACAACACATCTTTTATTTCCTCTTACACGTTTCTCTTTTTGTCTCAGAAAGCAGGGAAAAAAGACCTTTCACCCTTCATTATCAAAAACTGTCATGTCCTCAGCTGTTCCCTAAAATGAAGTAAACTAGGTAGAAATACCACATCAGACTTTTGGGAAAACTCTGGTCTATTTCTAAGCAATCCAGATAAATAACAAGCTGGCTGCCGTTGTCGAAGAGTAAGATTTGTTCCCTTTTATGTAAACGAAATGTTTCCAGAGTGTCACAGTAATCTACCTAATATAACTCTTTCTTATGCTGGCAGTTCCTCACTTGAAGAAATCTCGTGTTCAGAGGAGGGTTTTCTCCCTATTCCTTATAATTTGCGATGCATACTCTCTATTACACATATGAAGTACTCTACCAGACCGGCTGAAAAATTCGATATAACCCATAATGGAGTGTTCAATAGACCTCAACCTTAAATGTAAGAGGGCCGGTGCCCTCCTTGTTTTAGTCTCTCTTTGTGCATGATCTCATCTGATCCCATGACTTTATATACTGTCTGAATGCTAAAGACCACTGAATTGGTGCCTGCTGTCCAGTTCTCTGAAGCTCAGAGCCCTGTATTTAGCTCCCTACTTAATATTTCCACTTGGATGTGGTACTTCACTTAGTAAAACCAATGTTCATCATCTCTAGCCACCCCCTGCCACCCAGAAAGTCTTTTCTCTGTCTTTGATAATATTTCCCATTCAGTGAATGTCAGTTATCTCCTCCATTTCTCTTTTTTTTCTCCTCACTCCCTACTTCAAAGTCAGTCCCGAAGGTTTCTTCTGATTCTCATCTACTTTTTTCCATTCATTTCACGACTACCTTCCCGACCAAAGCCTTTATCATCTCTTGCCTAGACTTTTGAAATAGTCTCCCCAGTGAGCCCTTGCTTCTTCCATTCTTGCTCCCAAATAATCACTTCTCCACAATACAGCTCATGATCTCCTGAGACCTAAATTTATTGAACCAACTAATGTCTCTCTGGGAAAATGCATTCATAGTTTCACTTTGGAGGCTAAGAACATAAACAATGTGTAGGAATAGAAACAAGTAACCAGTTGTGGTTTCTGTCATTGGGGCAGGGATCCTAACAGGATGAGGTACAGATGATAAAAACAAGACTCGGTTGAAGACAAGGAGAAAGTTGGTAAATGAATGGCTATGGGTACATCTGTAACCTGGGAGCCAACTGGTTCCTTTTTCACCTTCTTTTATTGGGCTTCAACTTTGACCGGCCTGCCTCTCTTTACTCTTATTACTTTGCCAAGCAGAGTGTCTCTTCTTGAAGGTTTACTGTGGAACAGAATTCAACATTATAAATAGCCACAGTTTCTTATATAATCCTCTCCAGATAGGTTGGGAATTTTATTCATGATGGTGGGAAAAGTGGAAGTAGAAAAGATACCCCTTTTCTCTAGCCCTTGAGGTAATCATACATCTTATCATCAAGAATTGTGTATGCTACAAAAGAACATGCAGCTTCAGGTGATTCTGTGCTTTTTCTTACTGAGTTAAGGTGTAAAGTAAATAGGATGTAGGTTCAGGGTGATGAAGGAATAGCCGTGGCTTGGGGCGCAAAGGACCGACATTTTCTCAGCCTTGATGAGTCTCCTAAGGAGGAGAGACGGGCTTCTCAGCCCTCATGAAAAGTGTATTTTCTCTTTTTTCTCTTTGCCTGGTGGCCCCACCCTCCTGCCATTATGATGCATACTGATAAATAACAAGGAAGGAAGCATAAATAAGATGGGACTGGTATCGTCGTGAGGGAAGGGAAATGGCGAAATCCAAGAGATTCCAAACAGGAGCAGTAGAAAAGAGCTATCTCGTTCGTTGCCTTACTGCCTGGCTTGGGTACCCGTTTCAGCCTGTCCTTCGCTGAATAGCTATTCTAATTAGCATAATTCAATCGACTAATAGGAATACTTGAGAGATGGAATGTGTTGGTTAACCTGGCCAATCAGGTTGGCTTTAGCAAGCTGAGATCACTATCCGGCGGCCGTGCTTCATTCCTTCATGAAACTGAGAACATGGGACTACACGTTTGGAGAGATTCCATTCCCATGAAGAAGTCAAAACAAAAGTGGGAGTAAAGGCACAAGATGCTTCCTACGTTTCGTTCTCTAAGTATTTTTACAAACTTCTTAAAGAATAAGAGAAAATAAGAGGAAGACTGTATCTTGGTATGCCCAATGAGAAAGAAAAATTATAATTGGATACCTTTACTGTCAATCATTTAGCAATGCTTCCTGACAGAAGGTATGGAGATGATGGAAACTGTATATTATACGTGAATTGTGTAATATGGTAGCTACTAGCTGTCTGTGACTCTTGAACTCTTGAAATGTAGCTAGTGTGCATGAGAAAACTAAATTATTTTATTTTAATTAATTTTAATTTAAATGTGTATAGCCACCTGTGACTAGTAACTACCCTATTGGAGAGAGTGAATCTAGAAATTCCCTTGCCAGGGAAGAAGCAATGACCAGGTTATTTCCCCTGATCTTTAACATAGTCAGATTTGTTTCCCTCTACCTTTTTTAAGATTGGGAGTATGCATGTCACCAGTACAAGGGCACGTGAAACACTCTTAAGGAAAGGTATGTCACTAGTGAAAGACTAGGATTCCATGCTGTTGATAGGTTATTTAATTTTATCATGAGTAAAGGATAAAAGGGACCTTACTGAGTAACACTTCTGACCAATGTATGACTCTTGGAAAAGAAGGAACATTTCTAGTTTAGTGCCTGCAAGTAGAAGGGATTTCTCTGATCTTTGGCCCAAATTATCCTCAAAATCAGAAACACGTCTTCTCAATTTGAGGAACTACTATAGAATCAGTCTTGGTTTGCTTTGAGCGTGATAAGGATCAAAATGACTCTCATTTTAAAAACTAAGCACTTTGAACAACCTCATTATTCACTTAATTTAGAATAATTCAAATTAGTCATTATTCAGAAATTGAATAATATGGATTCAGGCTTCCAAAATGGAGTTTTGATTCATGAGAAAGAATGTCTCGGTTATGAGTTCTCAAAAATATTTTATTCACACCCTTTTTCCAATTATTGAGTTTGTTGAGAGGTAGCTTTGCACTTAAAAATAATTTATTGAGCTCTATGACGTGCCACGTATTGTGCTAGGCATATTACAACCACTTAATGCTTTTAACAGTTCTTTGAAAGGAGAGGAAACCAAAGCTGACAGAGGTTCAGCAACTCACCAGTGATCACAGCTTGTAAACTGTGGAGCTGAGTTCCAACTCAGGACCGCCTGATGCCAAAGCCATGCTTTTCAGAAGGGGAGCTATTTCCTTTTGCCAGCCACATTCGCCTCTTTTATTTAATTCTAGCCACTCAATCTGTTTGGATTCACTTTTGTAATATATCTCTTTTGAAAGGGTGCTGATGATCTTTCTCAGTACAAGCTCGAGGCCCAGCCTCTTGGCAACCGGATTGTGCTGAGTGGTACATCACCAAAGCCTGCAGTAAACGCTGTGGCTTCTTGCAGTGTTAGGGTTTATGCTGATGGGGCGAAGTGGTGGGAAGATCATTTCCCTTCTAAGGCAAATTCCATTTAATTGCTATTGTGTTACCTGGTGGGAAAAAGATTTATGTTCCCTAGCTCAAGCACATCAGTACTACTGAATACTGTGATGTAGCCTACAGTTTACACAGGTTAACTCATATGAAAGCCTGGTTGGGATAGAAAGGACGGATGAGCTCATCTAAATGTAACAATACAGGTTCTTCCCCAAAACTCCTCTTCTCCCACGTTCTAATCAACTCTCAAGGGAAATCATCGGTCCAAATCAATAACTTAATAGCATATGAGCTTTATTACATTTGCAGTGTAGAAAAATAGAAATGGCTGTACAATGTAATTCAATTCTGTTCTAAATCTTAGACAAAGATCACAACGCAGAGCCAAGGATCACTAGCTGCTTTCCTCAGATTTTACCTATTAACTGTAACTGATATAGCCCACCAGTGATATTAACATCAGAAATTACATCACGTATTTAGTAATTTGGAAATACCCAATATTGTTCCCATTGCAAAACTTTACTGAGAGAAGATTTCGTCCCTTTCATGATTTATCACAGTTTATGCAGGACAGAGCCAGGCTGTCTGGGTTCAAGTCTCACATTCATCATTTACCAACTTAGTATTTAACCTTGCCCTGCCTCAGTTTCCTCTGTTTTAGAAAATTCCATAAGGTTGTTGGAAGGTTAATACATGTAAGGCCATTAAAACAATGTCTGGCCCATAAAGGTTCATGTTCTATAGTCATAAAGGGGAAAAAAAAGTGCTGTTTGCATGATCTTTAAAATATCTCATTATCATTATTTTCTGTTAATATTTTTGGTAATATTTTTCATAGCGATAGAATGTCATTTTTTAGCTTTTAAAAATACATGTGTTACGTTGCTTCATTTGTCCTGGATGCTAGTTTTTCTTTTCTGTGAAACCATGTCTTAATTTATTTGAAAAGTATTTATGATCTGTCATCTTTCAGCCAGATGTCCCATTAGCTTCTAAGAAGCTTAGAATTCTGCAAAACATCTTCAGAGAGAGAGCATAATAATGCTTTACTGAATGACTTTTTCTTCTGGTGGTAGCAAATATTTTGAGAATTCAAAAATGCTCTTTCCTTCAACTGTTCTCTAAAATTAAACTGTAAGCCTCTGACCACCATGCAGCCTCCATATTTCACTATTGGGACTGTCTCAGGTATGTTTACCTTCAACAGAGTTGGTTCCTTTGTCTTCCCCCCCTCTTTCCCCACTCCCTCCCTCCCCTTCTCTTCCCCCAGTCTGCATGCCTGTCTACTCTAAAGAGTGGTGACAAATACTAATCTGAACTAGACCACAGTCATATGAAGTCAGATGGAGAAATTGGCCTTGTCTCAAACCTAAAGCAGAAGGGAAGGGTGGAAACTGCTGTCTTGTAAATAGCAAGCCACCCAGAGCGTGAGCCCTGAAAACATGTAAATAACACTACGTCCCATATGCTTTATTCCTCAATTTTGTCATGCTACCTTTGCCAGCTAGTTTGACTGAGTACGATTTGCAATGTTATTTTGTTGAACATTTTTTTGACAATTTGAGCACAGTTTTGAATGTAATATTAAATCCTCTTCTGGCTTGGCAGATTGCAAAATTGCACACTCTGTCTACACATCAAATCCTAGCTCTGGAGAGGAATTCAGACTTGACCTAGTCCAGCACATACAGAAAGTATTGCATTTGAGCTCTCCTGTAGCAGACGATATTTCAAACAATCCTAAATGACAATCATACAAGATTAATTATGATATTAAAGATGCTTTCACAAAAAAAGTTATACTTAACTTGGCTTCCACTTATAAATTCATTCAATTTCTTCTTCTCATTGAAGGATCTCTAGCCAACTCCAATGGCTGGACCAGTAAGTCCGATCACACCTCTGTGACTGAGGAGGAAACTATCATAAATTATGTTAGCAATTTAGTTCTAAATTCTTTGTGTCAGCTTTATGTGTCAGACTTGGGGCCAGTCCACTTTTTAATCCATGAGGGATTCTAGAGAATTATCAGAGAATCAGCTCAATCCTAGCCACCATTTTATAGAAATTCTGGGATAACCAGAAAAGACACTGGCACAATACTTCAAGCTTTGGCCTAGTATGACTTTAAATCTTACTTACATTATGTTAAAACATTTTTCTAAGAATTCCTTAAGGAAAAAATGATCAAAGGAAGGGAAAATTTCTTTAATCAAAGTCCGCAAGATTGTAGACCATATACTTAGTGACAGAATGAAGACTTACCTCAGAACACCATTTCATCAGCTTCCCTTTGGGCTTTCTATCATCCAGGTTCTATTGTTATTTCTGTTTTTTTAATTTAAATATATATGGACAAACAAAAGATAGATTGCTTTAAAATATCAGCTACATGGCATTTTAAAGTTGTTTTAAAACAAACTCACATCGATCTTAAAGTTAGCTTCAGTGAAATTAAAAAATACATTCAACCTGGAATTCACCTTCACAATCAGCATCTAAGATCGGTTATTCTTTTATTTCAAGTAGTTTCTTCAGCAATTTGTTTATATTTATGTTTCTTCCCTCTTAAAAGAAGCTTTTTGCTCTGTTATATATTTCCTTGGAAACCATTTAATCTGTATGGTAGAGACTTCTCTTCTGATTCTAGCCAGTTCTCCTCTGTTTCTGGGGCACAGGGTAGATTATATTTCCCTAAACCACAGCAGTGAGGTGGAGCAACACCATGGTACTAAAAGGCTTCATCATGGGCTTCACAGAAGTGATGTGTACCGTGTCCAGGCCAAAACATTTAACTGCTGCCGCCAGCCCCGAGCTGCCTTCCCGTGCTGAGCAGCAGAGGCACTGACCTTGTGCTGACATTGGGGATCTACATGCAGAGCTGCCCGTGAAGGACAGGTGGCTTGGAGGGTCTCCTACATCCACAAGTGATTTTAAAGGAAGGAGAACTAAACCTTTTGTTGTGTAAGTCACTGAGTTCTGGGAGTTTTCTATTATTGCCACAGAACCTGGTCTATCTTAATTAGACAAGATAAGACAAGCCTTAGGAGAAAGTCCGGCCTGTTTACATTATGACTTCCTTGAGTATTTTATCAAGACCTGTCTGGGACACAAACACGATGAATATACAACCTTTTGCACTCAGATTGCTATAGAAGTACTTCCTGGGGTTATGTTTAACCGTTCAAAGTTGGAAAATTGGACTAAAAACTTTCTCTTGCAAAAAATATGTGTGAATCAAAAAATGTTGTGGGTATGCATGCACACATACACATATACACACTGGGGGTGTGTGTGTCCTGCATTGTCGTGCATTCAGTGTATATGAATGTTATACATAGATATGTTTGAAGGTTTAATGGCAGAGAGAGAAAGATACAAGTCACCACGTTCTTCCATGGATCTTTCACTAAGTTCCAAAATCAAGTGCAGTGTGGTCTATCTGCCACTCTCTTGCACAGAATAAAAAATGGCTCCCAGATCATAGGAAAAATGGCATAATTCATTTCCAGCTAGTCTATAACTAGTAATTTCCCTTTTCTTTCTTTTGAAGGATGGGTTGAAATCATCTGAAATGAAGTAGTGTAAGAAGAAAGAAAATGTTGCCATCCAATTTTATGTATACATTGTATTCCATTGTATTGACAATTCTTTGTGTACTAAGCAAGTCAAGGGCAGGTTCTGTTAAGTTACTGTGACTGCCAGAAAACTGCCAAGCAATCAAGTAGATGTTTCTTGGTTGCACCTGAGCCTGTCTCTGGCTGAGGTTTACCCCTGGGTGCTGACAAACATACACTTTGCACTTTATGTGGGTGAAAACACTAATTAATGGAAAACCTGGGCTTAGCTTTTCTTCATTTAGCTGAATAATCTAGCTCTTGAAATTATCGATACTAAAGATATAATCATTAGTGTTTCTATTGTACCTTTCATGACTAAGGTGTTTTTATTTTGCATGCATTTCATTCGTAGGATACCTGCTCGGAGTAGCTAATGGTGTTATGCTACATGCTAAGAATGTAAAACAAGTTCATTTCTCTAAGACACGCAGGAATCACGTAAACAAACTACCATCCAAACTCCTGTCTGTGCTCTGATGGCAGACATCACTTTTTTAATACAAAAAAAAATCCTTTTTGCAAATATTTTTCTTTATAAAATATTCTTTTTTAAAGCCCCAAGGATTCAAAACTCCAGGTTACTCTTGGAATTGCCTACATAATCTTTGTAGCATTTCTGGAGTTGGTGGCTCACATGCATCCGAATCCCTGGGGATCCTTGTGAAAAATGCAGGTTCTTGGTTTTCTATCTAAATGTTCCAAATCAGAATCTTCTGAAGTGGGCTTCAGAAATTTTCATTTTTAACTAATTTTTCAGATTATTCCAATACACAATAGAATTTGAGAGCTCCTACTGAAACAGTAACGATCATTATTCCTGAGCACTGGGAGAACATCTTTAAACCATTACAGAGATTACTCTGGCTTTATCAAAGCAACACCTCAGTAAGCCCCTTTATGTTTGACCTCCTCACCTCTAACAAGCATCTGAACAGCAAATTAAGTTTAGCTACTGGTAGGAGCCAAGAAGTTGTAAATGGTCAATGAACAGCAGAGGGATAATTTTTTCTTAATTTGAAGTATAATTTGAAGAAATTGAACATCAGAATCCTAATGGGTTGTTTTTAAATGACACTGAATGCTGCCTTCAGGAAATATTTAAAAATTGTGAATTTGGAGGCTGATGCTAGGGAAAAATTTGAAAGTACACAGGAAGAGGTAGCAGGTGGCTAGTGGGAAAGTGAGGCAGGAGACTGTCTATCACTGGATGGAAAGAAGAGAAAGAGGGGTGTGGAGAGCAGCATTTGAAAACAGAAAATAACCTTTGCACACATTCTTTAAACCCAAGGTTAAGTGGTAGTATCCTGTTTTGCAGTTACAAATTTGAGTCACAGAGAAGTTCCATGAGTTGCCAAAGGTCAGTCGGTTAGTCAATGGCAGAACCAACCATACTCCAATGACTCCAAACCCACGGCTTTTTCCACCTCATTATATTGCATTTTCTTTTGTTTTAAGCCTTCCAACTAGTTTTCAGCCCATCTGAGAGTATCCTATCTAAGTCAATTTGAATTAATGTGGCAGGACCTTGGGCAACCACATCAGTGTTTATTGAGCCTTTCTTACTGTTTTTTTCCCTTCAGAATAATTACAAACTGCTGTGTTTTAATTACAGTGACTTTTAGGATGCTCCAGATTTCTTCCAAACAGTTGGTTTTGTATTTTCTGCCTCTACCTTTTCATCACAAGAATCCTAAACTCTCCTGTACCCCAGTGGAATTTTCCCCTAAGAAGAAACTCTGACTGATGTAGTCCATCTGAATGGCAAGATGGAGGAGCACAGAAATAGACTCCAGAATATAAGGTGTAAATGCTTTCAGGGAGCCCCACTAGGTTGAAAGCAGTATAAAGCAATATTCTTTTCAGAGCCAGTTGGAAGGAATTTACAGGCAAGAAACAATGCGGTCTATGTGAAAATAATTCTGATTCCCATGTGTCATCTGTGTGTTGCACAACTCTGTAAATTATTCATAGAAACAGAAATTAGGAAAAGGAAGTAGCTCTACAATGTGCTGTGACTAGAGAATCACTGAGCATCCCTTACTCGACTGATAGTTTGAATCGATGTTTGTTTATGAAGAAATATAATGCCGCTGTAACAGGATGGCCCCTTCTAGAACACAAAAAGAAAAGAGACAATTACGAAGGCAGCAGCAATGCCTTTTCCATAAGTGACCCAGGAATCAGCTTTTTCTCCCTATTAAGAGTTACCTCCCGGGACGCCTGGGTGGCTCAGTTGGTTAAGCGGCTGCCTTCGGCTCAGGTCATGATCCCAGCGTCCTGGGATCGAGTCCCACATCGGGCTCCTTGCTCGGCAGGGAGCCTGCTTCTCCCTCTGCCTCTGTCTGCCTGTGCTCGCTCGCTCTCTCTCCCTCTGTCTCTGACAAATGAATAAAATCTTAAAAAAAAAAAAAAAGAGTTACCTCCCAATGGTATATTTAGTAAACAAAAGAGTTTTTTTTAGTTTATATTTGTTTCTGAGCCATCCCTGATTGCTACTCCCCTGAGATAGAGTTCTCCTTCCTTCTCCTCACTGTGTCACTGCCAACTTTTCAGAGGATTCTGTAGAAAAAGAGATGGTCAAGAAGAGATAACAGGGCCTCACTTCTATTCCTAGTTCTGTCATTTCTCTTTCTTTCTCTTTTTCTTTCTTTCTTCCTTTCTTTTGAGATATAATTGACATGTAAAAGTCTATACATATTTAATGTTTACAAGTTGAAGAGTTTGGAGTAAGTATATACCCATGAAACCATCACCATCCTCTAGGCCATAGACATACCCATTATGGTGCAAGTTTTCCTCCCACCTACTTTGTAATAATAATAATGATATATTTATTATAATCATCATCATCATCTACTACCATATAATAGATCTCCTGAACTTGTTTATTTATATAAATGAAACTTTGTAACTTTTAATTATCACTTCCTCATATCCCCTTAGCCCTAGCACCTGAAAACCACCAAGATACCCCCTGTTTCTCTGAGTTTGAATATTTTAGGTTTTACATGTAAGTGAGATCATACAGTATTTGTCTTCCTGTGACTGACTTATTTCACTTAGTCACTGTCTCCCACGTCTATCCATGTTGTTACAAATGGTAGGATTTTCTTCATTTTTAAAAGGAGAATCATATTCCATTGTATATACATACTACATTTTCTTTATCCATTCACCTATCATTGGATATTTAGGTACTTTTCTGTATTTTGGCCATTGTGAGTAATGCTGCAATGAAGATGGGAGTGCAAAATATCTCTTTGAAATCCTGATTCCAATTCCTTTGAATAAATACCAAGAAGCAAGATTGCTGGATTTTGACGGCAGTTCCATTTTTAATGGGTTTTTGTTTGTTTGACCATCCACTTAATATTCCCAGAGTCCAAAAAAATTCTCCCAAATTAAGTCCTTCCAGACAGGATACTATATCCACCTCAGTTTCTAACCTTATTTCTTGTCCCAAGTTTTACTTTTCTTTCCTAGATACAACGTCCTTCTTTCTTCCTTTACTCTTTGAAAGTAAAACCTACTTTTAGGAGACTTTACTCATCCACAAAGGTTATCACCCCAGGATTCATTCACCAAATTCATTACATTTCTTAATGTCTAAGCTTTTTCTTGGAACCACTAAGAATTAGAACATAAACACATCAAAATTTGTGAGCTGCAACAAAAGTGGTGCTTAGAGTGAAATTTATTGCATTGAATGCATGTATTTAAAAAGGAAAGATATAAAATCAGTAGTCTAAGTTGCTATCATAGGAAACTAAAAATAGAAGACAAAGTTAGGTCCAGAGTAAACAAAATGAAAAAAAAAAAAAGAATTAGAGGAGAAATCAATGAATTTGAAAGCAGGAAATCAATAGAATAAAATAAATCGATAACATGAAAAGCTAATTCTTTGAAAAGATCAATAATACAATAAGCTTCTATTCCGGCTAACTAAGAAAAAGGGAGGGCACAAATTACTAATATCACAAATCTAAGAGGGGACATGACTGCGGATCCTGTGGATATTGAAATGATGCTAAAGAAAACTATCAATAACCCTGTGTTCACAAATATGATAGCATGGATGAAATGGACCAATTCCCTGAAAGACACAATTTGCCCAGATTGACATAAGTAGGAATGGACAATCTGAACAAGCCAATATCTAGTTAAGAAATTCAATAAATAATTAATAACCTTCCAAAACAAAAAGTACCAGGTCCAGATGGACTCACAGTGAATTCTACCAAACACTTAAGAAAGAAATTATACAATTCTCTACAATCTCTTTCAGAGGATAGAAGCACAAAAAATACTTTCTAGTTCATTCCAAGAGGCCAACATTACCCTAATACCAAAACCAAACAAAGACATTACAAGAAAACTATAGACCAGTATCTCTCGTGAACATAAATGCAAAAATCCTCAAAAAATATTAGCAAATTGAACCCAAAAAACTTTGGAAAGAAACACGATGACCAAGTGTGATTTATCCCAAGTACGCAAGGCTAATTCAACATTTGAAAGTCAATTAATATAATCTTCATATTACATGCTATTGATAATATCCCCATCGATCATATCAGTAGATGCAGCAATAGCAGTAGACAAAATCCAACAAACATTCATCATAAAAACTCTCAGAAAACTAGGAATAGAGGGGAATTCCTTCAACTTGATAAATATTTACAGTAAAGCTGGAGCTAACATTACACTTAATGGTGAGCAACTCAAATTCTTCTGACTAGGGTCAGGTACAAGGCCTAGATGTCCTCGAAGTCTCAACCACTCCTTTCAACATTGTACTGGAAGTCCGGGTTAATGCAACAAGGCAAGAAAGGGAAATAAAAGGCATACTGCTTGGGCAAGAAGACGTAAAACTGTCTTTGTTCATAGATGACATGAAGGAAATCTGAAAGAATCACCAAAACCTCCTGCAACTAATCAGCAATTCCAGCAAGGTCATAGTATGCAATTTCAATATACAAAATTAAACAAGTGGAATTTGAAATTAAAAACACAATACCATTTATATCAGCACCCTCCCAAAGTGAAATCCTCGGGTTATAACTCTAACAAGTAAGTAAAAATCCATATGATATGAAGGAAACCATAAAACTCTAATAAACTAAATAAAGAAAAACTAAATAAAAAGAGATACTTCATGTCGTAGAAAAGAAGAGTCGCATTGTCAAGATGTCTGTTCTTCCCACTTGATCTATAGATTCAATACAATCCCAGTCAAAATCTCGGTAAGTTTACTTTATAGATATGGATAAATTAATTCTAAAGTTTACATGGAGAAGCAAAATATCCTGGTTAGCCAACTCAGTATTGAAAGAGAAGAACAGGGGCACCTAGGTGGCTCAGTGGGTTAAAGCCTCTGCCTTCAGCTCAGGTCATGATCCCAGGGTCCTGGGATCGAGCCCTGCATCGGGCTTTCTGCTCAGCAGAGAGCGTGCTTCCCCCTCTCTCTCTGCCTGCCTCTCCGCCTACTTGTGATCTCTGTCTGTCAAATGAATAAATAAAATCTTTTAAAAAAGAGAGAAAGAGAAGAACAAAGATGGAGGACTTACACTAGCAACTTCAAGACTCACAATAAAGCTACAGTAACAAGACAGTGTGGGATTGGCAAAAGAATACACAAATTGGTCAATGGAACAGAAAAAAAAAAACAGAAATAGACCTTCAAAAATACAGTCAACTGATCTTTGGCAAAGGAGCAAAGGTAATGAAACAGGAAAAAAGATAGTTTTTTCAACAAATTGTGCTGACACAACTGGATATCCACAGGCAAAAAAAAAAAAAAAGTGTCTGGACATAGGCCTTACTCCCTTTATAAAAATTAACTAAAAATGGATTACAGATTTAAATGTAAAAATACAAAACTATAAAACTCCTAGGAAATAGCATAAAAGAAAACCTAGGTGAACTTGGAGTAGTGATGGCTTTTTAGATAAGACACCAAAGGCATGATCCATGAAGGAAATAGTTGATAAGCTGGAATTCATCAAAATTAAAAGCTTCTACTCTGTGAAAGACAACATTAAGAGAATGAGAAGATGAGCCACAAACTGGGAGAAAATAATTTGGAAAATAAATGGTGCTGGATAAAGGACCATTACCCAAAATATATAAAGACCACTTAGAACTCAACAACAAGAAAACAAACAATGCAATTAAAAAATATCTAAAAGAGCTTAACAGAGACATCACCAAAGAAGATGCATAGACAGCAAAGAAGCATATGAGAAGATGCTCTACATTCTTGTCTTCAGAGGAATGCATACTAAAACAACGATGAGATACCACTGCACACCTATGAAAATAGCCAATATCTGGAACACTGACAATGTCAAATGCTGACAAGGATGTGGAGCAGCATTCATGGCTGGTGGGAATGCAAACGATGCAGTCACTTTGGAAGGCAGCTTCGTGGATTCTTACAAAGCTGAGCATACTCTTGCCAGATAGTCCAGCGGCTGTGTTCCTTGGTATTTATCCAAAGGAGTTGAAAACTCACATCCACGTAACAATGTGTACGGGGATGTTTATAGCAATTTGACTCATAATTGTTAAAAGTTGGAAGTAAACAAGATGCCTTTCAGTAGGTGAATGGATAAACGGTGGTAGATCCAGACAATGGAATACTATTCACCGCTAAGAAGAAATGAGCTATCAAGCCATGAAAAGACATGAAGGAAATTTCAACACATATTATTAGGTGAAGGAGCCAATCTGAAAGTCTACATACTTTATGATTTCAACTATGAGACATTCTGGAAGAGGCAAAACTACGGAGACAGTGAAGAGATCAGTGGTTGTGGGGTAGTGAAGGGGAAGGTAATGAACAGCACAGAGGATTCTTAAGGCAGTGAAAATACTCAGTATGATACTCTAGTGATAGATCAATATCATTATACATTTGTCCAACCCACAGAATGTACAACACAAAGAGTGAAACCTACAGTAAATTGTGGACCTTGGGCGATTATAATGTGTCGACATAGGTTCATCAATTACAGCAAGTGTACCCTCCAGTGGGGGATGTTTGTAATCGAGGAGGCTGTGTGTGTGTTGCGGGGTGAGGGGGTCAGGGGGTCATGGGACATCTCTGTACCTTCCTCCCAGTTTTGCTGTGTATGCTGAGTGAAATAAGTCAAGCAGCGAGATTCAATTACCATATGGTTTCACTTACTTGTGGAGCATAAGGAATAACATGGAGGACACTGGGAGATGGAGAGGAGAAGTGAGTTGGGGGAAATTGTAGGGGGAGACAAACCATGAGAGACTGTGGACTCTGAGAAACAAGCTGAGGGTTTTGGGGGGGAGGGGTGTGGGGGGTTGGGTGAGCCTGGTGGTGGGTATTATGGAGGGCACGTATTGCATGGAGCGCTGGGGGTGGTGCATAAGCAATGAATCTTGGAACACTGAAAAAAATTAAATTAAATTAAATTTTAAAAACTGCTTTAAAAAAATTAACTCTTTTATATAGAGAAAAGAAAAAAAATAAGTAAAAACCTAAACTACAAACTTTGTAATGCTGCTTCCTTAGCCTAAAAGAGTCTGGTTATAGCTTTTAATTTTTTACTTTTTAAAAAATTTTTATTATGACATTCAGTTAGCCACTGTATAGCACATAATTAGTTGGTGACAGCTTTGATTCTACCCCCTGAACTGGCCTAATTAAGCTCTCACACAGAGGTTGCCCCTCTGGCCCCTCTCTGTGGGGTAGCCAGGCTTCAGCTCAGAGCCATTCCTCCTTCAGGCCCTCCCCAGTCTCTGGAAAGGTGGCCAAATTACAGTCTGTACCAACGCAACCACTGAAGAAATGCTTTAGTTCAGTTAATAAATTAAGAAGTGTTAGTGTACCCTTAATAATATGATCATCTGATGATGTTATAAAATCACTCTTGCTTTCCCTGTGTCAGGAGGGGACGGTAAGGCCAGAAGATTGTGTTGGGATGTGGATAAGGTTTGAAGGAAGTGTGTTGAAATTTGACAAAGATATCTGAAAAAGGAGCTCGGATATTGTCATCATTTAAAATTAATTGTGAAGGGGGAACGGCCGTCCCTGACTTCTCAGGCAGCCTTCCTTATGGAGGGAGGCTTCACAAGTGTAACCTCTGTGTCTCTCTGCCCTGTTGGTCACTGGGCCTCAAGGCAGCTACAAGGGTTCTCAGATTGGTAAACTGGAGGTAAATATAATGGTGACCGAAAACTCTGTCCTTCTCCCCGTGGGAGATGAGCTTCCACCTGACAACCTGCCTCCACGCTTCCTGGGGGGCAGTTTTCTCCCTACCGGTGACAGGCCTGCCTCAGGTACCAGGACCCACTCAGTCAACACCATGACACTCAGCGGCTTCTCGCCCAGTTTGTCTTCCAACTTCGTTAGTGACTGGCCTTTATATCTGCTATTCCCATGTCTGACTTTTCAAAGTGTGTATCAGTCTCATGTGGCAGCAAGATGCTCTTTATGGGGTCCCTGACCCTCCACGTCTCCAACGACCGTGAACGCTTCTTGGGAATCTAGTAAATGCCACACATCAGCCTACACGCTGGGAATAAAAAGGATAGAAGAAGTCCGGATGTTTCTCACGGTTAATACTTTGTATGGGGCAGAATGGAGAGTAGGTGACTCTTCCTGCAATCACACATAAAGGGATGAGAGAGAGTAAGAGGGTCTGTGGTTCCCCAGTCAGTGGTACAGATTTGGAAGAATGAAGGAAAATCAGAGGAGAGAGATCCAGGCTGGAGGGCCTCAGAGGGGCGGTCGGCGCATTTCCAAAGTGCAGTGTGCTATTCATGGGAAACTAAGCACATCAGGCTGGTTCTATTGCAAATATGTATTTATAATTACATCCTGTAAGTAACCGAAAACTCTATCATTACCCTAAAAAATGTGGAACCTGCCGGGGCAGCCTCAGCATCAGCACGTTCTGTCTCACCCTCCGGGCGGCCTGCACGACCGGTGGCCAAGTTCACAATGGACGTGGGAGCCGTTTTCTTGCACTAAGTAAGAAGAAAAAAAAGCTCTGAATGCTGATGCCAAAACTCGGGCCTCTCCGCCGCGCTGAGCAAAGATGGAAGAGCTCTGAGGCCTCCGCCCGGGAGCACGGGCTGCTCAGCCATGGAGACAGCCCTGCTGTCCTGCTGTGAGCCCCGCACGCCTGATGGGCCAGAAGCCCGCGGGAGGCAGGAAAGCATCTGAGGCGCTGAGAGGGAGTGTGGTGGGGTGAAGAGTTCTGAGGTCCCTAAACCCTGGTAAGCCTTGCGGATTTCACTCCGACGCCACCAGCTCCAGGAATACAGAAAGAACACTGCACTTTCAGTCCCGGTGGCCCTGGGACAACACTGCTCCTCTCAGGGGCCCACAAAGAAGAGTCCTGATGGGCTTTTGCATTGGTTTTCTCAGAGTGGCCCAGTGCGGGGGCTGAACCAGTCACAGGAGGGCCCAGGCCTCCCCGGGACCAGCACCGGGCGCGTGTGTTGCTGTTGGCCAGATTGCTGCCTGCGCTTGTACATACATCGGAGGAAAACAAACGCTCGCACCAGCCTTCTGTCTGGGAGACAGGGCAGCCGCTTACAGGCTCCATGGTGCTTTCCCATCCCTCTCATCTAATTCTTGGGTCACATCTGGTGCAGCTCAGGCACAGCTGGAAGAGCAAGTGCTGGCAGACCACCTCTGGAAGAGAGACACATCTGGCGCTCCCGCCCACACCACCTGCCTTCGCCTCACTTTCCCAGAACTCGGGGACAGGGAGCCAAGACACTGGCTTCTCAGGAGTGGGCCTGCCATTGATGGACTGGGTTCAAGTTATACCTCTAGGTATAACTGTGTCTTAGGTGATTTCTGAAGTTCTCTTTTAGCTCCAAGATACTATAACCCTGTGACAACCTGGAGAAGTAGACAGAAAGGGTATCGATACCCTCCTCAAAGATGGAGATCCTGTTGTTCAGAAAATGTAAGGATTCTGACCCCAGCCTTACCCAGATGGTAGTGGGAATGTCTCTGGACACTCCGTGTAGTGTTTTTTCCACTCCATCACACACATGTCGTGTGAGCACACACATGGATTAACCATGACCTGTTTACCTCTGGCTCAGATAATCAGACACAGATGAAAAGAATCCACGCTTTCAGTTAAGCTACACTAATTACTTGAACAGTATGTGGCTAAATAAGATTTCAGAAACCGATAGCTTGCTGACAGGATTTGTCCTAAGGCCCCATTCTACATGGCTCCTAGAGCATATTTTATATATATATATATATATAGATAGATCTATCTATCTATCTATCTATCTATATCTTTAATTGGGAATATTTTACATAAAAATCCAAATTTTCAAATTCTCTTAAAAAAGCAATCTGGCAACATGACAGTAATTGGCTGAAATGGGTTTGTCATTATATGGTCCTTTCAGTTAGTGTTTTTCAATCTCAGCACTATGAAAATTTGGGGGTATATGAGTCTTTGTTGTAGGGAGCTCCCCTTGTATTTTGGGATGTTTAGTAGCATCCCTGTCCTGCCCCACCACATGCCAACAGCAGTAGCACCTTCCCACTGTGTGACAATCAGCTGTGACATTGCCACATGTGCCCTGGGGGGGCCAAGGTGCCTCAGGTTGGAGGTTTGGGAAGCTTTGCTATAGGCATTTTAAGAGTGAACCCAGGAAAGCAGAATTTTAGAGCTGGCAAAGATGAAGCAAAATCTTTTATGAGTAGGAACCTGAAGCCCATCCAAAGAGTTTAAGTAACCTGTCTGCGGTGGCACAGCTTGGACAACTAGCAACAGCTCTAGGACTGGGACCCAAGTCATCTGAATCCTTGTGCAGTGTACTTTCCCCTCAGCTCCTTCCCATAGCCCACTGCCTGCCGGTTCCTCCTTGCTCTCCTTACAGACGGGGTGGTCACCTGTCACTCTCCGCACATGCACGCTCATCCCTGCCACGGCGTTTGGGTCAAATGGAGCAGCTTTTCACTTAACAGGACAATCTTCTGAGTCTAGGCAGTCCCTACTGTCTCACTCAGATAGGAAGGGGGATTTCCTAAACGTTACCTTATTTTCTCTGTTCCCGTTATTTAACAGAGGGTTTTCCTCATTCCCAGCCTATTGAGATCACCAGTCTCTTCTGCATTCTTCTGCGTTCCACATTTCCTCTAAAGCCACTTACAAAATGTGCCGCCAGAACCAAATGTTTATTTGAAGTCGTTTGTCACTCTGAGAAAACCTCCGGAATGTGGTCGTTATACAACAGTTGGATGACATTGTTTATACCCTTAGAATTTGTTTCACCATCTCAGGTCTCATCCTTTTTTGATAAAATCAGCATAAGGACATATTAATGATTTCCCACAGGAGATATTTTCTTTACAGAATAAGAGATTCCTCTGATGTCAGAACGTTCCAGACAAGGCTCACGGGCGTAGGAGCCTTCAATGCTTAGGTTTTAGTTGTGGTTCCGCCACTGTTTGAGCGTATGGCAAAGCAAGTCTGAGGCTTTCTTAACTATAAAACAGTGTTCCAAGGGTGTCTGGGTGGTTCAGTTGGTTGAGGTCGGACTTTAGCTCGGTTTTAGCTCAGGTCAGGATCTCAGGGTCGTGAGGTTGAGCCCCCCATGTCAGACTCCATGCTCAGTGTGGGGTATTCTTGAGGATTCTCTTTCCCTCTGGCCCTCCCCTCACTAGGATGTGTGCTTTCTCTCTCTCACACATAAATAAATAGATCTTTAGATCCCTTGAATCTTTAAATAAATAAATCTTAAAAAAAAAAAAAGACCCACTTAGATCCCTTGAATCTCTCACATTGAGTTATATTGTTATTTTATCATTAGTCAAAGAGTCCATGTGAAATTTCTCCCCTTAGTGAGTCCTGCTCTAACTGGTCAGACTATTTCAGTTTTTGACAGTGAAAGCCCCAAAGACACTAATTGTAAAATAGTATTCCTTATCGTAAAATAGTATCCTACAGGGTGGCTGCTCCTCAGTTTAGTTTGAAATTTTACTCCTCGTCCGTGAAATGCTATCTTTGAACTTAGTAGTTAGCCAAAATGTCAAGTACGTTTTCACTCAGGGTATGTCCTTCTTGGATGTCTTGCTGAATAAGAATCATCCGAGCACGGAATGATGCGTGATTCACCTTCTTCCCCTACCACCGCTATCAAGTCTCCCTCCCAGCGCAGTAGGATGTGTCTTCGATCTTCTGAGATTGCGATCTGGAGTGAGGGAGCACCGCCACGTGACCCCTCACTACTGAAGAATCCCACTGCCGTGGGTGCTTATTGGCTTGGTTTCAATGCCGGATGTATCTCTCTTGGGCATCGCTTCCTACTGTCTTCCTATTCTCCCCTTCCCTTATCCTACCCTGTCTCCTTCCCCCACCCCTCCCTTCCCTGCCCTTTTCCTGTTCTTAGAACTTGAGGAAAAGAGAATCCTTGCATGAAAGGTAATGAGAGCAGCATGGCAGTGTATACAAGAGATGTGGGTAACATCCCTTTGTGTGATGTTTTGGGGAGCCTTGTTCATGAGGTATGTTTGGACCGTGGAGAAGGGGATGAAATTCCTCAGAAGCCCAGATGCCTGAGTTGAAGAAATGAGTTGGGCATTAAGGGGGAAATGCAATTTGGACTCCCCCAACACATACCACCAGCAATAACCTAATCAGGACTGGCTGGGAGATGGGGCAAGGTTGAGGCCTCACTCAAGGGCCAAGCTTTCACTCCCTAAAACCCAGCAGGACCAGGAGGCCAAGGCAGTGATGGTCACTTTATCCCCAAACCTTAGCCATTCTTAATCAGACCCACACTGGGAGTCTCTGTGTGCAAGTGTGAAGGCACACATACCTTTTTCTTTGGTCTTTATATCAAGACTGAAATCAAATCCACCGCTCTAAATTTTTGCCTATTATTAAACAACAACAACAACAACACATTAACTACTACCAATTGAACCCTGACTTTCTGTCAAACATTCCACCTCTATCTTAGCAGAAGCTCACAGGAAACCATAAGGATAGTTGCTAGCTCCCCTTGAGTATGTATTCTCTTTTTCTTTGTCAGCAAGACAAGCCCTGAATCTTAGCTGGGCATGTGGCATCCCGCTGAGGGCTCTGTCTTGCAGTTGGTGGTACAGATTGATGGGACCACTTGCCTGCGTGATAGCCAATGGGGTGGGAACAGATAGATGTAAACAACTTGCAGTTCACACCCGAAAAAGGGAAAGATTGTGCCCTCCGCTTCCCCTTCTCCTTTTTCACTGGCAAGAGTTGACAAGAGTTTAGCTCTGAGGTGACAGATGAGTGTTGAAGATGCCAAACAGCATCTGGGGAGCCTGGTCCCAAGCTGGGGAGCTGCCTTCTCCGCTCTGGACAGGTTGAGTTTAGACCGTATCACGAGGGAGAAAAAAATCCGGCCTCTATTAAGTCGCAATTATTTTGACTTTTGTTACAGTAGCCAGACCTGGTTTCCAGCTAATACTGGCATTCATTTTTATACTTTTTGTGCAAATGAGCATCTGGACCATAAAGAGACAAATAACTCATCTGAAATTGCTTTTGGGGTGCCTGGGTGGCTCAGTGGGTTAAAGCCTCTGCCTTCAGCTCGGGTCATGTTCCCAGGGTCCTGGAAGAGAGCCCCGCATCAGGCTTTCTGCTCCGCAAGGATCCTGCTTCCCCCTCTCTCTCTGCCTGCCTCTCTGCCTACTGCGATCTCTGTCTGTCAAATAAATAAATAAAATCTTAAAACAAAACAAAAGTCCTTTCAAGCTGCTCAACCAGGATGCTTTCTCTTAGAATGCCTCCCTGATGTGAAAACGCCAGTGAAAACATGCAGCTCTTCCCTCACACCCAAAAAATCGCCAGATCTGAAGGAGATGTGCATCCTGGAGTGTCTGCCTGGCTGATTCGGTGAGGGTCCATTCTCTGGTAACTCCCATCCTGGAGACTCCCACCTCATCAGAGGCTGAGTTAGTTTTGAGGTTCCGATAACCTATATGGTAGGTCAATAAATCATAAAAATGATCATCTTCACTTAGTGTCAATTTCCTTACCAGCATTTTACACTTAAGGGTTTATATGTGGAGTTTTATGTATTTAAAACCCGAGTCATGTAGCACTAGAACAGAGATTATGTTGCAAGATATTTTGTTTGTTTAAGACTTTTAAACCTTGTATGTTGGTGAGATTTGGGTTGTGAGAGCCATTATGGCATCTCTGACCTGTTTTCTTTTCAGGAGTACAGCGGCGCTTACTTATGAGATGCCAAAAAAGAAGTACGGAGGCCAGTGTTTTCTTCAGTCCTCTCTGACAAAAAGAGGGTTCATCTTCACGGTGATCTCAGCACTTCTGATGCCCTTTGGAAATTAGGAAACAGCTCAGTTATACCTGCGAGCCATAACTTGATCTCGGTCATCTCCGAAGCTATTTCCGGGTTAGTCAGAATTGTAACACAGAGGAAAAGGCAGGAGCAGATTTTCTTTCCCTTCTGCATAGGAGTGCGAGTGACTGAGTAATGAAAGCCAAAGCTGGGGATGAAAGCAGGGACCAGATGAAATGCCAAGAGAGCAAGGAGATAGGGGTCAGGCGTCTAAACAAACAAACCGGGCTGGAGCGGGTTCATCCATAGCACTGCTGAAGGGTTTTGAGGCCAAGGAAAAGGAAAGCTTTGAAAGAAAATTTACAGAGCTTGACTTGATACGAATATTTGACTGAGTGAGAGACGGACTGGTCACAATCAGGGGCACTTCAAACCCAGGACGATGAAGCTCAAGGGCACGATGTTCTGGCACAGCTTAGAAAATGACAATGACAAAGTTACTTGACCTTCACAATGATTGGTTATTATAGTGGGGGTTTCCAGATGGCAGGGGATTGGTTAAAAGTGCTTATCTTATACCATTTTAGGAAAATGTTTGGAGATTCTTTGATGATTATCAGTGGCATTTATAAGAAATAACCTAAAGTAAGTTCCATGGATGCTCCTAAAAATAAGCCAGATTGAGTTTTGCTTACTTGGCTTAAACGGTTCTCTCTGCTTGGGAGATGTTTAAACCTGGTCTCCATTTCATTTTACTTTAATTAGAGTAAATAAAAATTGTTGAGTGTCTATTATGTACCAGAAGATCACATTTTTAAACAAATCCTGTGGATGGTATAATTATCACCACTTCATAGCTGGGAAAGATGGTCTCGAAAAGTTAGCCCAATGGATGTCACACCACTGATGAATAGTAGATCTGGGATTCAGACTCTGGTCTCATTCCAAAGCTTGTGTTCTTCCCATCCATAGCAATGACTCTAGAGCAAGAAGCCTGCCAAGGGAGGGCAGGTTGTAATGAACTGGAGAGAATCGACAGGGAGTCAGACCTGAACTTTGTGTAACTGTGTGGGGACAGTGTAACATCTGGCACAAGACTTTTAGAGAGTGGGCTGTCTTTGGGAAAACACATTGGTTAACTGCCCTGGGTTCGGGCCATGAGGTCCCAAGGTCAAGGTCTAGAAGATAAAGGCAAAACCAAACTTCTCTGCAGAGTGAGTTAACTAGAATTTGGAACATGAGCAAGAAATTTGACAGAAGAAGAGAGGAGTTAGAAGAAAAGAGGGGGCACAGCATATGCTGGGATGTGGAAGCTATAGAGAAATGTGGCCAGGAAGTGGGGTCCTGGTGATGAGGTAGCTGAGAGGTTTTGAAGAATAAAAATGCGTACTGTTTCATCCTAACCTGACTGGTCACCACACTGTTAATCCCAGCCAGTGCCTTAATTATGTCACACACACTAGCAGGGCCTTGTGTTTGAGACAGGCTCATGTGGAATGTCCCAGCAGGAAAAGAAAAGAACTGCTCAGTGGAGGGGAAAAGGTGACAGCCCAAAGGAGGACGAGTGTAGAAAAGAGAGGGCTCCATACACAGAGTGATTCAGCCTCAGCTGGAGGTGGCCAGGACACTAAGGAACAGCCTCCTGCCCACACATCGAAGATGGACAGGGAGTCTGAAAGGCTTGTGAATGGCTTCCTGCATAAGGCATGAGAATTCAAAATAATCTCATTTAAATCTCAGTTAAATCTGAAAGGCCAAGCTGACATCTGGTTTATGAAAAGAAGGTATTTCTGAAAGAGCTACTGAAGGATGAAGTGGGTGACCTTGGGCAGTAGTCCATTCCCGTCCTTGGTAGTGTTGAGGCAAAGGTAGTATGGGGCGGTAAAGCAGACTCGGCTGTCGGAAGGGACAGACTGTACAACCAGTTGAACCCCCTCCCAACCCTGAGGGTCCTGATTCTAAGTCTATGAAACTGTCAACTGCAACTAAGTCTCCAAGCAAGCAAGAGTTGGATTTGGGAGTGCACACACCAAGCTTGGAGTGAAGGAATGAGGTCCACTCAACGGGCTAAAAGTAATACTGAACCCTTAACATCCAAAGGATAGATAAAGTTTCCTTGCCCTTGAGCCCCACTTCTGGTTCCATGAAGACTTTCTCACGGGCTTCCTGCCACTCCATGACTCGCGGCGTGGTATAGACAGGCTGGGATTTGCTCTCTGAGCAGGTGGCCAGATGTGCCCATCGGAATGGCGATTCAGGCCCTGATGTCTGCTGTAGAAGCATCTAATGCTGAGAACTTTTTTTGTCTTTTGAGATCGATGTCTGAACCTGACCACCTTTGGTCCCAGCTCGTTAGTGAGCTCCAAGGATTGGAGGCACCCAGAGGGAGTGAAAGCCCACCTGCTCCAGGAGACACGGAAGGGAAAGAAGAAAGAAGCAGCAATCTACCGAGAAGTCAGGAACAATGGGCTCTCTTTTCTCCCCACAACCGCACCCTCCAAAAAACAAGACCAGATGCTGCTTCAATCCTCCAGTGCCTGCAAGGGCAGAGTATATACCAATGGCTAAAAAACAACTAAAAAGATTATACTGGAAAGAAAAGCTTCCTGGATTTTCTCTCATAATGTGCCCAGAATAGTATATGCCCACAAGTTGGAGCAAAATACCTAAGTAAATATGATATCCTGCCAATGCTCAAATTTTGCCTCAACCAGGGATGAAGATCGCTTGGGTACATGGAATTCATAGATAAACCATAAACATACAAAAAGCAGACTTTATCGGTTTGAATTTCAGCTTGTAAGGTATTTCGCCACCCACTCACGGGAGAACGTCGGTGAGGAGTCAGAAGTCCCGGGGGGGTGGGGTGGGGGGAACAGCGAAAAACTGACATAACCACAAACTAGATCAGCCCAGGAGAGCCGACTGCAGACCTCAGACAGCTCCTGATGTTTGAATTAACAATAGAAGTTCCCATATGAAGCCAGTCTAGGAAAGGCATCCTTGATGATTCAAACTCTCTCATGTCTGATTCCTCCACTGAGCAGGACCAAACACGTGTCTGCAGGGTGGGGTGTGTGTGTGTGTGTGCGTGTGTGTGACACCCTCTTTGATTAGGTTCCGGAGATGTAGAAGTTCAGTTCTTGTCTCCTCCCTTCGTGGTAACTAGAAGTAAATTGACGACCTCCCCTCGTAAATCGGGAAGACTGAGTCACATTTAAGCTACCTCTCAGCTTTACAAATGGTTTTCTCCCACAAAACTGGTTTTGAAATAGGGGCAAAGGTTAGGATGGCTGACCTCCCTTCTTTTATTTAATGAACATTCTGAAGCCCTTCCTTCGATCCAGACATCGTGCTGGATTATACAGACACAAAGATGGAGATGCCTTGGCGTAGGCGTAGCTTGGAGCCTTAGTGAATAAGATGCTCATCTAAAGGAGACTGAAGACCGGTAAGGGAGATTCTCCCGAGATGCAGTGAGGGGCATTTCCGGAGGAAGGAACAGTACCTTACAGAGGTACCAAAGAGGGAGAGATTATGACAGGTCAGTGCCAGCGTCAAAGTAGGACCTGGTACTCTCTGGCTACATCCGAGTTTTCCTGAAAAATGAGTAAAGGCATGATGAGGCTCATGTGCTTTCTTTCATTTGAAGTTCAACAAGTCCAGAGATAGTGACTCAGAGCAAAAGGAAATAACACATCTTGACGGGTTTCTTTGTGATACCTCAAGACAAGTGCCGAGGCGACTTAGGGATTAATGTCCCTGGAATAGTCAGGACCGCTTTGCAGGTGTGTGGCCAGCGGTCGCACAGGGCTCTGTGTTCGGAAACCTCTGGTCCCGGACACATGCTCTGCAGTCGCTGTCTTGAACTTCTTTAATAATCATGGCCAAAGGGTCCTGCATTTTTCTATTTCACTGAGTCCCCAAAATGATGGAGCTGATCCTGAGAAAAGGACATTTTCAGAGAAATTGACGTAGTGCACTATTGTATACAGAGTGGGAGGAGGGAGAGGTGGCTGCCGAGGTTGAGCTGGTAGGCAGGGGCATAGGTTGAAAAGCCTGGAAGTCCAGGTCCTGAGATTGACCCCAGCATCGGGCTTCCTGGTCAGCAGTGAGTCTGCTTCTCTCTCCCCCCTCCCTACCTCTCCCCATCACTTGTTCTCTATCTCTTTTTCCCTCAAATAAATCAATAAAATATTTACTTTTTGTATTTTTTTAAAGATTTTATTTATTTATTTGAGAGGGAGTGAGAGAGAGCATGAGAGGGGAGAGAGTGAGAGGGAGAAACAGACTCCCCGCTGAGCCTGGAGCCCATTACAGGACTTAGATCCCGCAACTCCGGGATCATGACCTGAGCCTAAGGCAGTCACTTCACCAACTGAGCCACCCAGGTGCCCCTAAATAAAATCTTTAAAAAACAGAAAAGAAAAGAAAAGCCTGAAAGTCTTGCTAAGCATTTACAATTTGCCTCTAAGAGCAGAATCATCATGGAAGACTTCGAACTGGATAGTAACACGAAGAGATTTGTCTTTTAGACCACTGTGGCGTAATGCAGGTGATGGAGTGCAAATGTAACAGAGTGACGCCTTGCATTCAGATTTCATTTATTGGGTCTAAATTTTTGATCCCTGTTAAAATGCAAAGGTGCCCGAGAAGAATAACTGCTATGTCCCATGTACATTGTAGGGTAAATGAAGCTAGCAGGCTCTGTGAGCACTTCCGAGAACTAGACGTAGGAAAGAACGAAGGGAAATCAGGAAGCAGAGGGTTCTGTTTGGAGGCAGCCGTCACAGAGAGGCCGATGAGCCTTTAGGGAGAAGCTTAGGCCTGTTTCATTTTTTGTTTTTCTTCATTTTACACAAGACCAGCCTGACCCACATGTAAGATTACTTTTTTTCCTACAATTGCTTTTAAGAGTTCCTACCCAGAGTCCTTCAGTGCGGCAGTTCTCAGAGTGTGGTTCCCAGGAAAGCAGTGTCAACATGACCTGTTAGAAATGCCTTCTGTAGCCTGCTTGTGGTACACTGAGGCAGCCGCGGTGGGGGCGGGACCCTGCAGTCTGTGGCCCCCAACCCCCCCCCCCGGGGGGGTCCTCGTGCAGCTGAGAAGTGTTGCATTGTTACAAGTTACCTGTGTCCCTGAAACTCAGACCTTACAGGGAAAAAAAAAAAAAAGTGGCCATGCCTGTTTGGTATTAGAATGGATGATCACAGGTGATTTTAATACCAAGAGGAAGTTTGGCTTCGTCGTCCTAAACGTGCTTTTAAGGGAAGTCTATTCAGCGAGTGATCTAAGTTATATATGACTGCAGTGTCTTCATAGTTGATAATTCCAGTGTTCCAGGATGACTTTAAAAGGTCTTATTTTATTAAACAGACTCTGAGTCATGCTGCTGGAGCTAATGGTGATATTTAGCAAAACAAGATGAAGATAATTTTTTTTTCCTATGCAAGCATGGTTGATATAGGGGAAGCATGTTCACTTCTACCATCATCTTCCAAGGAATAATCTCTGCTGATAGTGCTGGAAAATTTCATTTCTTGGTGTCTTACATTGCACCAGTGGTATCACGGCTGCGTTAATGCATGTCCAAAAATTGCTTTCGTTTACATAGTCTATAATATTTCTGAAATGGAGTCTCAGTTGCTGTTAAAACCAGCATTTCTCAGATTCTTTCCATTGTCTTCCATGAGTAATCCAATATACATGGAAGGATAAAAGTGTAAACACTTTTGTGATAATCCAAATTTTTCCGATGGAATTTTAAACAATCTGACAGTTCAGTCTTGTTAAAAATTGATATAAAATAAATGCTTCTTAGCAAACAATTGTCCAGTAAATATTATAATTCTGTCTCATATTCTCGCAGTGGATTGTTTTCTGAGTCTTTCAGTGGAATTCTTTCGAATTAGAACTCAATGATCTTCTTTATATTTCATCCAGGGTTTGAAATACATGAACCTGTCTCTACTTACTTGAACAATGGCCTCTATTATGGTGTCTTTTTCTTTAAATCCAAATATTATACTCAGCATTTTAGGAATTCCCTATTCCAAATACAGGCAATTAAATTGTCTATAAGTTATTCAGAGTCTTAGAAAATGAAATGAAATAGGAGTTTGTACTTTGAAATGAGTTCAAAAATGTGTACCATTTGTCAATGCTAGTCTCTGTCAAATAGTCCTCATTATCTTCTGGTTCTGCTGTTAACAGACGAAATAATCTGACACAGACTTCTCTAACAAAAATATTTTCTTCTAGGAGAAATCTGGCTTTTCTCAGCAACCAGGAATCAAATTCTTGACCTTGAAGATGGGAGAGAGAACACAATACTTCTTGGTGCCATATAAGCTGGATGAAATTTGAAAACACCCCCCAGGATACATGGGGGGACCTGCACGGAAATTTACATTGCTTTTCCCAATATCTAGGATGAAGCTGCTGATAGCCTGGCACTACAGAATAAGAGAAAACCAAGTTTGGAGCTTTGGAAGCCCTGGAGGTACTATTGCCTGAGGTCAGGGCTCAGATCCAGGGGTCACATAACTGGCCTGGCTTTCTTTGACTTCAGGACTCTGAGTTGTGACCAGAATGAAAGTGGTCAGCATCCTTTTCAAGGATCGTTTATCCAAGCCCCTTTGCACTTGCCCTTTTTACTTGGGGTCTCCAAAGTATGATTCTGTACTTACTCTCTCATGAACTTAGTATAATCAGGAACTAAACAAGTGTTTATTGAACCAAATGGTGGTCTTCTTAATCATTTCAGGATATGTGAATATTAACCTAAATGAATTTCTGATTGGTGGGCTTGCAGGCAGTGTGAAGACAATGTTTGGGAGCAAGAGCCTCTTTCTAAAAGCAAAGAGGCTGGGGTCACAAACTCTTCTCTTTTCTCCCCCACTGCCTCCTCCTCCTCCCTCCCCATATTATCCTTCTTGGTGGGGGGTGAATCGCATCCATCAGTGCTGCTGTTTTCCTCTTCCTTCAGGTTCTTGTCTGGTGCCTGAAACCCACTCTGTTCTCTCTTCCATTGGTAAAAGGGTGGGATGGGAGAATTGGGAAATTGCCTACTGAACAACATAACAGTTCTATCTGGATATCCCAGAGGGGCTATAAATGCCATCTGAAAAAAATCACTTCCTACTCCCAGACCTGCTCCTTATGCTGAAAGAGCTCTGCTGCTATGGTCTCATCATCCAGTTGGCCAAGCAAAGAATTTGGAGATACTTGGTTCCCTCGGTGGTGGGGAAGCTACCATGAAGACATGCATGAGGGTTTGTAAGCAGTGCAAAGCGTGGGAGGAGGAGGTGTTTTGGAAAACAGAGATTACATCTCAATGACAGTGACAATGTCTCCATGCTGCAACACCCTATTGAGTGTGAACGTTTCAGAGATAGAGGAAGGTTGTATGGACAGACATGAAGCTAGGAAGCGCCATGGCCCCATCTCGTTTGGAACACAGCTCAACAAGCAAACCAAAAGTAATGGGAACCAGTTCATGTCTTTGCTCAATTTCTAAGGAAACAGTCAAAGGTGGGGCTGGTGTAGATGAACTACCTTTTCAGGCCCAAGAAAAGTAGCAAAATGTCCAAATCCATTCTCCTCTTATTCATCACGTTTCATATTCATGACTCCCTAATACCTTCTGAAATTTCCCTACTCTCAACTTCCAACTTCAAGTCCATTCTCTTTCCAGTATAAATCTTCCAGCTTCTCCAGATTACCCCCAGCTATTAACTTACACCACACTTCATAATAAGAACGTATGAGTGTGCGTTGGTGGGGGGCTCCTCCCGGAAGGAGGGAAAGGGGCCGACTCACTCATGTTGTCTCTGCCTGCAATGCTCCTCCTCCAGCTATCTGCTTGACTTTGTAAAGAAAAAACACCAAAAACAAAAAACAAAAAACCAAACAAAAAAAATCAAAGAAAAAAAAAAAGAAAGCAAAACTTGAAAATAAGGTGAGCAGTGTGTCTTTTTAATGTGCTATGGGTACATAGTTTCATAGGCTCCCCACGGGTTGATTTAGGGGAATGGACTCTCTCTGACTCACTGTTTACTGTTGATTAAAAGTCTTAGATGGAGTGAAGTTTCTTGTTAGTTTGTAGATTTTTTTTCCAGGAGAGACCAAATAATTTCTGTCTGTTAGAGAGTTTCAGAGACTAGAGTTGATATAGAATCTAGTAGGACATGAACCAGCTTTGTCTCTAATCTAACGGTCTTTCTTCGTTGAACACTCCATTTTTAAACTTCCTGTAGATGCCACATTTTTGAATGCCGCTTGAACCAGTCTTAACCTTTTATTATTCCTTTGCTGATTACTGAGCAGAATGAATCTTTGACATACGTTCAGTTTCTATTTATATGAGAGTCGCTTTTTGGCTTTTTGAAAATTCTACTTTAACCACTCTCAAGGAGCCCTAGCTTCCTTCAAAGTCCTGCTTAAACGCCTCCTGCCTATCAAGGCTTTCCTGGACCATGCCGTAGGAAATAAGACCCTCGGCATTTCCTAGCTTCCTTCCTTTGCTTCCCCACAACATTTATGTCCACCTGATATTTTATTTTGATGTTCTTGTTTGTTTGTTTCTAGGCACCAGAATGGAAGCTCTGTGAATTTAGGGACACTGCGGCCCACTCCCTGATCAACAGCTGACATATAATGAGTACTCAGTGAACATCAAATGAATGAATGAATGAATGAATACACTACTAGCAGGCAACCCTGCTCTTCAAAAGCTGATTCGTTTGTATACAACCCTATCCTCGGAATTTTGACGTGTAATAAAAGTACTGAAGTTGTTTTGTTTTGTTTTTCTGTTTCCCGTGAGTGACTTCTTCTCAGCCTTTCAGTGAGACAGACACCTTTGCAAGTCCAGTTTCCTGTCTGTTAATGGGAACAGAAACACACCTGAGGATTGTCTGCAGCCTCGCACGTGGCACTTGAACTTTTCATAGTAAAGACTACTATAGAGGCCAGTGTAAGTGGCATTATCACTCGTCTCACTGCTGCTGCTGTTTGCAGTCATTGTCGGGGATGACCGCTTCTGGGCAGGAGGGAGTCTTCCAGAGTCTAAATCTCAACCCGAAAACATCTTCCTCTTACCTGGATAGGAAAACAGAGTTTTCAGGTAGTTTTGCTTCAGGACCAGTGGACCTCGCTCCTTATATAGCATTAAAAAAAAAAAAAAAGAAAGAAAGAAAGAAAGAAAGAAAGAAACTAACTCATGAAGTGTTTTACCAACTTGCCTAAAGAAGGGATGGGAATGCACAGGGAAGTCTCAGAGCCAAGCGGAGCTCAAATACAGGCATACATCTCAGCAACACCTCTGAGAAAAGCATATCCTTTAAATACATGTTTGTACCACTTCAACGTCAGAAAAACTTTTTCCAAAACAGTTTTTTTTTTTTTCCCGCTGCCCAATAGCTAGAAATTTCTTAGGAATGAGTGTCTTCCCTAAAACAACAAACTGTCTTCTTTTAGCTCTGTCCCTCAGAGAAAATAAGACAGCCTCAAAGATTTGAGTTTCCAAAGCCTCAGCACTTGCAGACAGTAAGCGGAATAACAGGAGACTTCACCCACGGTCACAATCTGGTGGTGCTGTGGGAAATCTGTTTTTGGAAGCTAAAATCAATGGGAAATCCTTGAGCTGGGAGACTCTGAGGTTTAGCAGCTTAGATAGCAGAGCTGGTAATATGCTGACCAAGAGAGCTGAAGAAAGCCCTACGTCAGGGAGCGCTTCTACTGAGGCTACATTAGGAACACTTTACCGCTGGTTAGCTTAGAACTTCTCTATCCAATTTCAACAGAAATTTCAAGAATCCTCAGATTCCTTCTCAGAGGTATAGGGAGCATCTTCCATGCTAGAATCAGAAAGTGAGGGGTGCCTGGGTGGCTCAGATGGTTAAGCACCTGCCTTCGGCTCAGGTCATGATCTCCAGGTCCTGGGATCAAGCCCTGTGTCAGGCTCCCAGCTGGGCAGGGAGTCTGCTTCTCCCTCTGCTTCTGCCTCTCCACTGCTTGGGTGCTCTCTCTCTCTCTCTCTAACGAATAAATAAAGTCTTTAAAAAAAAAAAAAGGAAAAAGAAAGTGGAGTGGCTTTGGAGCCTCTTCTAGAGAAACATTAGAAGTTACCAGGACTTTCGATTGGGTTCACCTCGACAGGGAGACCCTAAGAAAACACCCTAAGAAGGTGTTTTGGCTTCCCTCTGGATGCTCCCTTTTTAAATTCCTTATCAACTATGTCCACTTTCCCAGATGAAGTCAAGTATCTCAGCCAGCAGAAAATATCCTCTTACTGAAAAAAAAAAAAAAAAAAAAAAGTGGAGAACTTCTCCCCACGCCACCAAAAGACTGTGAATGGGTGGTTACATTTTTGGTGTCTTCATGGAAGTGGGCTCATGCTTCAGAGTGTGCACTTCTTGGGCTGACGAACTGGAAACTTTTCTTCAGTCGGAGACAGCAGGCCTACTGAAAATTATTTCTCCTGTCAAAATACTACTGACGGTAATAGTTACTATGCATAGAGAGAGCATCGTGGTAAAAAGCCTGGGCGGTGGAGTCAGATGGATTCCTGACTCTGCTGCAGACTATGTAGTTCCCTAAGCCCCTTACTTAACCGATATATGTTGCAGTGTGCTCAACTGTACAATGGAAATCTGTAACGGGAATCGATTTCAGTTGTTTAGGACATGCTAAACTTTATTCTGGTGTTTTGCCTTCATTAAATCATTTAACCCCTTCAACAGCTCTGTGAGGTGGGTGCCTTTGTTAGGTAATTCCTGAGTCTCCTGTGCTCTCCTGTCTTGAGTGCCCCAGATTCTCTATACCTGTGAAGGACAATGATGTGCGTTACGGGTATGATCTCTTTCAATCCTCAGAGCACCCTCATGAGGAAGGCACTCTTCTCTGACCCACTTTACACTTGAGAAAACTGAGGCGCAGAGAAGCAAAGGAACTTACCAATGATGCCAAGAATGAAAGACTCTAAACACCCTGCTTTTCAATATGAGGCATCATAAGATTTGCTCCCCCGGAGCGCCCCCATTTATTAAAGGGGAATGAAACCGACTCAGATCCCATGTTTGTGAATGGGAAATATTCAAAAAGGAGGGCTGAAGAGCTGCCTTCAGTGCTTGCATCAAAATAAACAGAACTGATAGACACAATCAAAGTCTCTGGCTTTAATTTTGTTGTTGTTGGGTTTTTTTCCCCCTTTGGTACAGGATTTTATGGTGAAGTTTCCATGAGAAAAGGGATCCTGTGGTCATGTAAAATAATCAACAAAAAGAATGTAGGAAAGGGTACTGGTAAGCCATATGAGGAAATCACTAACAAGATGTTTGTCTCCATACTGACATGAAATTACCCAAAGATTTCACAATCTACAAGATGGCAATGAACTGCCTCTAGAGGGCGCCAAAGTGACCTCCCTTTTTTTTTTTTTTTTTTTTTTTTTTTATCTGTGTCTGTAGATCTGATCTGGACCTCCTGCATCTCTGAGGGTTGCTGGATGGTCCTCAAAAAGCCCCTCAGGGCCTTCCTCTGGTTTGGGGCGTGGGCCACGGTCACCCAGAATGCTAAATGCAGCCGCTGGGCGATAAAAGCCCGGCAGTAAAGTGACTTCCAGCTAACCGCAGGGCAGCAGAGAGCGTCTAATGCAACCACAAAGTGGTTTGCTGGCACGGAACTTTCCCAACCTTTGGAACGAGATACCAGGGGATGTTGTTTAGTCTCCATCTTGGAAACCTTTCTCTTGGCGAGAGGAAAATTCTGATATCCATCAGTCTGAAATCAGCTGGGCACAGCCTTAGGTGGAGGCGGGGGGCAAGCAAGTTGTCTGTGGCATCTCACCACCTCAAAACCTATGGTCCTGAAGGAGCTACTTACAGTTAATTGTGAGACAGGCGTGCATACAGATGCTGGCGGGGATTGACAAACTTCATGTTAGACTCCCAGAGCGCTCTGCAAAACGACATTTGTTTTCCTAAAAATGTTAAAAGACATTCCATTTTAATGCAGAAGCAGGAGTCCTCGGTGAACTTCTGGAGCCTTCAGGTATGCGTGCAACACTGACTATGCTGCTGTCAGCTGGACATGGACTCCTTGAAACAGATGCCCTTTGTCAAGGTCACTGTGTTGCACTTGAACAGAACCACTGGCCTCTTGCAATCGGGCTGCCGCCCCGGGAACCCTGTTCTGAAGGAACTGAGACTGACAGTATTAAGACCTTGAGTTTTTTTCTTTACAATATCTCCTCTGCTTATTCTTCAGCCCTGCCTTTGAGCTAGAAATTGATGTACTTGGCTGATGAGTCTAAATTACATGAAAGAATGGCTTTCATCATATTGCTCAATTTAGGGATTTCTTTCATTTCAAAGGCAAGGTTAATTACCGCTAGAAAATGTTAAGCAATTATCCACTAATAATAGCAGGGAAGATGCTCCTGGAGCAGCCAACTCAAGGTGGAGAGGGGATTTTCGAGGAAGGCAGGAGACTTAGATTTGAATTAATGCTGAAAAATGAAAACTATGTTAAGCTTTTAAGGACTTTAATGGGGAGAGACAAGACTGACGCTTTAGCCCTTTGGCAGCCTTGGCCATCAGTTCCTTCCATTTTTTTTCCCAGGACTTGGAGGATAGGCCTGTTTGATGCACATTCCCTATGACTGTTGCCTGTACCCACTTATAACCTAGAGAGGAGGTGGCTCAAGTCTCTGGCAATCAGTGGGATATAACAAAGGCATGAGTTCTGCATCGAAGCTAAAGAAGAATCTAGTCTGGGGCTTCTCAGTTACATCCAGGGATTTCCTATTTCTCTATATATTCAAGTACTCGGAGTCTTGCTGTTGGAGTTCAGGGATGAGTGATGTCTTCCAAAAGCCTGGGCCCTTCTACAGGCCCAGGACACACACTCACACACACACACAGACACACACGCACACACACACAGGGAGTGCTATTGTATCTCTCCCTCTCAGGCTCAATTTCAAGTCACTGAAGAATGAGAAAGCTTCCAAATACGATTCTCTGAATTTTGCTCCACTTAGGATCCTGTGGCAGGTGGATATAGGAAACAGGACAAGCCACACTCTGTTCTTTCTTTGATTCCTTTCATTCGAGAAGTAAGGCTGTTTTCTGTGCACAGGAGCTTGTTAACACATGTGAGACCTTGTTCCTGCTGTGAACACAGTTCTCATGCAGCCCCAGGATGCCTCAGTACCTGGGAGGGAAGCTGGTCAGCAGGTACTGGGAAAAGAGTGAACCCAACCTGGTGCTGAAGGGGGGCTGGGGAGACACTTCTCTTCAATGCAGGCCATACCTCTTGGAAAAGCAAGGCTAGCAGGAGACCGTGCACTGTTCAAATAAAATCCCGTCACCACATGAATGCATTTCAGTTCCTTTCTCTCCAGAAAAAGCAATTCCCTGATTTCATGGGCTAACCATAAGATGATCTTAGAACCCCCAAATTATAGCTCTTTAACATTTTGTATTAAACTCATATGTGCTTAGGCTTAAATACGATAGGGTTTACAGGAATTGATCTTGAAACTGAAGCTCGGAGTTTCAAGGATTCTGAAAGGGAGAAAATTAATAAGTTGCTGGGGGGGATTATTTACTGGTAATTATGAGCACTGAGAAGTCTGGGGTCTCATTTCTGATAGGTAGCAGCCACCATTTAGGAATTACTGTTAAATCCTACGTTTGACATTGAAAGTAAAGAAAAACAAGAATACATCACACAACAAATCTGCCAGGTAATGCAAAAAGAAATAGAAAACTTCTCTAGACAGAGAGTGAAATTAGTTAAATTCAGTTTACAGAAACCGCACAATCTAAACAGACTTGTTTTCTTCCTTTTTCTTCTGTGAAGTTCCAAGTGTACTTTGTGAACTAGGCAAAACTCAGTTTCCAACCTTTGCTTTTTTTTTTTTTTTTTAAACCGCATTCTAGCTTTTTCACAACTTTGAGTCTACCTGTCCCTGTTTGTTCCCAGGTATGAAATATCACTAGATGTTCAGTATTAGAGCTGGAAAGAACAGTCAGAAACTCTTAGTCCCATGCTTCTATTTTATAAACAAGGAAGCAGAGACTTTGAGAAGCAGAGAAACTTTGGTAAGGTCCCACAGCTAGTTAATGACAAAACTGGGAGGCAAATCCAGACTTCCTGACTCCCAGTCCAACAGAGTCAGGATCCAGATGGTACACATGACACGAGATCCTGCCTGAGATGTGACAAGCCACTGCAAGGCTCCAGGCAGTATGGACCAAACGCAGCCACAGAGAAGAGGAATGAGGCAGGAAAGGAGAAAGATTTTTGATCTTTGAGGCTCTGCTTCTTTGCTCCCTCTACATATTAGCTCTCTGGCACAAAGCCCCGTTATCCTGACCCCAGAAATCACCCTGATGTTTCAGATATTGAGCTAGAAGTTTCTTGTGTCCACACGAGAGGCCATGAGAGTTATTACATTTATACCTAACATAAGTAGATACTAATCCTAAAGTAAAATCTCTAAAGGCAGTTGCTTTAAGCATTAAAATATACACTTGGCCTGTGCTTATAAACCAATGCAGGTTTGACGGCTATCTAGTACTCATTCATTCATTCGTTCATTTTCTCACTGATTCACTCAACAGACTCTTACTGAGTACCTCATCCATGCCAAGAGATGCAGTGGTGGTCAGGACAGGCAATGGCCCTGGCTCCCATAGAACGTATAATTTACTGGGTGCAACAGACATCGAACAAGAATTCAGTGAATTATGGAGGGATACACCACAGAACTCCACCAGGAACCAAGGGACTAGTTTGACATTCCAACTCTGTGTTTTTTTGTGGAGGTGGTTTGGAAAGTGGTGGAGACATCTGGGACTCTTATAATTCCAGAGGGAAGCTCCTAGCCTTTAGGTGTCGGGAAGCAAGGTTGCTGGGTGTCTGGTACTTTGCTGTCTAGCCCCACAATAGAGAGAATTTCCCTTCATCCTTCATGACTTCTGAGTCCTTGTTGGACATTCACAAAGGGGAAAAGCTTGCTTAATTACCCAAGCCTGGACCCTGGCTCCACTTCAGGTCTACACAAAGTATCTCTTGCACATCTTGAACATATGAGGAATATTCAAGGAATGGATCAGTGTGGACGATGACCTTTTGTTCTGTTCAAAACTAAGGAGCACATCAGCGATTTCATAAAAACATGTCGGTGGCAGCAATGCTGTCCATAAAACACACCTCGGTCAGGTGACGGTTAGCGATCTCTTCTCTCATGAAGATGGAGTATATAGCTATACTGAAATTCGTTTTAAAATACACATTACTTTCTTTTTACTACTACTCCATTAGGTTCAGACAGTGTGTTGACGATAACTTATTTTACTTATGAATTTCATCTCTGGTTGGTTTGTGAAGGAAAGTGAACAAGATCTCAAGGACCCGGCAGAGAACTGTACTGTGCCTCCTCTCTCGCATCTAGGAATGCCTTTGGTGGTGTCCCTCCACTGGTGGTGTGGCTTTTGGTTACTTGTTTGGGGGAAAACACACACACACACACACACACACACACACACACACCCTTCTCTTTTCCCATTTCAGTGACTCTGGAGTGAGAGGACGACAGATGGAAGAGAAACCCACACACTGAAGGGGTGTAGGTGTGACTGCCTACCTCTATGTAATTTTTGGCTGCTCAATCCAGAAAACATCTATCCATCTAGATTTTGGTTTCCAGGAACATGGCACTCAGAGAGAATTTTTATAACTAGTGTATCTGCTGTGCGCCTAGAGCCACGAGAAAGAGTCCAGATGCCAGATGATGGCAGTGAACACAGAGAGACCCAGGAGCCCACAAGCACAGGAACGCCAGCCTTTTCTCCAGTTCTACCTTCGACTCTGCTTTTCTGGCTGAGGGAGTGCAGGAGAGAGTCTGAACCAAGGGCAGGCAGGGAGGTTCTGGACTGTGGACGGAACAACAGTGTTTAGAGAGCTTCGGTGTCCCCGAGAATTTAGCATCTTCCTGGACTATGGTGCTCTCAGGCACTTTTCTGGTAACTTCTTATTTCCTGACATTCTGCAAAACAAGGATGTGGCAACGTGGGTTGTGGCTGGCAGACAAACAAGAACCTTCTTTACAGATGGAGAGAGATAGCAAGACTGTGTTGACTTCCTTTTATTCCTGTTGCTGCACAAATTCAGCCACTTGATAGGCTGAACATGCAAGACAGAGCAGGATCCGGGAAGACAGGTATTCACAGGGATACGCAGCCCTCCAAGAAGGCTGCCCTGGAAGCTTCCGCTCCACGTGAATGTGGGTGGACGTAACCGGTGGGGAAGGACCTGCGTGGATCTCTACAGTAGCTTCTAATTATCAAGCCACCAGGCTGCTTTCTTAAAGAAGTCTGATTGAAGAACTAGATTTGCCTTAGAAGAGGGGTTGTTGTTGTTTTGCATTGTTTTTAACCTTTGCAATCTTGACTTTCTAGAACTGAATGTGACCCTTTGGTCACAGAGTTGGAGTTTGGGGCTTGAGCACTTTTAAAATAATGTTGGTGGGACTCCGATCTGTGGTCTAAAAGGAAACCTACAGCATGACAACAGTTGGGTTTTTTCCTTGGGGAGGTAGCCCCTGCGTGTGAGGTCAGCTCCCCTGGTAGCCGGGATGAGGTGACCTGCTTGTTTCGCCAAGGCCTCCAAAGTATCTCAAATGGCAACTAATTTTAGTTGAAATGGACTTAATCCAAATTCGAACCAGGGACTGAGAAGAGCAAGGCTCTGTATCCCATTACCAGAGCTATCAGGATTCTCCATCATACTGTATATTAAATCCTTATAATAAGCTGCTTTGTGAGTCTTGGTGCTGGTTCAGGATTTTCATTGCAGTGATTACCCTATGGTCTGCTGGCCAGCTGAAGCTGGAGTCCTCTTTCCCTTGATACGTTTCCATAACATCTCTCATCGGCCCAGTGAAACTTGTTGTTAAGGGCAGAGCTAATCTATTGCAGCCTGCCCGGCAGCATCATGCCAAGAAACTTGGTGTGTTTCCTTCAGCTTTTTCTGTGAGGACAGTTCACTTCTCTGGAAGAGTTTTAGCTCCATTGAGTCAGGGAACAATCCAGCTGCAAATAGCTCTTGAAAACAGCTTCCCCAGGGCATCCTAAAAGTGGGGGCCCCTCACCCAGACTGACACCGAAATCAAGACGTTATTTCATATACTGGGCTTCAGTACATGTATGCATACGAATATTTAAGTATCTGTGTGTTCCCAAAGGTGCTAGGGGGAACTTTTTAAAAAAGTATCGGGATTTTACATGTCCTTGAGTGACATGGTTTCCTAATTCCCCTTCCTTGTCCACTGCCTGCCCACCACTCGAGCTACCCATTGGTCGCTTACAACCTTGCTGAGCGCTGGCCACAGAGAGAAGATTAAGGCAGTTTCAGCCCAGTAGGATGGAGCGACAAACAAATAAGCCAGACTTTTGTGTGATCTGTGAAGAGGAGCCAAAAAAAGTCCACACCACCAACCAGTTTGAAGACAGCCCAACAGAGTTTGCTTTGAATACTAGGGCTGGAGAAGTAAACCCATTTGTCCGCAGCTGGGCAGCCAGAGTATCCCAGACGAGGGATGTGTGGTGAAATCCTCTCACTCGGCAGGAGTGACTTGGGCCCTGGGAGGACACCTCTGACTACACACTCCCCTGCCCCGTGCGACCGCCCTCCATCTGGCTTGCCCCTCACCCTGTGTGGCAGCTCATTTATGAGACTTTCACTGTGGAGATTTGTCCCCGCCTCTATCGTGATTCCCTGGCCCCACTGCTTTTGGCCTCCTCTCCGGTCTTGGCCCCTGTGTTGTGAACCCCATTCGCTCCTCTGGCTTAGCATTTTCCCCATCCCCATACTCTAGGCCTCCACCCCAGGCTGTCCTCCACCTGATCCCTTGTCTCTGGGCTCCAGGAGCAGCTGCCAACACAGTTCCAGCCACACCCTCACTCGGTTCTCCACGGGGCCACCGGGTTTTGTTTTGTTTTGTTTCCTCCTTGGGTCCCACCCTTACCCTCTTCCTGCCATTTTGAAAGAAAATCCAATGCTTTGGGCCTCAATAAAACAAACAAACTGACAAATACACTAAAGAGCCAAGTCTGGGTCAAAAATCAAAGCAAAGCAAAACTCAACTCTGGAGAACATTTCTTCTGTTATAGGATTCGTGCCTTTTATTCTCAGCCCCCAAATGGTAAGAGAGTTCAGTGTCATAGACACATGAGAAGCTTAATGCCAAAGAAAAGCTGCAGGGGCAGGGGGTGGGGGGGGTTGGGCAGCCATAATCCTTATACCCGGAAAAGGCCTCCATTACCTGGAGAGCTTGTGGCTTATACTTTTAGGACATTTTATACCAGCGCTGTCAATAAACGTATACTGTTAGACACATCTCGTTTTATGTTCTTTTTTTTAAAAAATATTTTATTTATTTATTTGACAGAGAGAGACACAGCGAGAGCAGGAACACAAGCAGGGCGAGTGAAAGAAGGAGAAGCAGGCGCCCCACGGAGCAGGGAGCCCAATGCAAGGCTCAATTCCAGGACCCTGGGATCACGACCCAAGCCAAACGCAGTCGCTTGATGACTGAGCCACCCAGACGCCCCTAGTTTTATGTTCTAATAGCCACGTTAAAAAAACAAAAAGAAAAAAAATGAAATAACTTTAAATAATAGATTTTGTTTAACCCAGTGCAGCTAAAATATGCTCCTTGCAAAATAGTGCATTACAAGATGAATTAGTTCTAGGGGTCTGCTGTATGACATATGGAGTAGCAAATGATACTGCATACTGCACTCAAAACTTTGTAAGAGGGTAGATCTTGTGTTAAGTGTTCTTACCACACACACAAAAGAGCAAGTACAAGGAAACTTCTGGAGGTGTTGGATATGTCTATACCCCGATCGTGGTGATGTTTTCCTGGTTTTATATGTAAATCCAGACTTATCCAATTGTAGACATTGAATATGCATGTTGTTTGGTGTATCCACTGTACCCCTACAATGCTTTTACAAAGTATTAGTGAGACATTTTACATCCTTTTATTATCATACTAAGCCTTAGAAATAGCCATTCATGTGCCACATTTTCAACAAAGCCTAATATAGTCCTACTGAAACAAACTTGTGTTTCATGGAAAAATATTTTACATTGCTTAATCTTCTTCATTTAAATTAATTACAATACAAGAAATAAAACATTTCTCAGTTGCACTAGCCTTATTTCCCATCCCTCTGAGCCACATCTGATGCTAGCTAATGTATGGTACATCACACATTCACAAACAAAGGTGCTTACTCATTCGCAGCACCTCACACCAGCTCAGCAAAATACAGAAACTAGTCTCCCCAGTGAGACAATGACAGTCATTGAACAGGGAAGAGGGAAGCCAGTCCCAACCTCCACTCCCCTGCTCTTTCAAAAGTCTTCACAAATGCCATCAATTTGCAAATTATTTCCTGTAATTTTTACTTTTCTTCTTAAGCTTAACTTTTTTCAAAGAAAAAAAAAAGAGCAACTCAAATACAACACAGATGACATTTGCTAGTAAATTATATATATTTTTTAATCCATAAACTTGCCATCTTGGCAACCCAATAAATTTGCCAATTAGTGTATAAAAAGGAAACAGAGCACCAGTCTCCATAAACATCTCTTGAAGCATTAGTTCATGCCTTTGGTCTCTTTTCAGGATGAATTAGCCTTAAACATAAGACTTCCTCTCCTCTAAGACTTTAACTGTTGTCTGTTCCTCCCATTACAGGCATACCTTGGAGATCTTGTGGGTTTAGTTCCAGAACACCACAATAAAGCAAATATCAAAAGAAAGCTGGTCGAATGAATTTTGTGGTTTCCCAGTGCTTATAAAAGTTATCTGTACCCTATACTGTAGTAATAGCATCGTGCCTAAAAATTGTATGTACCTTAATTAAAAAGAGGAGAAGTGAGTTGGGGGGAAATCAGAGGGAGAGACGAACCATGGGAGACTGTGGACTCTGAGAAACAAACTGAGGGTTTCGGAGGGGAGTGGGTGGGGATTTGGGTGAGCCTGTGGTGGGTATTAAAGAGGGCATGTATTGCATGGAACATTGGGTGTGATACTTAAACAATGAATCTTGGAACACTGAAAAAAAATAAAATTAAAAAAAAAAACTTTATTGCCAAAAATTGCTAATCATCCCCTGAGCTTCGGCAAGTCCTAATCATTTTGCTGGTGGAGGGTCTTGTCTCCATGCTGATGGCTGCTGACTTATCAAGGTGGTGGTTGCTGGAGGGTGGGGTGTCTGTGTCAATTTCGGAAAATAAGACAACTGCTTGGCTTGCCGCATTGATGGACTCTTCCTTTCATCCATGGCTTCTCTTGCGGCATGTGATGCTGTCTGATAACACTGCACCCACAGGAGAACTTCTTTCATTATTAGAGTCAACCCTCTCAAACCCTGATGCTGCTTTATTAGCTAAAATTATGTAATAATCTAAATCCTTTCTTGTCATTTCAGCATTCTTCATTGCATCTCCACCAGGAGGAGGTTCATCACAAGAAACCACTTTCTTGGGCATCTGGGTGGGTCAGTAGTTGAGTGTCTGCTTTCGGCTCAGGTCACGATCCCAGGGTCCTAGGATCGAGCCCCACATCGGGCTCCCTGATCAGTGGGAAGCCTGCTTCTCCCTCTCCCATTCCCCCTGCTTTTTTCCCTCTCTTGCTATGTCTCTCTCTGTCAAATAAATAAATAAAATCTTAAAAAGAAAAGAAAAGAAACCACTTTCTTTGCTCAACCACAAGAAGCTCATCTGTGAGAGACTTGTCATGATATGGTGGTAGTTCAGCCCCATCTTCAGGTCTGCTTCTAATTCTAGTTCTCTGCTCTTCCCACCATATTTGCCGTTCCTTCCTCCACTGAAGTCTTGAACACCTCACAGTTACCTATTAGGATGGAAATCAGCTTCTTCCAGACTCCTGTTAATGTTGATATTTTGACCTCTTGCCCTAAATCATGAACATTTTTAATGACATCTGGAATGGTGAATCCTTCCCAGAAGGTTTGCAATGGCCTTCGTCTAGTTCTATCAGAGGAATCACTACCTAGAGCAGTTAGAGCCGTATGCAATGTATTTCTTAAATAGTATGACTGGAAAGATGAAATTACTCCCTGACCTGTAGGCTATAGAATGGATGTCATTGGCAGGCATAAAAAAACACTAATCTCATTGCACATCTCTATCAGAACTCCATTAACTAGGTACATTGTCAATGAGCAGTAATATTTTGAAAGATACTTTTTTTTTTTTTTTTTTAGCAGTAGGTCTCAATAGTGAGCTCAAACTATTCAGCAAACCATATTGTAAACAGATTGTGTTGCCATCCAGGCTTCAACTAATAGAATACAAAGTAGATTTAACATAATTATTAAAGCCCCGTAATTTTCAGAACGGTAAATGGATATCGGTTTCAACTTTAAGTTACCAGCTACATTAAGCTGCTAACAAGAGAGTCAGCCTGTCCTTTGCAGGTTTGAAGCCAGGCCTGGACTTCTCTCTAGCTATGAAAGTCCTAGATGGCATCTTCTTCCAACAGAACGCTGTTTTGTCTACATTGAAGATCTGTTTAGTGTAGTCACCTTCATGAATTATCGTCTGGATAACTGGCTTCAGCTTCTACATCAACACCTGCTACTTCACCTTGCACCTGTTAGGGAGACGGCTTCTTTCCTTAAATCCCATACATCAACCTCCCTTAGCTTCACTCTTTTCTTCTGCAGCCTCCCCACCTCTCTCAGCCTTCACAGAATTGAAGAGAGCGAGGGCCTTGCTCTCAATTAGGCTCTGGCTTAAGGGAATGTTGTGGCTGGTTTGGTCTTCTATCCAGACCTCTGAAACTTTCTCCATATCAGCAATAAGGCGGCTTTTCTTTCTTATCATTGATGTGTTCACTGCAATAGCACTTTTGATTTTCTCCAAGAACTTTTCCTTTGCATTCACAGCTTGGCTAACTGTTTGCTGTAGGAGGCCTAGCTTTCAGCCTATCTCAGCTTTCAGTATGCCTTCCTCACTGAGCTAAATCACTTCTAGCTTTGGATTTAAAATAAGGGACATGGGGGACATGTGGGTGGCGCCATTGGTTATGTGTCCCCCTCTTGATTTTGGCTCAGGTCATGACCTCAGGGTGGTGAGACTGGGCTGCAAGTAGGGCTCTGTGCCCAGCGGGGAGTCTGCTAGGGATTCTCTCCCTCTGTCCCTCCCCTTCGCTAAAATAAATCTTCAAAAATGAAATTGTGTCTCAAGGGAACAGGGAGGCCTGAGGAGAAGGAGAGAAACAGGGGAACAGCAAGTTGGCGGAGCAGTCAAAATACATGCAACATACACAGATGAATTTTGCCATCTTGTATGAACACAGGTCACTGTGCCGCAAAATGATTACAAAGGCAACATCAACAGTCACTGACTACAGATCACTATAACAAAAATAATAATGATAAAAGGTCTGAGATACTGTGGGCATTACTAACATGTGACACGGAGACATGAAGCAAGTACACGCTGGTGGAAAAATGGCGCCGATAGACTTGTAGGGTGCAGGCGTGCTACCGACCTTCTATTTGCAAATGACACAATACCCGTGATGGGCGACAAAGCCAAGTACAACCAGGCGTCCCTGTACTGAGAGTCTGCTACATGCCCTTCCCTGTTCCTTCAGGTTTGGAACTGTCCCAGGAACCTCACATGGAACATTTTCTGAATTAACTGCTTCATTTTCCCATCCATGACCTCCACCCCAGCCTCCTGGTCAAGTCTCCATCCCGTCCAGATAAAGGCATTTTCATCCGTGTCTTTATGATGAAACAAGGACTGAAGGTGCAGGTGGTTTATTGGAGGAATCATTCCACATGGAGTTGAGAAAAGCCAAGAAAGGAGCGGAGGCCAGTGAAGGACATTTGATTGCTCCGATGACTCCCACTGGCAGCTGAGAGTCTCAGTCCCACTGGGGCCTCGGAAACTGCATGGCCCATGTTTTGGGTTTGTCCCGCTGGAGGACAGAAGGCTGGGGCATTTGTCCACCAACTTGTATTCCTTCTTGGTTGGTGTTACTCCCCACCACAAAGTCATAAATTCTCCTACACTTCTGGGCTATTTCTGTGCTAGGAATTTCCAAAACCCTGAGGCAAGAAAGGAGACGTATTTAGGAGATATTTGACAGGGCACTGGCAGCCCAAATCACAGGCGGTCTGGGGCCATGTGAAACCAGGTACCACCCACCCACCTGGCTGTCCAAGGCAGAAAGCCTGGAGCTGTCCTTGCATTTGCTCTTGGTTTCCAACCTTTTCTCTCCTCCTCTGAGTGCCAAACCGGGGTGAAGCCCATCTGCTAAATTTCCTTTCCAATGTATTACTTCTACTCCGTATCAGTTACCATATTTGATTAAAAACCTTCCACAGCTCTGGCCTGTGACCACTTCCTGCTCTATCTGTTGTGTTTATCCCTGCCCGAAAGCTGTTTTTCTAAAATAAGAATGAATTATTTCAGAGGTTTCCTATGTTATTAGCAGAGGTGACAAATAGACATGTCAACTCTTTTTAACTGGAGACCATTCCGTGAGAATGTCATGCGGAAAAGATTTCTAAGGCCATGCCTTGTCTGAGTGGGAAAAGTAGAATGACTAATTCCGCGTTTTCAGGGATGAGGAAGGAGCAAGCCAATGTACTGAGTAGTCACCAGCCATGGTCATTTGTAACATCCACACTTCTTATGCAAGGATAGTCTGCACCTGATGCCAGCCCACTGTCCTTGCTTCTCCCATCTCTTTCCTGACATTCCTCCCCCAGTGTCCTTCTCTCCAATCATGTAGAGCTTTGAGCCATTTTCAGAATCGGCCCTGCTCTTTCATATCTCCATGACCTTTACTCACCATTCCCTCCCCCTACAATGCTTGACCTGGCTCATATTCCATCATCGCTCAAGGGCCAAATCAAAATATACCTCCCTGAGAAGATATCTGTGGCCTCCCCAAGAAAATGAGATCCCTAGTACCCCAGTTCCTGTGATCAGCCAGTGCTTTCTGTCTAATTCAGGTATCATTCTTTGTGTAATCATATTTTAATGGAATATCTGTCCCCCATTCACCCACAAACAATTAAACAAACAAACCAATACTAATTTTATTAATCCAGGTTAGCACTGCATAATCCCAATATGGAATTCTCTGGTGAAATAAAGTTTGTTGAATGGAGCTTAGGCATGAAGCCAGATATATCCTCCTATTCCAATCCTCCTATTCCTGAATGGAAATATCTGGCCCCACAGTACAGTTTTAGCCAGGAAACCTGGTCTCTGGCAGGGCCAGCAAGAAGGTAGTGGTGACTTCACCTTGCATAGACCTGCACAATGGGAAACCACGAACTGTGCCTTAGCTCAGGTCATAAAGCAGCAGGAGATAAACATTGATCATGAAAAATAATAAGACAGCAATAATCCTAGGATTTATGTTTTTTAAAAGGTTTTATTTTTTTTAAGTAATCTCTATACCCCACACTGGGCTCAAACTGACAACCCCGAGATCAAGTGTCATATGTTCCACAGACTGAGCCAACCAGGTGCCCCTACTTTATGCTTTTGATAGAAATAAACAAACATCTCAAAAAAGAACAAAGCAGATGGAGAAAAGCAGTGTGGAGGAAACTAAAAGCAGACCTAAAAGTGGAGGAAGTTTGAGGTAGGGATAAACATGAGACTTTGCTAAGAAAATGGGAGCCACAATATACCAAAGTAATCACTAAAAAACAGGAAATAGAATTATAAGTTCAAATCCAATAAATGGAAAAAAGATTCAAGAAAGCATGATTATTCCATTGGAAGAGAGGAGGAAGAGAGGATTAAAAGCAGAAAAAAAAATCCCCAAAAAACAGAGAGAGAGACCATGGTCAATGAGAAACAAAGAAATCAGGTGGAAGAAATAAGTTAGAATTTCTTATGGATAAATTATGAATAAGTGTAAATGGGGTAAGTTTGTCTAATTAAAGAGGGAAACTCTTACATGTAAAAAAATCTAGCTCTGGGGCCCCTGGGTGGTTCAGTTGGTTAAACGTCTGTCTGCCTTTGGGTCAGGTCATGATCTCAGGGTTCTGGGCTTGAGCCCGGAGGCAGGCTCCCTGCTTGGCAGGGAGTCTACTTCTCCCTCTGCCTCTGCCCTTCCCCTTGCTCACACTCTCTTTCACTCTCTCTCTTTCAAATAAATACATTAGAAAACCTTTAAAAAACAATCTGGCTCTAAGCTATTGATGAGAGACCCAGTTAAGGTGAAACGACACTAAGAGGCAAATAAAGGATGGATAAGGATATAGCAGAGGTACTCAACCAGGGAAATCTGGTATCATCAATATCTATATCCATCTGAATAGAATTTAACATTGGGCTGTAATTCAGCCATTTAAACAAATGAATTATAGCTGTGTGTAACAATAAGAATAGATCTCAAAAACATATTTAGTAAATAAAACAAACTGCATCACAAATAAACAACAGAATATGATTTATATGTAATTTTAAAATGTATATGAAGTGACACCATAGTTACTCTATGTAAATATGTAAAAGAATTTTTCAAAAAGGTCTTCAGGACTAGATACCAATTTATAATACTCAGTGCCTCTTAGAAATGGAGAATATTGTGCAAAAGGGATACAGATTAGAGAATACTTTTATTTTTTCTTACTCTTTTTTAACTTTATTTTTTCAGTGTTCCAAGATTCATTGCTTATGCACCACATCCAGTGCGCCATGCAATACATGCCCTCCATGATACCTCCCACCAGGCTCACCCAACTTCACATTCCTCTCCCCTCCAAAACCTTTAGTTTGTTTCTCAGGATCCACAGTCTCTCATGGTTTGTCTCCTCCCCTCCAATTTCCCTCAATCACTTCTCCTCTCCATCTCCCCATGTCCTCCGTGTTATTCCTTATGCTCCACAAGTAAGTAAAACCATATAATAATTGGAGACTACTTTTATTTTCATCTGTAAGTTTTTAATTTTTTTCTTTTAAGAAGACAGTGTAGTCAGTCATACAGTGGTGTAATGTCTTTTAACATATAGTCATAGAAAAAAATTGAAAGCAAGTGAAGCAAAATGTTTATTTTATTTTATTTTTTCAGTGTTCCAAGACTCTTTTTTTATGTACCACACCCAGTGCTCCATGCAATACGTGCCCTCCTTAATACCCACCACCAAAAAAGCAAAATGTTAATAGTGTTTAATTGTCATTGGTGAGGATACAAACGTCTGCCATTCAATTCTTTGTACCTCTCTGTATTTTTCAAATTTCCAAGAAGAAAAGAAGAGGACAGGGCTGGAGTAGATGATATTCCCAGCTATTATCATTTATGATTACACAATAGACAAATGCACAGGAACTGAAATCCAGAATGTCAAGAAGACCTGGGAGGATTCACAATTGGTTACAGAAAATTTCCAAACCTATCTACCATGGCTTGTCAAAAGTAACAAATACTCACAGTACCTAGCGAAATAATGCAGAGTTTTGATTGCTTAACATTTTTCTTAATGTTGTTCTCTATTCAAAGCCAAATGCCCAATTTAAAAAATCTTCAATATTGTGAGTTGCCAATATGCTGTGAATTTCAGATTTCAAAGATCCAGGAGAATAATATTTCATAAACCTATAAAAAATGTTAAAAGTCCATTACCATTTAATTACATTACACAAAGTTATGGTTCCCCACTTAATGGCTGCTGTGTAAGAAAAAGAGGGTTTTGGGAAAGTCCAGAGTGACCTAGTAAAGCAAGGACTACTACATTTTATTGCTTCATGTAACTTCACTTACAAGATATATTTGCAATAAATCTTGCACAGTTTTTCATGACCATGTCTATAGGCAAAACTGAGAAAGTGGTTAGTAGCTGTTCCATTTTAAACATCAGGAGCACATTGCTGTGTTCTAACTCATCATCTGGAATATTCTGCTGCCATCAAAATCATTAACCAGCTCTAAAGCATTACCTTTCATTGTCACCAAATGCCTTAGATAATTAGTGTCTAGTACTGTCACAACTTTCCACATTGCTCTTTTCATATAATATTACAAAACGATTGTGTTCTAGTGAACAAGATTTTTAAATCAATCAAGTATTACTGAACATCTATAGATTTTCCCCTTCCTCCTACCTCTAATAAAATTGGAATCATTTTATTCCAATCTTTTATATGCGTGTATGTGTGTGTATTCATAGGCCTTAATCTTTTTAGAGGAAAGCTCTGTTTTTCCAAGTTAAAGCTTTAGTAGACAACTTTTGGAGGCAGATTTTACTTCATGATTTCACTACACATCATTGAAATGACACTTAAAAGTACAAAATAGCACAGAGTGACACTACAGAAATACAAAATAAAGTAAATGCATTACAATTTGGGAGCAAATGGGTAAGGATCATCATCAGATAGGATGTGTTGATGGATTTCTGGAATACAGAAAGCAGGTGGATTGTGTGGAAGCCTCAGTCACCATGAAGAGGAAGAAATTGGTGATAGGGAAACCTAGTTTCCTAGCAGAAGCTCAAATAAGTTCCAAGCATGGGGTATTAGTAGAAAAGCAGGGGTATACAGTGGGGCATACATCTGGGTATTAAGAGCCGGTCTCCTGCAGAACACCCATCCACCTGCCCACTCATCCTCCATTCTCTTCCCCAAACTGTGCATCTACAGAGCAAAAGACAGCAGCCATTTTCCACAGGCTGAAACCAAAGACATGCTCTGAAGAAGTTAAACAAGCTTCCTGGAAATAAGCAAGCTTCGGGTGTGGCTGTACATGTTCCATAAACGAATCTTTCCTCACTCTGGCTAGTAATGGCCACTCACCAGTTACCCCCCAGTGACAAGGGACTTACCCTGACTTGTGTACACAGCTCAAGAACAACTCTCCACCTGGTAGGGAGTTTTGTAGAGAAAACAGACTTTTCCTCAGTGGAGAAAATCTACTCTCAATCAGCCTAATTCCTTTATTCCAAACCAAGTGGCCAACCAAGAGAGTTGAGGAAAGCCAACAGAACACAGACAAGAACTGAGAGGAAACATACAACAATTAACCCTGAGGAAATAGAGGTAATTCAGAAAACTGAAGAGAATTTTTTAATAAATAGAGAAATTTATTAAATCCAAGGACAAGGAACATTTATTTGAGTTTAAAACTACAGTGGCCAAATTTTTCAATAGACCACTGAAAGGAAACTCACGGATGTCATCCAGATTTCAGAGCAAAAAAGCTAGAGAAGAAAATGTAATATGAACATTCAGAGACATACAGGATTAATTCAGAAGCTAAACATCTAGGAGAAATTCCAGAATCACAGAACAGAGAAAATGGAGGGGATGAAATAATTTTTGTTTTAAATTTTGAAGGAAATTCTCCTAAGCTAAAGAAAAGATATTAAATTTTTTTATTGGAAGATAGTGTAGAACACCAAACTAAAGTGAAGTAAAAAGATAACCCAACTCTGTACATAGACTGATGAAGTCTTTATATATTGATGATAAAAAAAAAGTTATTAAAATGACCTATAGAGTAGGGACAAAATGAAGCAGGTGATATGGAAAGGAATAAGAACGTGATTTGCATCCCAATTTTTTTTTTTTTTCAGAAATGTTAGATTCTAGAACTGGTGACACAATGCCTTCACAGTTCTGACAGAAAATTCCATTAAACTGAGATTTCTATATGATTTAAATCAGCAATCAAATCTGAAGACAAAGTAATGACATTTTGAGACATGCAAGACCTAAGAAAAGATTCCTCCCTCCTTTCTATAAAAAGTTTCTTCAGGATGTTGCTACCACAAAACCAAAAAAGGATCCAAGGAAGAGAAAGATGTAAGTGTCAAGATCTAGTTGCTGTAGCAGAGAAATATCACGAAAAGAAGTCTTAGGATGATTCTGTGTGGCAGGCTGGGAAAGCAATCATTCAATATTTTTGAACAGAAAGCCAGAATTCTTAGCAGAATGTCTTTGAGAAGAAAGGACGTTTATTATAACAGATAGCAACTTGAAAAAGCTGGGTTTGCTTTAGTGATCATTAAAAACACATTATTATCCTGAGAAGTGTAAAAAGGAAAGAAAAGGAAAGAAAAAGAAAGATAATTATAAATGCTAAGAAAAAATCTGTACAGGAAAGTTTAAGTTAAATATAAAGGACAAAATTTTGAGTGAAAGTGAAAAAATTTTGAGCAATTAATGGGGCACAGTAACAGACTTTATTTGAACTTGACATCTGAGATAAATTCCTATAACAGCCCAGATTTTGTGAATTACATTCCCACTTCCCACTTCCTATCACACTGAGTATTTCTGCACTCACCTAGATTTGCGTGATTATGATGTCATCAATGTTGTTTACAGGTTTTCAGTCTTTAAAATCATGTTATTGACAGCAGAGAAGACCTCATCATAGATACTGAGCAAAAGCTATATCTTGTCAAGTTTGTTATTTTTGGAGCACTGTTAGAGTTGACAGACATTCAGACGTAGCAGAAGTGGGACAGAAAGAAAAAGAGAGAAAAGGAGGGAAATTCATTTTCTAATATCTAACTTCCCTGAAGAAATAGAGATAGAGGCTTTAGCATATCATCTACAGATGAAAAAAAAAATCCCCAAAGAACTAAAAATATAACTGGCAAATATCAGTAAATGAGAAAAGGAGGTTACAGACTGTCTTGGGCGAGCTAAGTCTGCCCCTCTCAAAGCGTGTAGAGGCTATTTGGAGTTGCAGAGATTGCCAAGGGGACATTGAGCAGGAGATTAATGAAGCTTCAGGGCTCCTTACTCACCCAGGCTCCTTCTGGAGCCCGGAAATGTATACAAACTGTCAAATGAATAATTTTCCTTTGAAAGAGTTCACGGGTGGATGCACTTCAGGCTCCACAAAACCCAAACCCGGCCCCGGAAGTGACAAACTGAAGAGGATGAACAATTCACCTCTGGGGAAAGTTTGCAGAGATAGCGTTGTGAGAAACTCTGTCCTTCAGGATGGCTCAGTAATACCGTCTACACTCTTGAGTATGTGCGGACATTATTCGTATCATTTATTTTGAAGCACTCACAAGAATGCTTTCTCCCTTTCTGTGCTCATCCTATTTCTTCATTGTGCCTCAAGGTCCATCCCTTCTCCCATTTCCCGTCTACGACCGCCTTCCCTGAAATCCTGCAGGCCCCTCTCCTAAACAACTAGACTTAGTCACCCACTTGGGGCACGTAAACCAAAGGCTGCAGGTACGTGGATGCTATTCTAAGTGTGAGACAATTAAGGTGATATTTGCAGGACAAGGTTTTTAGTTTGTTTTATTTTTTTTATCTTGAGAGGGTAGGTTTGATGAAGTTCTTGAACCTAGGTGAGGTTCAGAGCCGATGGCTAAGAAAGAATTCTTAAGATGTCTTTCGTGCAAAAATGTGGTTTATTAGAGCACGGGGACAGGACCCGTGGGCAGACGGAGATGCTGCGCCAGGCATGTGAGGAGTGGCTGGTTATATACACAGGAGTTGTATACGTAGGTGAGGACAAAGGGGTGTTCAGAAGGGCTATTGAGATAAAGAAGACTGTCAGGATATTGAAGGCCTGGTTACTATCAAGCCAAGGCCGCTTTCCTTCTAATGAGGCACTAACATAAAGACAATTGGGAATCTCCTGGTGGAATGTTACAGTCCTGCTATCAAGCGTCCTTGTTAGTGAGATTTAGGTTTAAAAAGAAATTTAACTTTATTCACTTTTCCTTCTACCTCAGCCTCCTTCAGTTTTTATGGAGGCGAGGGTGACATTAGGGCTTGAGGAACTGAGTTATGTGCCCCTGGAAATTGGGCTATTGTTAAATAGCTTCTTTGTTGTAAATCTCTAGGACATTGGTAAACCAAGGGAGACTCTGTCTTGCAGGATTGTGATCTCTGCAAGTTAACTATTTCTCATTTATGGCAGTCAGGGGTGCCTGAGGAATGTGACACATTACCGAGGGGAGCAGGTGGAGAGGGGGTGCAAGGTGCCAGCTTTTGCTTTGTTTTCAGCCAGCCTCCTGCTCCCTCATCAGGTTGAACAAGTCCCCAGTCTTGATGAAGAGGTTGGGGGGCAGGGACCATGGCACGGGAGAATGAGACAAGACGCCAAAGCGCATGCTTTGTTGCCAGTGACCCCTGGAGGTGGAGTGGATGCCTGTTAGTCCTTCTCCCTGCTCTTGTCTGATAGCCAAGGGCAGTCGAGGCCCCTGGAAGAGAGAGGATTGCTTGAACACTCAGTGAGATGGTGACAGCATAAAATGGGAGCCCTTAGCCCCGACCCAAGTAAGTGTAGGCAGAGGCAGGAGTGTAGTGACACAAACAGAATCCATATCCTTACTACTGTGAGCCTCTGAAGGGGACGGAGCTGAACCTTAGCACCCATTCTTCCCACCCACCCCAACAAACATATTACATATACACTATGTCTATCACACAAAGGTATATATATATTTATGTAAAGATGTGAGATTTTAGGTATTAAAGAAATTAGGTATTATTTTAAATGATATATTAAAGATGTTATATATCTTTAAATATATATATTTCTTTGTGCAAAAATATCTACCTATCTCTGGCATTTTCTTTCTTTCTTTTTTTTTAAAGATTTTATTTATTTATTTGACAGACAGAGATCACAAGTAGGCAGAGAGGCAGGCAGAGAGAGAGGAGGAAGCAGACTCCCCGCCGAGCAGAGAGCCTGATGCGGGGCTCAATCCCAGGACCAGAGGCTTTAACCCACTGAGCCACCCAGGCGCCCCATCTCTGGCATTTTCAAAGGCTAGTTTGTTAAAAATTATATGATGGGGTCAAATGGCGTGAACATTTCAAAGTGCCTACTATATTGTCCTACTTGCCTCCAATAAGCTTTGTGCCCATTCATGCCTGTGCCCCCGTGTATAAGCTTACTTCCTGTAGGCAATGCTGTTTTCATTGTTGGTTATTTTCAGAGGCTGCATAATGAGAAGGAAGGAATTTACGTACTATTCTGCCTGTTTTGTAGTCATCCACTTTCTTTGGAAGAGCCTCTTCGGCTCCCCAAGCCTCAGTTTCCTCTCTTGAAAATTAGGCCAGGTTGGTTTAGGTCCTGTGTGCTCCAAGCGTGGTTCCCAGAGCAGCAGCGGCATTTGAAACTTGATAGATGTGCAAATTTTAAGGCCCCACCCCGGAGCTACGGAATCGGAAACTCTGAAACTAGGGCCCATGGATCTTGTTCGAACGAGCCCTCAAGGTGGTTCAGATGCCGCTAAAATTTGAGAAATTCTGGGTTGGATGATCTCTAAACTCCATTCTATTGCTAACAGATCTGATCCATTCATTTGAAGCTGATAAGAGAAATAGAAGAATTTTCAGTGTGGATCTGTTGGCGCGACTCTCTGGCATTCAAGAGCATTGAACCGGACATAGATGTTTTTGCATCGAGCTCCTCAAAGATTTTCAACAGCTATACATAAGATCTGTGTGATTTTACTGCAGAAAGATGAGATCATCAAACAGTATGCATAAAAGACTGGAAACAATACAGGGCGGGAGGTAAGAGACTGGGTCTCGGTCTTGTCTCTGATATTTACTAACTATGTGACCTTGGGGCTCAGTGTCCTTACCTGCAAAATGGAGATAGCATTGTCAAATTAATTAAACAAAGAGGTCAACTGAGGTGGGCCTACTGCCTTAGCAGCCTGCTTTAGCTAACCAAAACCTAAATTTGTAATGCCTCAAGGCTAAGACATCAAAACCTAAGGACAATCTATCAAGAACAGACAACTGGGCTTTCCAGGATGAGGCAACCTTTTAAGATAGTCAATCAGATAGCCTCCTTGCTTTGATGCCTGTGTCTCTATAAAAGTCTTGCCCTGTAGCTCTTGGTGGGCGGAGTACTTCTAACCACTCCTGGTTTGGTGCGGCCCCATTCTAGGTGTTATTTCCTCAAATAAACTCTGAAGATTTTTATTATGCCTCAGTTTATCTTCCAACAGTCTTACCTCATAGAATTGTTGTAAACATTAAATAAGGTACTACACGTAAAGCACTAATCCCTGTGTCGGGGGTGTAGCATGGATTCCATGAATGTCCTATTATCTACTCTTAATGTCCTATTATCTACTGTTAATAAGATACTAGAGCCCAGCCAAGTCCATCTATATAAAAACAGTGGTTATTACAGTGCAAGTCCAAGGAGAAATAACACCAGGAGCTTGAAAAACCAGACTGGTGAATTAGTGTGATCACGAGGAAAGGAGCCAAAGAAACAAAGGTGAGCTGTAGAGCGGTGGGGAAACACAGCTGCAGGAAATGTGCCACACTGATCTGAAGCAGGTTCTTCAGGAACGGTGTCTTGCAGCCGTTCATAACTTCTTTTTGCTAATTACGGTGGGATGGGAAAGGGTAAGTGTTTTCTCCGCCAATGCCTGATGCCTGAACTTTTCTCATTCTCTTTGGCAATTTTGTGTCCCATGACCAGTATTTTTCATCCTCGCACTCGAGGACAGGGCATATTCGTAATCAAGTGGCCTCACTATTGGGGACTGGAGGGTGATTCTCGAAGGGCTAGAACACAGCCTACCACCGTGGCACTACACGAGGTGCTTCCAGCTGAACCGACAGGACACTTTTAATTGCAAAAGAATTATTTTCAGGCCCAACCTAGCTTCCCTCCCTCTCTTTTTTTTTTTTTTTTAAAGATTTTATTTATTTATTTATTTGACAGACAGAGATTACAAGTAGGCAGAGAGGCAGGCAGAGAGAGAGGAGGAAGCAGGCTCCCTGCTGAGCAGAGAGCCCGATGCGGGGCTCGATCCCAGGACCCTGGGATCATGACCCGAGCCGAAGGCAGCGGCTTTAACCCACTGAGCCACCCAGGTGCCCCGCTTCCCTCCCTCTTAAAATATTCCTTTCCTGTTCCTAGAAATGCCAACCTTAATCTCCACGTGACAGCACTTTTCAGTCTTATTGACTTGACCTTAGTAGATTCCTTCAAATAAGTGACATTTCTGTGTTCCTTGAATTCTCACAGTAGAAATAGTTTCTCAGTTTCTCTATTGGTTTTGCTGAGAATTGAGGTTTGAAAAAACATATAACTGTGCAGAGAAGAGCTGGGAAGGAATTTCCTCACGGAAACACTAATCCCTACAATCACAATCTCATATTATAGAGAGGTCACTTGTTTTAAACAACCAATGATATAAACTCACTTTATTTTGTGAAACAGTTTTATCCTATGTCCATTTTTGTTGTCACACAAGCCTTTGTGACTAAGCTTTTTACCCTCAAAGACCTAGTCTCTGACGTCCCAATGGCTCAGCATGGTACAAATCTCATCTACTTGCAAGTACTCATGATTGGCTTGGTGAAGTGGCCTCTTTAGCAGGAATTCTGAATACCATCCCAGCGGCCATGTGCCCTTCTTTCCACCACAAGGTATTGATTCATTAACCTCCAAAGTCCAAGTGTCTGCTGATTTCAGAAAAAAGTGGTTGGGGTGAGAACCTTAATTTAAAATACTAGACCCACACACATTAATCCATTATATAAAAATGTGCTCATCACATAAGAAAAGGTATACATCATGCTAGTATTGGGATCATAAAAAAGAATAAGACCCAGCATCTGCCTTTGATGAATTATATAAACAAATGATAAAATATGAGTTTCGGTAGAGGTATGTATCTAAAGAAGAGGAGTGGGAGAGTTTCAGTAGAATTTCACAGAGTGTGGTCATAAATATGTGTAGGTGTTCATGTGGGTAAAAAAAGGAGAATATATTAGTTCAAGGACAAGCACATACAAAGGCATTTCCCTTGGAAAATCCTTATGGAAGTCAGTAGGATGGACGAAGTCCTGATGTGTTTGCCCAAATTAGCAAAAAGTCTAATATGGCCCGAGGAGAGTGTGCATGAAGCAGAGTTGCCATTGTTGAGGTGAAGATGGAGAGAATTTTCCATCCAAAAAGGATGGTGATAGAGTCACATAGACCCCATATGTCATGCTGAGTTTAGACAATCTGTGCGTAGTGGAAAATAATTGAAGGTTGCTGAAATTATTAAATTAGCTATGCCTCATTGCATTCCCTTATCCAGCAATTTGACAGAAGAGGCTACCGAAGCTGTCCTCTGTGATTCTTGGTTCTGTTAGTTAGAAAACTGTCAATTCAAAAAATTTATTTCGAATCCAATTCTCCTGAAGAAACCCAACTTAACTACTCCGATTTCAGTTTTGCTCAACAGATATTTACTTAAGAGTGTCCGCGTGCCAAGTATTATGCTGGGTGTTGCGGTTGCAAGATGGGGGACAGTCTCCATCCTGCGTCAATTTAGAAACTAACAAAGCAACAGGCATCTAGGCAGATCATCATCAGAAAGTGTGTACAAAACACTATGGGCTTATCCTGGTTGGGCTTCCGTGGATATCTTGAAAGATTTCTTAGGTTCTGTCCTATTCAACTATTTATTGCAGGTCATTAATAAATCAGAGTCAAAATTCCAAAGGTTAATAAGGTTTGCTAAGAGTAGATGAGGACACAGATGCTGAAGTAATCTCTCTGTTTCTCATCCTGCTTCATGAAAACATATTAAAAATAAAAAACAGGTAATCCTCATTTGGAAACTCTGTAAAAGGGTGGGTAGTTTCAATTGCAAAAGTAAATTATGAATTTTCTGGGGTTGTTTTAGAAATATGATTTTTAGAGTAATTGAATTTTTAAAGTTGGAATTTATTTCCGAAATCAACTGGTTGAACTGCCTTATTTACCTAATGAGGGAGCTGTTCCCAACTCCTTTAAAATGTGTGTTTCGGGTTAGACATAGCACTTCTTTGTTCATATCTGAACGATTCATTCTAGTCACTAATTCATTGGTGAACATAATACCTCTTCTGTGTAGTCACTCAGTATAATTCCCATTTTTTTTTAAAGAGGAAACACAGAGAGGGTAAGTAATTTACCCAAAGCCACACAGCCAGACAGTGTTTGAGAAAGAGCAGAATTTGAAGTTTCTGATTCCCAATCCAAGAAGCAGTTCATTAGGCCATGCAACTTCCTTTTGAAAATAGTTATAAACACTGCAAGACAGTTTTTTCTTGTTTTAACAAAACATGTAGTCACTGTTTTTTATACTAAGCCCTTGGAAACTCCGGGAATGAACTAGTTTCCTTGCAAATACTTTTTTTTTTTAATCGACCCACACTGGTTTATTATTGCAGGGCTGTTCATGAAAGCAAGGTTGCTGGCATTGTTTCTTTTTTTAAGGGAGCAGGGAGTCACTTACTTTTTGAAATGTATATCTAGAATAAGATTGGTTTACTCTTCTATTTTGCTCAAGAAACCTTGGGCTATATTGGTAAAACACAGTACTACGAAATGTTCTATTGCTAGTCTTGCTGTGTATAATAAGTTATTTCTGAACTTGTTCGTAATATTCTGAGTCCAAGGTAGTCAAATCTTGAAGGGTAGCATCTTCTGACATTTTCTTTTAGTCTCTTCATTTATGTGTATAGGAAGAGGAAAAACAACAACAAGAACAACAACTAAAAAGACAATGAAAAAGGTATTTTGATACATCCAAATGAAATAAAAGCATTCTCAGTCCTCGGTAAAATAGCACGAAATCCATCTATCCAACCATCCTTCCTTCCTTCTTATCTTCCTTCCTTCCTCCCTCGATTCCCTCCCTCCCTTCCTTTTTTCTCCCTTTCCTTCCCCTCCCTTCTCTTCCCTTTCTTTCCTCTGCCCCTTTCCCTTCTCCCTCCCCTTCCCCTTCCTTTCCTTCTTTCTTTCTTTCAAGAGAGAACATGCTTGTGGGGAGGGACGATGCAAGTGCAGAGGGGGAAGGGCAGAGGCAGAGGCAGAGGCAGAGGCAGAGAAAGAATCCTCAAGCAGCCTCCCTGCCCAGTGCCCAGTGGTGAGCTTGCTCTCAGGCTCTCTGTCATGACACTGAGATCAGACCTGAGCCACAAAAATCAAGAGTCTGACCCTTAACTGACTGAGACACCCAGACACCCCCTTTACTAAAGCAAAGGTTTCCTGCCAGGTCATTCTGTTACTGATACTGGATCAATCAACAAATACACATCTGCATAACAGGGTGATTATTGGGATGAATTTCCCTCCTCCTCCTGCTTTTGTTTTCTTTTTCCCATTTGGCCACCTTTTCCCTCCTCCTCCCCTTCACTCCTCTCCCACCCTTCTCTTTCCCAATTTCCCTTTCATCTCTCTCTAGTTTCGATTACACCCCAGGAACCTTGCCAGGCACTGGGAGGTAGAGATTGGAGACATACGCCATGTTTACAAACATCTCATCATTTAGTGTTGTGGTTTCAATAAGTTTTCCAACATGATTCACATGGAAAAGGCAACTTGGCTAACACCAATCTGATGATCTATGATCATTTTTCAGTAAAAAAAAGAAAGAAAGAAAGAAAGAAAGAAAGAAAGAAAGAAGGAAGACAAGGAGAGATTGGTGATAACAAAAATTAAAAAGGAATAATGTCATGAACATTTTGCTCAATTTTGCTTACTGATTAGGATTGCAGACACTTAAGCCCTACTACCTGAGTTTGAATACTGATTCTGTCCCTTATAAGTAATTTCACCTTCCAGTGCTTCAGTTTATTCATCTGTAAAATGTGAATGTCAATAATTCCTGTATTGTTTGGCTGCTGTGAGGATTAAAGCTGGGAGAAAAATGCCTGACGCAAAGTAAGCATCATGTAAGTGTTAGCAATTATTGTAGTTACTATTATTAGTAGTAATAGTTTTAAGTCATTAGAAAAATAAGGTCTATGCACTTAAAAATAGAAGGAAGTTGTGACATTTCAGCACATTGGGAGGACTGTCATGATTCTGAGGGATGAGGACCATATATGAGAATCATATGTTAATTTTTAAAAATCAGTGTTAGAGATGCCACACTGGTAGCATGTTCTGGACAAGTTTCAATGGGTGCACAATGAAAAGAAAGATGAAGATCTAGCCTTATTCATATTAGTTATTCTAAGGAAGGACTGGAACTGCTCCAAGACAACATAGGACCTAAGTAAAGAGCACAAGAGAAGAGAAAACACGGAAAGCATTCACCAGCAGAAAGCCAACAAAGGCTCCTATCTCAGAGGACCCTTGAGTTCAGGGTACAGGCCGATACTGGAGACAGATCTTATGGCCTGCGTTCAGCATGTGTGTTCTCTCTTCTTACTCCCTTTCCTTGATTCTGAGTACCTGGAGTGATACCTCTCTGGGAGACATTATAGGAGATATCCCAGTGACTTGAAGCATGGTTGAATTGTCGCCATAATATATAAACAGTAGTTCTGATGGTTTTTGGTGGTAGATCTATTTTGTTTCCTTCCCCTTCCTTCATACCTTATTTCCTTCCTTCCTTCCTTCCTTCCTTCCTTCCTCTCTCTCTCTCTCTTTCTTTCTTTTTCTTTCTTTCACCTCTTCTTATAATATTGTTACAGGCAGAGAATTATAGACTGTCTCTTCACGCACCCCCGCCCCCCCCCACACACACACATTCTCTTTCCAACTATAAGTGTTGGGAGAGGCAATCCTCCTTAGGTCCTGTGTGCTCTTGCACAGCTCACTGGATAGGCCAAGAAGTCAAGGCTCTGGCCACTCTACCTGAGACACTTCTCAACTGTCTCATAGTCTAATGCTATAGTGTATTTGTAGTTATGGTAGCCTCAGGACTGTATCTTCAGGGGTATCCTCAAGGGATGAGATAACATTTCCTTTCAGGCAAAGAGTAAGCTTACTTACCACACCCTGTAAAAGTGACAAATACCCCAAGGACATTTATCCTTTCCTATAATTCAACAAAATGCATTTGCAGAAATCCATCTAACCTCACTCGTGTCATGCATGGGATTTAGGGAGTCATAGGAAATCAATGCCAACCAATATCAAGCTCTCGCTGCCTACTGTGCAGTGAGCAATAAAGTCCTTTGTCTCTGACCTGTAAGTTTCATGTCTTCTGCCAGCACCTATCCATTAAACAGTAACAAGCTAACCTGTTCGCTTGTCAATAGAGTAAAACGTCAGACCCTTTCCAGACCATGACAGAAAGTACTGGAAACTTAACAGTTCCAATGTCTTCAATGCAAGGATGGTTTGTGTAAGTAGGAGTTGTGTAAGTTAGCAAAAGGCACTTGTGATATGTAAACTCTTTCTTCTTTTAAGAAACATATGCTTTGGCTGGAGAGATGAGACTAATGCTAATTCAAAACGTGAGGGAATATGACAGCTCAAACTGTCATCATTCTGGATATACCATATTTCAGTTCTCCACTCATTGCACCCCCCAGGTGAATATTTGTGTACTTCACCTCTTAATGCTTTTTCTCTTCACTTTAGTTACTGTAGCTTCATAATCATTGAATTTTATGGTATCAGTCAAAAATCATCTAATGAAATTACCTCACATTCAGGAAGGTCTTGCTAATGGAAGCAAATACTTGAAATCTATGAACCATGGCACCAATAACCTCGTCACTGTAAGGGTGGTCTTGCCAATGGGGTGGAGATATTTGAAGCCTATTGGTTAGGCTTCATTTTCTCTTGACTGCAATCATTTGATTTAGACACTTTTGTTCTTCAACAGGGAGGAGATACTTTTCTCCTCCCTATTCTGAGTGACAGATAGTCCTTTAGAAATATTTATCCATGCAATTGGATTAAATGCATATTCAGGAATATGTACTTTTTTTTTGCTCAAATCTCTACCATGATGATTTTTATATTTTGATAGTAAGAAAGAATTTTTCTAGCTAAATATGTTTAACTAAATTTTACCTATGTTTATTTAGACTATAAAATTAATACATTCATGGCAAAAAAATTAAACTCAAACACTATAAAAATGTATTAAATGAAACAGAAAGTCGTTTCCCCTCTTTTACCATACCTCATTCTCTCTTCCCAGATATAACAACTTCTAACTATTTCTATGTAGTCTTTTAGATATTTTCTGAAATGACAGCATGTTGCAGAAGTTAACATTGATGATTTGGATATGGTCAGAGGAAGGCCACTAGGATGGTGGAGACTTTCACACCAGAAACTTTATAAGATGATGAAGGAAATGGGAATTTAGACTAAGGACATGGAGAGTTGAACTGAGAGGGCAGGGAGAGAAACAGAAGTATAGCTTTTGGAAAGTTGACATGTGCAAAGGTGGTAGGCTCTGAGAATAAAAAGAATGTAGGTTTTGGAGGGAAGGGGTTGCGGGGCTGGGTTAAGCCTGATGGTGGGTATTAAGGAGGGCATGTATGGCATGGAGCACTGGGTGTGGTGCATAAACAATGAATCTTGGAACACTGAAAAATTAAAATAAAATTTAAAAAAAGAATGTAGGGGAAAGGAGCTTAACTGTAATGTCTGAAGTTTTTAAGAAAGGGAATATATTTGTATGTGACTTATGTAGACAAAATTGATGAAAATAAAATGAATCTGACTTATCCAGATGGAGAATATTAGGATTGATGTATGTACAGGCAGATTTCAGCTCACCTAGAGGAGGAACTTTCTTCTAACACTTGAGCCCACTGGGTGTTCTTACAGACGCTGAGTGAACAACACTCAGCCAAGGCCCTTCCTGCTCTACGGGAGAGGAGCCTGCGTTAAATGACCTCAAAGACTCTGTTAGACTATCATTCCTTAAACTAACAATTGTTGTTTGTTTTGTACCAGGTGCTCTAGTAGAGGGTTAATGTGGGTTATCTCATTTAACCTCACCATGACTCTGTGAGGAAAAGAAATATTATTATATACATTATTTCTATTCAACAGACAATGAAATCACAGTTGAGAGTCATTTGTTTTGTTTCATTTTGTTTTATTTATGTTAACCTGAACTTCTCCTCACCCCTGTTGCTTCCAATCCAAGTCTTGGTTTAAACGTGGTGATTCACAGACACCACCAGTCACAACATTCTTTAACTGGGGAAGATATAATACACAGAAAATTTGCCGGATGATGTAGTTTGTATAAATTCTCTGAGGGGGAAGAGGGAGGAGTTCTTCATTTGAAGAAGAATAGTCAATACCTACAGTTCCTGAATACCGGGCTGGGTGCTAGGGGCACCATGGTGACTGAGACCCCAGTTCCTGTCCTCAGGGAGGTTTCGGATTAGTGGGAGCAGCAGGCAAGTTAACAGAACATTTCAAAGTAGCAAGTGCTTGGCTTGGAGTTCACACAGAGAGTGACTCTCCCTCCAAATTTTGGAGGCTCAGGGAGAACATTCTAGAAGGAAAGGGCTGTAAATCCGAAATTCTTACCTTGAAGGAAGAGGAAGAATTACTTAGTGTGGGAGGGTGCGGGTGGGTGTCGAGATGGGCATTAGAAGGAAAAGGAAGGGTTGAAGCTATACTTTTGGCCAACTGCCAGAGTTTAGTTTGGCTGGAAGGCACCGTGGGAGGAGTCAGAGAAGCCAGGTCTGAGCTGGAAAAGCAGGCAGAGCCTTTTTATGGCCTAGCTAACGAGTTTGGACCTCTTCCTGAGGGCAATGCTTACTTACATTTATATAATAGCTTTATTATGTATTTATAACATAAAATTGCAGTTATACTCCCCTCTGTCCAACAATAACCCCTTCATATTTGAGGTAACTTTAAATTGGCTACATTTTATCTAGAAGCGGAAAGTCCAGCCCTTTCCACATCTAGTTTAGAGAAGGCAAGGAATTGGATCTCGTGTCGACATGGACATGCTGTCTCTCCAGACTACTTCGCTCAACAAGCTTAAAAACTCAAACTGAAGGCAGTGTCCCCACTAACCTTCGCGGCTGAGGCAGGAGTTCAGGGGATTCAGCAGAAAAGGTCCTCCGTCAGGAAGGAATGCTTCCAGCCATGCAGTTGATCGTGCAGACAGCTCCTCAGTGCCCCACAGTTAAGTTTGGGGAAGAGGAGAGGCAGATCATGGAAGCATAGTCAATTAGATGCACAGCCTTGGGGATATCTTGGCTCAGTTTCACATTCCTTTTGGAAGCCTAAGGGAGTAGACATAGCCCCGGTTTCTTCCTTATGCTACCCCATGAACCAGGTCCTATACTCCAGCCCTGGTAGCCCATCATGTGCCATTATTTCATTCAAAATAATGCACTTCTAATCATGTTGTGGCCATATTACACAACATGGGTAATATGGGGGTGAATTCTGAAAATCCATTTTAAGATGGTTGTTTCTTGTTGGTGATTTATTTTCCTGTTTTGTCTCATGAAGTATTCTGTAGAATTTGACAAAGAAATCCAACAGGCTGGTAGTCTGAATTCTTAGAAAGAGGAAATACTTCAATAGAACAACTTCTGAATAATTCCCAAATGACCCAAATGTCCTCTTCTCTGTCAAAGATTCTTTTTTTTTTAATATTTAATTTATTTATTTGACAGAGAGATCACAAGTAGGCAGAGAAGCAGGCAGAGAGAGAGGAAGAGAAGCAGGCTCCCTGCTGAGCAGAGAACCCGATGTGGGGCTCGATCCCAGGATCCTGGGATCATGACCTGAGCCAAAGGCAGAGGCTTTAACCCACTGAGCCACCCAGGCGCCCCACTGTCAAAGATTCTATTGACAAAAAAGTCTGTTGCTTATCCTGGAACGGCTCCTGGTGAAGGATGTCAGATATCGCAAGCATTTTCCCCATTGCTAATCTTACTTTATGATTTTTCAGTTTTTCATGGGAAATATATGGCATGTGGTGAAATTATCTCATCTTCTCTGAATTTAATTCCTTCCATCAGGGGACCCATGTAGATTTCCACTGACTTCACCAAAAATGCTGCTTATGCATCTTAGATCAAACAGTGCCCCATGGGGTTCTTTATATCATAAAATAATTTTTCCACAAAGAAGCTTGCACATGAAATATTTATATATTCTAGTGATGAAGATCCTCCCTGATCCTGTGTGTGCCGGAGGCAAAGGCAGCTCTCCTTTCCCCCAGTAAAATCTTATGCAGGTTGAATAAAATAAAGGATTCAGAGGTTTCGGTTTTACAGTGAGCCAGCAGAGATATGCTCTTTAATGTATGCATAGGACTGTGAGGTCAGTAAAAAGATTCCAAGGAGGAACATGGGATGAGTAGGGGTAGTGTTGAATTTTAAACAAGTTAAAAATAAGTATACACACACACACACACACACACACACACACACACACACGGGAAAGATGGATCATAAAAATAGCAGCAAATGGCAGGCAGTTAGAAGACCAGCAGGTGTGAAAGATAACAGTGAACAGGGCTGGGTGCAGCAAAGGCAAGTTTTCTAGAAAGTGATCCAAGATGTGAGCCCCAACTAATGGATTTCCATCCATGCCATAGTACTTAATGAGAGAGAGACTTGCCACCGAGTTCTAGACCAGAATCTCAGTGATCCAGTGAGTGGGTCATGGAGGTAAGAACAGGACAACTCATCCTGGGGCTGAAGATGTGGCTTGGAGGAAATCTAAAGGGCAAACGATTTCCAGGAGATGGCCACTGGCTTGGAGGTTAAAGCAGATTCCAACTCTCAAAGCTCCTATGTCAAGTTAGATTTATGGCCAACTAAGTATTTGTAGCTCATCTACTAGTTTGGATTTTTATCCTCAAGTGCTCCCCAACGCAGGGAAGTACAATATATGTCCAGAATATCTGGTTCTAGAATATACTGATGTGGATCTTGGAGGAGGCAGAGGAGAAGGAAAGAACTTGGGTTCCAAATTTGCACACTAGAAAGAGCCAATATTTACACTTCTAAACAAGGTGTATATGTTTCCTTACATATTGTAACAAAGCACCTCTACCTGGGTTGTTGCCTAAGACAATAGAAATTTATTCTTTCACAGTTCCGGATGCGAGAAGTTGGAAGTCAAGTTGTTGGTACTACCCTCCCTTCTGAGGGCACAGAGGGAGACCCTGTTCCATGCATCTCTCTTATCCTAGCTTCTGGTGACATCTGGCATGCCTTGCCACATAGATGCAACACTCCAATCTGCTGCCTCCTTCTTGCAGTGGTCTTCTCATGAGGACACCAGTCCCAGAGGATTAGGACCCACTCTACTCAAATATGACCTCATCTTAACTAATCACACCTGTAATTACCCTATTTCCAAAAACTTCACATTCAGAAGTATTAGGGTAGCTTTTGGGAGGATATAATTCAACCTATGAAACAAGGTCAGTGGTGGACACAGGAGCCCCTGGAAAGTTGTGCCAGTTGTTAATTGCTGACAGTTAAGAAACCGGCATTTCTGTCCAGGCAGCCTTAATTTGCATCTGAAGCTATTCTAGTCTCCAATGAGCTGCTGATGAATCCATATGTCTCCTCCTATTTATACTCGTAGAGTGAAAGCAATGAAAAGAAACAAAATAATTATAGAGAGAGAGAAAGAGAAGGGAAAAAAAGCCATGGATGGAAAGTAAAGAAAGATAAGAACTTTCAAAGTACTTTCTTGCTATCACAGATGTTGTATCCATTCAAACAAATCTTAGTATGCTACATAGATATGTGGAACTTCAAAAACAGAAACAAATATATATATTTGAAAAAATGAAGAGAGAAAAAGACCCCAATAAATATTTCAGAAGCATAGTGGGCTAGCACATGAAATTCAAAGCGAATCTTAGAATTTCTGTTTTCCGTGAAAGCCTGGCAGTTAATAAAGGCCAATAATGAATGAGAGTAGGCTCCAGTCCTGGCTGTTTCATCATTACTCTCTCACCTATTGCATCTTAACAAAATATGCCAGGACCTCTTCTTCTAAGAGGAATCCAACCTTCCTTTTCCTATGCATGACGAGGCTCTAAATTGTGCCTGCAAACCCATGTGTGCAATATGGACTACATTGTTGCCCTCGAGGGTTTAATATAAATGTAACATCGTGTTGTGCAAAAAGAATTTCCCTGTGATTTAATAACTAACATACTCGGAGGGAGCCATTATTTAAAACAGCAGAAGAATGCAAGAACCATTTGGCTGATGAGAACGGAGCCAATTGGGATCAACTACCCTGTCATCATTCATACAGCAGAACATAAATACGGATCAGATGAAAGAAAATGTGCAGGTCAAATGGGATGGGTTGTTCCAAACTGTCACAACGGAAAGATAATGCTTTGCTTGAGTAGAGAAGAAGAAATAAGTAGACATTTTCTAAACATTCAATACCCGAGTGAAACCAAAGCATCTGAACTGAAGCAACAGCCTCAGTCTAATGACTTCATTTCTGTCTTATAACCTGGGGAAACAAGACGTCAAAAATAATCCATTAAAAAACAGAGCAAGAAATGTACAAGACCTCTATGAAGGAAACTGTAAATCTTTACCAAGGAAATAAAAGAAGGCTTACATGAGCAGAGGGGCATGCCACGGTCTTGGTTGGGAATACTGTAAAGATGTCAGATTACTCCAAAGTAATCTCTAATCCGTACCTAAGCTCCAGATTCAAAAGGGATATTTTATGGGACTTGATGAGTTCGTTCTGAAATTTATCTGAAAGAAAATATTCACAAGAATAGTTAATAAAAAAGATTAAAAAGTTGAACAATTATGTAGGGCTTGCTTAATTAAAATAGGGGGCTACTGGTGTGGGGAAAGGGAAATTGATCACTGAAACAGAACAAGGTTCAGTAATTAATCTTTTCATACTTATTAATTTTGATTATGACAAAGGTGGTATTTTGAATCAGTAGGAGAAATAATGCCATGAGAAAAACTAGTAATCTATTTGGAAAGTGCTATATTAAAATGCTTTATCCAGCTCACATCATTCCTTTAAAAAAAAAAATCCTGATGGATTGCAAGCGTGAAATGTAAAAAACAAAATTATAGAAGTATTAAAAGGAAATTAAAGAATTTTAAGAATCATCCAGGAAAAAGGTTTTCTTCCTCTCCCATTCATCCTAGAAGCTATAAAATAAAATGATAGATTTAATTACATAATATGTTTGGATTTCTGCACTCGACATACATAAAAATGTGAGACTGAGTTGTAGAAAATGTCTGCATCACATAATATAAAGATTAATATTCAGATTATATTAAAGAGCTTCTATAAATCCAGAAGAAAAGATAAGCAAGCCAAGAAGATAAAGGTAAGGCCAATGTAAGCACTTCACAATAAAACAAGTAATTTACAAAGATGATATTCAAACAACCAGCAAACATATGAAAATAAACACTCTATTTCACTGCCAGAGAAGTTTAAATTAAGTACAATAAAATATTTTGCCTATCAGATAAGCAAAAGTGAAAATAATGATACTATCTATTATTAGTGTTATGAACTAGGATACAGGCATGATCTGTGAGGAAGAATGTTCAAAATTTTCTTTGGAAGCAATTTGATAATACCTTTAGAATATAGAATGTGCATATTTTTTTGATCCCACAATTTGACTTCTACTACTGTATCTATTCTAAAACAGCTCAAATATGCATAAACATAAATAACAAGAATATTCATTTCAGTGCTGTTTATAATTAAAAAAAAATCAAGCTGAACAAAATGGCCATCAATATGGGTGTGATTGAGCTTCATGTGTAATTCTCTACCCGGCAGAATGGGGTAGGTTATGCTGCTACAAGAAAACAATCTCAAATTCTCCGTAGGTTAAATAAACAGGGATTTATTTTGTTTTTCACTCATGAGATTCACAGATCCATCCAGTTGAGCTAGGTCTGTGTGACCTCCACGTGCTAGGGCTCAGGCAGATTTCGCAGCCACTGTTTAGAGCATTACCAGTTATTATGGCAGATGGAAAGAATGTGCTGAACGCAGACATTGAATCTTAAAAGCTTTTACTTAGCAGAAATGTGTGTTGCTTACAGGCACATTTCATTAGGTGGCCAGACCTAACACCCTGGGCAGACGAACTGTGTCCTGATATGGAATTGAAATAATCAGCATCTAACACTACTCAGTGATTTAACAAGAATACATCAGATCCATACATACTATCTATAAACTGATAGGCAAACTAAGTGAAAAATAGAAAATAAAAGCATGTTGCAGACTCTGTAAATACACTAACATTCATTGAAATGTACACTTACAATAAGTGAATTTTATGGTATGCAAATCATCTCAATAAAACTATTTGTAAACAACATTGTGGAACATGTAGGTATTACTTAATATTACATTTGGCTCATGTAACAGAACTCAACTACAGTAGCTTAACAAAAAGAGATTTTTTGCCTTGCATATGAAACAAAATGAAAAGGTATGAATATAGGCAGACTAGGGCTGGTCTAGCTGCTTGAGGAAGTCTTCAGGATCTAGGCTCATTCTAGTTTTCTGCTCATCCATTCAGAACATATAGCTTTTATCCTCACCTTTGAAGGATGGGTGCTTTATCTCCAGGCATTGAATCATCATCTCTGCAGGCAGCTTCAAGGGATGACAGCAAATGTTCTTTTCGCTGGGCACATTGCCAGTCCTGATAAAGTCGAGTTCGGTTGATAAGAAGGAGAGGGAGAATGGGAGAACAGATATTGGGTAGATCACTAGCTCTTCTTAGATCAGACCCTTTTCATTGATAATATAGCATGAACTTTATCCCATACCATTATTTTTTTCCTTTCAAATATGCGTTATGCTTTATTACACCATAATATAATTGTTGGAAAACTAGATGATTTCCAGTTTTCATCATCCTACATAATGCTGCAATTAACACTCTTACACAAAAATTCATCTAAATCTCATTGTTTCTTTAGTATCTTTTGGGGGATGATATCAAGTTTACAAAGAGTTCAAGGTGTTTTTTTTTTTTTCCTTCCACTTCCAGATTATTTGTAGCAAAACTTAAAAACCTTCTAACATTTGACAGTTACTTAAGGACCGAAACAGATCTTCCCTGATTTAAGAGACCACAAGAACTTTTAGTCCTGGACTAAAGACTGTTTTTCTCAGAAGCAACATTCAGAATAGAGCTTTGAGATGATCTCAGTCATGGTGTCACTTACCTTTGGTGGTGGTGATGGAAGGTTGCTGTGTAGTCTAACAGTAATGTCCATAGCACTGCTAGTGGGGCAAAGGGTACTGGTTGCAGTATTCATGGGTCGTGGGGGATGGAGGTAGTAGTGGTGTTGAAGGTGGTAGTGAAGGAGATGATGGAGATGATGATGGTTAAGTTTGAAGTGGCCAAGGTGGTAGTGAAGGAGATTGGTAGTGGTGGACAAAGTGGTGGAGATGGTAGCTGGAGTTGGTGAAGATATTCTGGGAACAAGATGATTATCACATTACTGATCACTGTCATTGTCACAGAATAATTTATAGGCCATTTCTTGTGCATTTTTCCACGTCCTCTCGGAGTCACTTCCTACCACGACCAGCCATTGTTACAGCAATCAGTTCTGGGTCGGCTTCCACACTTCACCAGGTGTAACCTGAGAGGGCTTTTTCCCAGATCAGATCCTTGCTACATTCTTCTTACCTCCTGTCCTGGGCTTCAGCTGCTGTAGTATGGGATGCTCATGGACCCAGGCTTGGCACTTGTGCATGCAGACTCTAGAAAAGCAGAGATGTTGACCCACAGAGGTATCCTTGACCAAACTGTGAGCCATCCAGACATGTATTTCATCAGGATCCTCCTGAGATTTCCACAGAATTGAGCTCCATTTTCCCATACTGGGGCCAACTCAGTAATACAGCTTCTTACTGACTTTCTTATCCCCTGCCTGACTCTACTCCTGCTTTTTATAGCTTCTTTTTGGATTGCTTCTCAAATTTACTACCTGACTATTGTCTTTGCTATAGGTTCTGCTTTTAAGGTAACCCAGTCTAAGGCAAACTGTAAGGCCAGGAAAGCTATTTCAAGAGACTACCAAGGTTGTTCTTCCATGGTTTAAAAATATTTTTTTTATTTATTCACGTATTGTAAATTTGATCCGTAGGGTCTTATCCTTCAAGAGACAACTAGTGAATCTCCAGTTCCTAATACAGTCTCTAAGGCTAAGTAGGTGCCCAGTAAAGCACCATAAATGAATAAAAAAATGAATTAAAAGTAGCCAATTTTAAATCCCAAGGGCAAGCTTACACATACATACACATTCCAATCAGGGATCGGTAAACACTTGTGAAACCAAATTAAATAGAAAATTATGGGGCACCTGGGTAGCTCAGTCTATTAAGCATCTAGCTTCTGGCTCAGGTCATGATCTCAGGGTTCTAAGATGGAGCTGGGAGTGGGCCTCCCTGCATAGTGGGGAGTCTGCTTCTCCCCCTGTCTCTCACTCTCTCTCTCATATACATAAATAAAATCTTTTAAAAATTAGAAAACTACTTGCTGAATCCAGAATTAGGATAGTGTTGCTGTAATATAAGAAATAATGCCATCAGCAAGAGCTGATTGATAGAATGACCAATCCACTATGAACTATAATGTACTTGTTTCGTGTACCCGTTTCTCTGAAAAACAAAACAAAACTATAGAAACCTACAATCTTCTTATTCTCAAATACTTTTTTTCTTTTTAACTCGATCAACCTATCATATGTTTTTACTCCCCAGTTTGGTAGTAATGTTAAAATTTTCAAGCTTAAATTGACCTCTTTAACCTTGGTTACATTTTAAGGGTGTCTTTGTTGGTCTCTGCATCATCATGAGATGACTCCAATTCCCAATGGAAAGTAAGCTATTGTAGGTTCATTCCTGCAGAAAGCTCATTTCATAGACCCTACATGGATTCTTGTATTTTGACATCAAGCTTACTGTTGGGTCCTCTCTAACTGATGATTTTAGTCTTCTAGCCCCATGGATCATCCTCTATTGAAGAGGATAAACTCCATCCCTTCCATTTTTTTACAGTTGCAGAACATGAAACCTGGGCAAGGTCCACTGGACCACCTACCCCACTACCACACACACAAACACAAATCTTGAGAAATCTTTTCTCAAATTAATAATCATTGCTGAGGTTACAGTTTTAAAATATTGATTCTTATATTTAGATTTAAATTCAACAAGTAAATTAAAACAAATTTAAAACACACATTTAGGCTGAGTTTTAGAACATATTTGTAATTAGCCACAAGACCACCTAGGACATATGGGACCACCAATAGCCCCAAGATCACAATTTGAGAACCATTTATCTGTACCACAGCAAATGCACATTCTGGCAGGGAATGAAGTGAAATAAATATGTTTCATATTTGTTAATTTAGCTTTCATCTTCTTTTTTAAAACAAACTCTTCTTTATCCTTCTTGATTGGGCTGCAAGGAGTCAGCTTTAACAATATCACTTGCTCTTGTTCTGAGAAAAGAAAAATCTAGAAAAAGAAGAAAAAGGCTAATCATGGCCTTAAAGGTCCAGCTTATACCTGATTAGTGAATCTGGTAGTAGTGAGTTAAGCATTGCAGGGAGCTGGCTGAGACAACTTAGTACATGTTTCTGAAGGTGAAAAGTTTTTCTCCAGAAGGTGCATGTGTTACTGTAGTTCACATACATTTGCTCATCCAAGGACACTGAAAATTTTCAAATGAGTTGTGGGTGGGACTGCCAGGTGCTGCTCTAACATTCATTCTGCTAAAGGTCTGGATTCTCCAGCACCATCTCCCCGATTCAGTTGGGTGCTGGCCTGTGACTAAGGTCTGAGCACTCAGATATATAATGCATGTTGTGTGTGAGTTCCAGGAAGTGTTGTTGAGAGGAGAAGGGAAGCAGGAGAACTTCCTGGTCATCTCTTCTTTCTGCTCACTGAGAGATGCCTGTAAAGATGACAAGGTGAAGAGATATGCTCCTGGAACTTAGATGTACTCAGGATGATGAAGCAGCAAGCCACGGGGAGCTGAGAACCACGGACACGGCCACTAAATGGGAATGAAACTTCTATCTGATTTAAACCACTGTTATTTGGGTTTTCCTGATCTGTGTGGTCAAACATAATCCTCACCGACACAGGACAGAAACCAAAAGACTAAGCTTGTCACGAGGAAACATACGGGAGCGTAGCTAGTGCTCCATCCCCGTTTCCTGCCTCTACCACCACGGAGTATCCAGAGGCTGGAGGAAGGGGCATCTTCTCAGGTCCTGATTTTGGGGGCACAATGCAATCTTTCCTTCTTTCTTTAGCTCACTGTCTTTTCTTGTAGGAGTCACTTTAACAGTAACACATCAGGATTTCTTTTCCTCCTCTTCCTTCCTTCTCCTCCTTCCTTTCTATCTCTTCCTCCCTCTCTCTCCTTCTAAATGTCCCTAGTATGTTTGGGAAATTCCCTTCTCTCTGAGTCTTGATGGGATGTAAAGAAATTTAAAAACACCAGTTTCTCATTTTCCGTGCTGCTCCAGTTATCATCTAGTCAGACGTACTCACGTGGGTACTAATGACACAAAGTAATGACACAAGGTCATTTTGGAACTAATGACACAAAGTAGGGATGAGAGCTTCTCTCTGGAGACAGTTGTAGGGATGGTAGCATCCTTCAAGGGCAGTGGTGGCAGGGAGCCAATGATGACAACTGTCAATGGCTTGAAGCCAACGACATCAAGGACCAGGTTGGACAAGTTGAGCTTATTACTCTTCACAGCAAGGGAGTATCTAAAAAGGGGGTTTGGGGTGGGAAAAGAGTATGAAAACCTTAGAGAACCATGGGATGTCTCAGTAACAGGGTGTTACATAGAGAGTATTATAGGATGTGGGGTTTTGATTGATAGCTTCAGGGAATGGGAAATAAGGGAGGGTTTACCCTACATAGAACACTGCCAGAACACCGGGGCAATTCTCTGACTCAGTATCTCAATCTTATCCATAGGGATGACTACTAATAGCCTACTATTACTGGTAAAATAAATAGGTGATTAACACTAATATTTTGTTATAAATATCATATATTGTATTCTTACAATAAAAGAAAACAAGCATGATTAAGAAAATCATAAGAAAGAGAAAATATATTTATGTACTGAACTGTATTTGTTAAAAAAGAAAGAAAGAAATCCTCATATAAGCAGATACACCCAATTCAAACCTGTATTGTTCCAGGGCCAACTGTACTGAGCATTAAAAATAATCGTACTAAGTATAAGAGATGACAATATCTTCTTTAATACCCACAACAACTGAGCTGGACGTCTGTTATCAGTGCACTGATCAGTGCAGTTATCTGTTATACACCTGAGAGGACTGGGGCTAGAGAGCTGAAGTCACTTGTCCCTTCTCATAAGGAAGAGACGTAGAGAAACTACTTTCAAGCCACATGCCCACATGTACAAGTGACCGCGGTAGTGCTAGGAGAACACTCGGCTTTATTTAACTTTCCGACCACGCTTCAAAGAATGCAGCCAGATGGCGAATCTCTGGGGCCCATGAGGAGCTCACTGGACACACAGGGGTAACTTGTGCTGAGAAAATGTGTACACTTGGTCTGTGCCAAGTTCATTGTTCCTTTGCATGCCAAGCCACGAGGAGAGGCCACCAAGTGTGAAGGGTACAGGGCCTGGCTTGGGAGGGAGGACCAAACTTTTAGAAACAGAAATGTGTTTCAAGTTTCAGGTTCCATTCACGAGACAATGAGCAAATCATAACATTAGGTTTTCTCCTGGATCCTCAAGGTGGGAACGGTTGTGGCAGAGGGTCAGAGAAAAATGGTCTTGAGACTGGCCTTGTAAAGGACAGCTAGACTCTCTCTTCAGGGGAAGAAGAGTGTTGTTACCCAAGCTTTTCTCCAGCACACCAGAAAAAGGATGCCCGGGAGGTGAGGGTCTTGGGATAAAAGTAGAGATGACTTCCATGTGGGGCACACTCTTGGCCTCGGCCAGCAACACACCATTGAAGGTGTGTAGACGCAGATGTGCCTGAGAGCTGCGAAGGCTAAATACTTACCTCGTGAATGCTTTCTCTGTTCAACATTCTTTCTTCCGCTGAGTATTTATACATTATGATGTCTCATACCGAACAACAACAGCTACTACCCTTCAGGACCTACTACAGAAGGAAAGCCTTATTCTAAGCAACTCTTGAAAACTGACTCAATCTTCAAAACTAATTCTTGACAGAGGGTACCATTATTACACCCATTTTACAGATGAGAAAACTGAGGCATGAAGAAGTCAAATACTTTGCCAGGTTCACCTGGCTCACAAGAAGGCAGAACCAGGCATTTAACCAAGGCATTCTGGCTCCAAAGTACATACTCCCAACACTGCCTTTTTTTTTTTTTTTCTTTAATGCTTTTTGTGGGACTCTAGGCATAAACTCAACAATAATGAAAACAATTTCCTTTCTGACAATTCAGGTTTGACTCAGCTTCCCCATCATGAAATGAGCATGATTTTTTGGTGATTACTTATACAATCCATCATGGGATTTTGAAAACATATTTAATGTTTGTATAGCACTTGGAGGCCCATTAAATGTGCAATAAAATGTAGACAAAGAAACATTCTTGGCATTGCTTATTGATGATGGCAGTGGAAGTTGAAGTTTTCTTTAAGGTTTTTACTATTCCAGTGATTCCTTCGTTGTAGTATTTCCTATGGCCCATTTTTCTAGCTTTCCCATGGAGAAGAAAATAAAATGGCTGAGTGAAACCTCCCACCTCCATCAAGTTAGCCACTCATAACTAACTTCCTTAATCAAAGGAACCCTCCTTTTTTGATTAATCATCTTTTTATAGTACACTTAAGAGGAAAAAGGATCAAATGAAAATATGAAGTTGGAGGCAGCACAAACTAATTCGATAATATTGCCATTACAACTGAGTAAAGAAATACATAGAGCTCCCCTGGAAATATTTTTCCTGTGAAAATTTATGCCTTTTCTAAAGGGTGTGTGCAAGGGGGTGTTTTTCTTCCTACGCTCTATGTGAATGTAATGAGTAAATGTTAGCTTTGTGCCTTTTTTGGCCCATTAAGAGTTATGCACCATGGCAATTTACAAACAAGAGGGTGAACAGGTAGGCAGGGCCAGAAGAGGTCTGCTGAATCAGGAGAACACGGAAACGATTTCTGAAACATAAGCTGGGAGCTGAAATTGTCGAGTCACCCTTGACGGGAATGCGGTCACCCCCGAAGCAGCCACAGTCCAGTCTTGTTGGGTTGGCCATTATCTATCATGATGGGGGGCCATGGATTCATCCACCATTTGCAACAAAGGACTCCAATATTTTTCAGGAGTTAAAGCACTTTTCACTGGCTGCTCCAGGGTAACTCATTGATGTGAGAGCCAAGTGTGTAAACGACCTCCTGAAAGAACTGGCAGGCGTGAAGAACATTGAGCCCCAAAGCACGAGTTGTTTGCGAGGCGCTCCTCCAGCTGAAGCCTGGGGAGGGGAGGCCAGCGAGCAGGGAGGCAGGCAGAGGTGGGCGGCTGTCTGCGGGCGAGGGGGAAATGTTTATATAGAACGAGTTAAAAGGCGGACAAGAGACCGATCTTGGTGTGGGGCTGCTGTGGGGTAAATTTGGGAGGTGCCCACTTGGCTCCCAAGAGAAAAAGAGAGAGGGTAAAGCCAGCAGCATTTCAACCTAAAAGCATCTTTCCCACTTGGGGTTAACATCTTTGCTTCTTTGCAAAGGAGGCACTAGCTCTCCTGCCCCAAATTCCCCTGGGCACAAGGAGTGCAGAAAGTTTTACTTGGTAGGTAAGTTGTTTTTATGCGAAACCATTTTGGCCAAGGTGGGGATTTTTCACTTGGGTGTCAGTGGTGCCCTTCTGATGTTTCTAGAACTTAGCAAATGTACAGTTTGAACAGTTATTTTAAGTAAAAACGTCAATTTCTTCATAGAGTCAGGCACTCTAAGTTCTGTGTGTGAGACAAATTCTTAGATTTTCCAGTGTTGAGAAAACCTTTACCTTGCTTCACACAGTTCTCAAGTTGAGTTATGACCCTGACATCCCTCCACTCTTTCAAGTACACCATGGAGGTCACTGAAAAATAACTGAAGAGGAGAAAATGTCATTTTCTATCTCGTGGGGGTGGGGAGAAGATACCACAGATTCTTTCAAGGTGGGATTTCCTCTGGCAACTGAACTTAACGTCCATTTCTCTTTGAGACCTGGTGACCTTGCTAGGAACACTCCATTGAGGGGGTTACTTCTTCAACACCCTATGCCTTAAACCTGTATCAAAGCTCTTTCCACCTCTGTCCTCTGTGAACCACTATACTTTTATGAGCACTGGACTGACCAGAAAAAATTGATATATGAAATCCCTTGTCTGAATCCTTTCTATTTTGCCCCTCTGGTTTTTTGGTGACCTCTTTTGTTCAACTCCGAATGCCTTAGGTGGTCTCTCGATCTAACTTTCTTGTATATCTCTTTTCACTTGCTTCCAAAGCTGTTCAGTCACCTTTAACCGATTGCTTGGCTTTCTTGGGACTTGAGGTGTCAAGCAGTCTCTGCTTCTTTTCCCTGGTGACTAAGACTGATGCATGGTCAGAAATGGTTCTAAAGCAACAACTCAGACTACAGCTCAGATGAGACCCTCTCAACTCCCTCCAGACCCTCAGGTGAGGGCAAATGTAATCTGTCCCTTACTATATACTTTTTTGTGTGTTACTTGACGCATTTCCCATTTTCTTTCTTCAGAGCCTGATTGTCCACTTTGCCATTAGATGTCTAACCTTGTCCTCTGAAGTGAGGAGAAGTAATGCGTGCCCTTCGTACAAATTTCATATACCTCTGAGGCATATAGAAGGAGAACACAAAAGTTCTTTTCACCAGTTTGAATACCAGTGTAGATTGGTAGATATCATTTTTCTTATGCACTTATTTGCGGAAATGGGTAAGGAATAAACAAACAGCAATACTGCATTTTAACTCTCCAATCCAAGCTAACCTCGAAAGATTTGAGGGGGTTCCAGAGCTGGTTCATTAGACTGTTAAACAAAAAATCAGTAATGTCATCTTTGACTACCTGTTGAGCTTCTTTACTTTTGGTTAAGAAAAATCTGCTTTTGCTATTCCTTCTGGAATCTCTTGGATCCAGTCTCTTCCAAGCTCATCCTTGGTTATCTCTGATCTTTCCCCACCATAGCTTACTGCCATTGTTTGTTGGTTGGATGCTGGAACTGGAGACCTATGCCTTCCACACAGTAGTAGGCAAGCTCATAAGATGAAAACTCACAGAATGAAAATAGACTCTGTATGGGAAAGTGGTGCTCTGCCTTGGTCTTCACCATTGCTACTATAACTTCTTGTTTATTTTCTCTTTTTGTTTTGAGCCCCCCTTTGTAGATGCTATTCGTCATGAACACACACTCTTGAATTGTACTTGGACTGTACTCAGATCCCTTGTTAAGTGACCTTCACCCCTGCCTTCCTTTATAATTGCCAAATCTAAGTTTTAACATGACACCCTCAATCAATCACTGGTATCTACATAGTGATAATTTCCCCAATTGCCTCTTCAAAACACCATAATCTGTAAGGAAATGGAACTGGTTGTTCACATGACACTACAAACAGTATTCAGAACCTTTGGCTGTATTACACGTATATGACTGAGTTTGATCTTGGCCGTGTCATAATTACAGTGAGAATGCTTCAGAGGAAGGAAACGTATTCTTTGTCTTCATTGTATCAGTGAGGATAGACCAGGTTCTGCTGCAGTTACAAACAAGCCCCAATCTCAGGGGCTCAGATAAACAAAGGTTTAGATCTTGCTTATGCTCCACGTCCATCTGGCACCACATCTAGGGGCTCTGCTCCACATTATCTAAGGAAATCTACTATATTTGCTCTCCAGACACTTGCTTCAGCTGTGATATCTTCCTGAAAAGCTGCAGAGTGCGCATTGTTGCAATGAGTCTTCTTGGAGATTTTGCAGTTAGACTCCTAATTAGCTCACATTATCTTATCTTTGCAAAGCTGTTGCCCACCCTTCTGTCCTTTGGGGTTCCCTAGCTTAGCAGTCATTTTATTAACCTTTTTAAAGTAAACACAGTTGCAGGAAAAAACAACACACTCCTTACTTTGTCAGAGTCTTAAGAACTTCCAGGGGAAGTCTAGACCTTTCTTTTTCCCATATTTTTCTCTATCTGGTTCATTAAATTTATGAAATATTCTGACATCATCACAATTTTTGCTTTTCACTTTCTTAAGCCTATAGGTACTTTCTTATTATTTCTTCTCAGGTGGAGGGACATGTTTTGTTTTAATTTCTCGACATTCTTATTCTAACTTCAACACGGTTTTCTGTGTCCTCTGTATTATTCCATGGAAGAATATTTAGCTTCTCTAAAATCTTTGACACTTAGGTTTTCTTCAAGTGAGTGGCTTTCATTTCCTGATTCTATTGTTTGTTTTTAGTCCTTTCTTCATGATCGTTGTCTTTTTTTTTTTAAAAACAATCTATCCCAGCTTTATAGACTATCCTATTTCTCCCTGCTTGTTGCATGTCATGTAAAAATGTCATGCATCATAAAAAGAATGACACATAACCAGCATCATATGTGTGTATCTACATAAATACATATGCAAATATTTATATGTACCCCTGACATTCTCAAAGATCATCACACATATCGGGCATGTTGTTTTCACCTAGAGAAATATTTGGACTATTACTTTAAGTGTAAATGTTTCTTCTACTACTTACTGTCTATAGTTATACCTCTAATTCTCTGAGACAGAACTTCTAGTTTGGTGATATATAACTTTTGCAAAAACTGCCATCAATGTATTCATTATCTAGTGGGGAACCAAAGACAGAATGTCTCTCCCTAGGAACTTAGATACTCTGTGTCTTGTTATTGACCTAATAGTATCAGGTCAACTTTTAATTCCTTCCCAGTCCATTCACAGGAGTTTATTCCTCTGCCTGGGGACATAGATGGGGTAATATAACTCAAACACAGTTATGCCCTGTATGTGCTTTATTTCTTAATTCTATACACGTTTAAAAGGTACCAAGACAGAACGATATATGGGGCTAAAGCTGTTTCCATATCTCCATCAACACATAATGTCCCCCTACGTAATGTGTAGAGTATGTCGTGGTGTGTGGGTATGTGTCTGGTTTCATTGGGAAGTGCCTGAGAACACCCTACAGAGACCAGCTGCGCAGCAGTAGCTTTTGCTCTAATGGCTAGAAGGATCCTTGTAAATGGTGCCCCGTTGGAGGTGAGTGGATGGGGGTGTCAAGAGAGGCACGAGTCTTCAGGGTGCTTCTCTTCTTTTATCATCATCATTCATCAACGCCGCTGTGTCACACAGAACATTTTCCACCCCTTCTTTTGCCCCTGGGTTCTGGTACAGCTCAGCAGCAGCAACCTGTTGATTCTGGACTGCTAAGTACTCCTGGCTGGCATACGAGGCTGCAGGGTGACTTAACTGTGGGAGACAGACGGAATTGTTTCCAATGTACACCTAAGGAGGCCCTCAGCAAAGCAAACATTGATTTTGGAGGAGTATTTTTTTTTCTCTCTATTTGCTTGCTGCCAGGGTCCTCTAAATAGGGTTCCTATTTTTCCCCCCTGTTAATATTAACCCATTTAAAGACTGGATGATATAGCTCGGGCCAGTAGGTCTTGCAGGATGCTGGAAGATGCCATCACCTTCTAAACAGAGTAACTCTTAGCGAGGATTCAGTAGGTGGTTGGACATGAACTAAAACCTTGGAGGCAGCCCCGAGTGCCTGGGTGGCCTCTGGTTTACTGCTGGTTCACTGGGTTCCTCCTGCCTCAATGGGCCAACTCCCAGTATTATAAATCATATAGATGTGAACTTCTTCCTGAAGTGACTTGTTTGCTTTATTTATTTGGAAAATTTCGGTAACTGCTTTCTCAACGGCCAGGCTGTTGAACTTGCCATAACTGAGGCTTACTCAAGAATGTTTAGTCTTAACACTGTGTGGTTTCCTTCAGGGACTCCTGAGCCACATTTTGAAGAGAGACGTGCTGGTACTGAAGTATGGTGGATCCACTTCCAGGTAACTCAGGGGCACCTCAGAACACCTTCAGTTTTGAGACGGAGTGGGTGGCGATGGTGAAGCGGGCCCTCTCCCTAAACAAACCAGGCTCACACAGCCATAAACATACCCACGCCCACATACACCTTGATGTTTCAGGGGTTGAATATGCAAAAAAGGGAATGCAGTTCTAGATGGGAGTTTCAGGGTAATTTTTAATAATTTTAATGTAGAGATTATCAGGTAAGTCTCCCTCCTGCAGTAAACCTCTTCCACTTCCTCTCGGTATATTGCCTGTCTGAAAAAGCATATTTGAATAAAAGAAAATAAGTGCCTTACAATGAATAAAATCATTCATTGGTAGCAGTGATGTGAGTTTACATTTGGGCCTCCCAAGCCAAACTGTCAGAAAAGACCACATTATTCTTTGTAATTTGCCAAACAGCTTTCTGGTAGAGAGCAAAGTAAGACGGGGCGGGGGGTGGAAATGGGGAGGGGGTTCCTACTTAAGGATATGTCTCAAATGCAGAGGCTACCTATATGGCTTCTATATCTTGGAGAAGGAAATTTTGGCACATCTTTAAGTCCGAGAAAAATTTCCTCTAGCTTTTTAAACTAAAGCATTGGTGTAACCTAAGCAGGAAAATGTAGTTGGTTTTTAACTTCATGTGGATGTATAGTGACATTTTCTGTGCCTGGATTTTGGAACTTTTCCGTATACTACATTGCATTAGGAAAAAAAAGGGCAGGGGGAGGGATGCACTGTTCAAGAAATGTGGTGCTCACAGTGCATGGGAAAGGCGATATTTTCCAAGATTGTTGCATCCCTTCTGTTAGCTTTTATGGTTAAGGGTAAGGGGGCCACTGATGCTCCCTTCGTCACACCCACCCCTCAGTAGCCCTAACAGCCTGAAATTTTTAGATGGTCTGTTTATATGATACTGTCAAAGGCGGAGCTTATATTCTGTGCTTATATTCCTTCCCTATCTCTTTAAAAAATGTGTGTTGCTGTCCCAAACCCCATGTTCTAACGACCCAGGGCAGAATATGGAGAGAATTAGAAATGCTAACTTTATGATTTATCAAGGGCTCCTGAGTTCCTTCGGGGTAGAGTGTGTTGTGCAGTATAATTATTGTTTTGAATGTACATCAGAAGAAAACGAGGAGGCAGGATGAGGCAGATGGAATGAAGATTAAAAAAAAAAAAAAAAAAGACTGAAAGGATTGCAGCAAAGGTGGCCGGTCCATCAAGTGGAATGGCCTCTGTTGTCTTGACCCGCTCAGTGTAGACCCACAGGTGCCTCGAGGGAAAAGCGAAATTTCCCTACTTGCACGGTCCCTTGGATTTCTATGTATACAAGCATTTGCCTGAAGGTAGGATTTTCTTTCGGAAGGTGGCTGCACTTTTCCAATCTTCCAACTGCTAAGAGCATGACTAGGGAGTTACAAAGAGGAGAAACAGGCTCTTAAATGGAATGGTTCCTCAGCGGAGACAGAGCTGTAAACCAAAAATATGAACACATCTGTTCTTGCTATAAAAAGAGATCTCAAAACACTGTAGGACAGTGCTAGTCAAACCTTATTGTGCACAAGGAGCATTTGGAAAGCTTGCTGAATGCAGAGTCCTAGGTTCTACCCTTGAGTTTCTCATTCTGAAGGTCAGAAGTTGGGCCTGAGATTTTGCTTTTCCTATAAGCATCCCGGTGAGAGTAATTGCCACTGTGGTTCCCTGGACCACACTCTGAAGAGCACTTCCGTAAAACATTGCTTCTGTTCGAGAAAATGGAAAGAGGGGTGAAGTAGGATGGAGGTACACCGACAGTAGGAGTTGGGTGGCTATTTATTTAGGTGAGTAACTCAGGCTTGCACCATGGTAAAAAAGATTGGTAGAGGAACCAGATTTTAGCCCAATAAATGTCCGAGGCTGGAAGGTCTTCAAATGCATTGCCCTGCAGGGTGCTTGTGCTTGGGGGATGCTAGGTGAGCACTGAATTAGAATTTAAATAGACTGCACCCTCCCTGTGCTCTTCTGCAGCCTGAATGGGAACCTTTCTGAGGTGCCCCAGCAATAACGGGTATGTTGGCTACACGATTGCTTGTGAACTAGGGCACCACGTGATAGCCAGAAGCAAGAGCGACTACGATGACCTCTAGCTCTCTCCATGCCTTGCCTTGTTTTTGGAAGCAGAATTATGTGCATGGAGTAAGCCCTAAAGTTTGTAGATGATTTGGAAATGGGTGGGAAAAGGAAAAGTCTTGGAGGAGAGACTTTTCCTGCTAATAAAATTGGGGGTGGGGAGAAGGGAGAACTATTAGCTGGAATTCAATATGAGCTCATCAGTACCAAGTTTGCAGAGTGTAATATAGTGATTTTGGAAGAGAGATGTCAATCAAATGGGAGAATGGTCACCATAAAAGAAAAGAATCAAGAGGCAAACATGGGTATAGTATCTTCAGCAGTGTCTATAGGAGAAAGTGTGCTCTGATTTACAAACAAGAATATTTGCTGCTTCTGGAAATTCGTTTTCCTAGCATAGGATGAAGTCATTGAGCTCGATAATGCCTGCCATCCTAATCACCCAGCTCAGTCCTTGGGCCCAGACAGCATACTCATCAGCAGGGTTGTCAACACCACAGAAAACCTCCTGATATTTTTTTGTTGCAATTGCATTAAACCTATAGATCAATATGGGGGAGAATCCACATCTTACCAACATTGAATCTTTCAGTCCATTAACATGGCATATTCCTCTATTTGTTAAATCCTTTCATTTTCCTCAGTAATATTTAGTAGTTCGAGCAGTTTTAAGATTTTTCCATTTTTTATTAGATTTGTTGTAGGTATTTGATGTATTCTGATGCTCCTATAAATAGAAGTTCTTTGAAATTTAATTTTCCAAGTGTTTTGTTTTTGTTTCTGTTTTTACTTGTGTACAGAAATACAGTTGATTCGGGTCATTTAAGAATCTGATTCCATGTTTTGATGTTTGACTTCTGAGTTCTTATAAGACCCAGCTTCCTTTGTCCCTTCTGCTCCATATCTAGACATAATTGATAAGAAAATCCAAATGAATTCTCTCCTTCAGGACATGTGGGAAAATACAAACTTGGCAAATTCCTAGCCCTCCCTCGGGAACTTGTCCCTGGTCCTGATCCCTTGCCACTGGAAAGGCCTAACCCACTCTCTCTGCTCCACTGGAGCCTGCTTGGACCTGTTTGTACCCTTCCTGCTCTCACTAGGAGTTCCTTGTGCTAACAATAAACTTTCTTTTAAATTCTCTAGGTCTCTGGAATGTCAACAGCATCAACATCCTACCTCTTAATTGGGAAGGGTTATAGCCTACCTCTGTGGGGTAAACACAAAACAGAATGTTTACCTTATCCAGCAGCCTTCCTAAATTCACTTAGAATTTCTAATCATTTGTAAATCATTTTGAACTTTCTAATCATATAATTACATCATCTGTGAGTAATAACAATTTACTAGTTATTTTTTCAAACTTTTATTCTCAAAAAACATTTTTTACTGCTTCTTTGAACTAGTCAGGACTTCCAGTATCAAATACAACTGGTGGTTGTGGAAATCTTGTCTTCCTGCCGTTCTCAGGGGTTAGGGGATGGATGGAATGGTCAATATTTTACCGTATTATGTTGGCCATTAAGATTTTACTTTGTAGATACCTTTTATCAGATTAACAAAAATCTTGGCTACTTCTAGCATGTTGAGTATTTTTCTCTTAAATAATAAATGTGTGTTGAATATGATCAAATACGTTTTCTGTGTTTGTTGAAGTAAGCACATGGTTTATCTCCCTTGTTCATTGATTAGGTGAATTATATTGGTTATTTTCAGGGTAACTTCATTTGGTTCTAGTGTATCATCCTTTTTATATAAAACTCGATTCTGTTGGCTAAGGTTTTATTTAATATATTCATATTTGTATTCATAATAAATATTGGCCCATATTTTCCTTTCTTAGTTATTTTCACGTTTTAGTGTCAGAGTTTTGCTGGGTCATAAAACGAGTTGGGAGTTGGTGAATTGCTTGTTTTTTCTATTCTATGGAAGAACTTATGTAAGATTGGCATTATTTCTTCTTTCACTCGTAGGAAGACTATACCAGTAAAATCATCTACATCTAGAGTTTCGAATGTCATCCTTGCACAGGAGCCATAATCTTCTCTGTATCTTTCTAATTTTAGTATGTGTGCTGCCAAAGTGAGCATTACATCTAGAGTTTTGATGAGAAAATTTTTTCAAAATGGATTTGATTTTTTTTTTTTTTTTAAGGATGTAGGCATGTACAGATGCTCCATTTTTTTCAGGGTAATTTTTTGATAAATCGTGTTTTCCAAGAATCTGTACACTGTATTTTTCAATTTTATTGGCATAAAGTTGATCATAATGTGCTGTTATTATCCTTTTGGTGTGTGTGGGGGATCTGTATAGATGCTCTCTGATTTTTCCTCATATTAGTCATTTGTGTTCTATTTCTCTTGTAAGTGTCGATCGGTGTTTTTAATGTGTCCAAAGAATCAAAGCTAAAGCGTTGTTAATTTTTCTATTTTATTGATTTCACCAATTATTTGTTTCTTAAAGATTCTGTTTATTCATTTGACAGAGAGAGAGCAAGAGTGCACAAGCAGGAAGCGCAGCTGGCAGAGGAGAGGGAGAATCAGGCTTCCTGCTGAGCAGAGATTTTCCCCATGTGGGACTCTATTCCAGAACCCTGCGATCATTACCTGACCTGAGAACAGACGTTTAACTGACTGAACCACCCAGGTGCCCATCACCACTTATTTTATTACTTTTGTCCCATTTCCTTTGTTCAATTTGTTTCCCCTTTCCAGATTCTTAAGTTAGAAGTATAGGTCATTGATTTTAAATCTCTTTTTCTTTTCTAATATCTGTATTTAAATCAATATATATCCCTCTAAACATTGTTTTTGCTGCATCCCACCAATCTTGATATGTTGTTTTTTATTATCATTCTAATTTCTAATTTGCCTTGTGATTTCCTCTTAAGCATATGGGCCTAATTTCCAAGCGTTTAAAGGTTTTTCTTGTTATCTTTAATTCCATTCCATAATTTAATTCTATGTTGGTCATGGGATATACACTTATGATTTCAGTTCTTTGAAATTTATTAAGCTTTGCTTTATGACCCAGAATAAACTTTAAAATAAGTCTCATTTTTGTATTTATTTCTTCAGTTATTGAATGTGATATTCTTTTTTTTTTTTAAAGATTTTATTTATTTGACAGAGAGAGAGAAATCACAAGTAGGCAGAGAGGCAGGCAGAGAGAGAAGGGGGAGGAAGCAGGCGCCTGCGGAGCAGAGAGCCCGACGCGGGGCTCGATACCAGGACCCTGAGATCATAACCCGAGCCGAAGGCAGAGGCTTTAACCCACTGAGCCACCCAGGTGCCCCTGAATGTGATATTCTTGATCTGTGAATTAAGTCAAATTGGTTCATATCTTTTATAGTCTCACTGATTTGTGTGTGTGTGTGTTTTATTAGCTCTTGAGATGGCATCAAGAACTGTCAGTGGTCTGAGAATTTATTCTATTTGCAGTCTAAGAAGTTAGTTGGCCACAGTTGCATGCATAGCTTTATGATTATTTGAATTTCTTTTTATGTAAACTGCTTGTACATACCCTCTGCTTCTTCCTTATTGTTTGATTTTTCTTCAGGAGAGTGTTGGTATCCCTAAATTTTACCATGCAGGACCAGCAAAGATCTCCACTTATTTGGATTGATAGTGTTCTTCAATAATTTTATTAAAACTTTCCTTCAAAAGGTTTCGCATATGTTTATTAGATTTGTTCCTGGGACTATTATATTTTTGTTCCTAAAATAAATTTTTTCTACCTAATTTTCTATTGTTATTACTGGTTTTAGTTATGCTGTATATTTTTATGTGTTGATAATTTATCTTGAAACTGTTCTGATTACTCATATAAATTCTATTTTTATGTAGATATCATCAACAAAGAAGAATTATTTTATCTTTCCTTTCAAATTATGATGGCTTTTTAAAAACAGCATAATGTTGGGACACCTAGATGGTTCAGTAGTTTAAACTTCTGCCTCTTGATTTTGGCTGTGGTCATCATCTCAGGGTCCTGAGATCGAGCCCCACGTTGGGTTCCACACTCAGTGGGGAGTCCCAGATTCTGTCTTTCCCTCTGCACCCATCGCCTGCCTGTGCTCTCTCTCTCCCTAAAATAAACAAGTAAATCTTTAAAAAAAAATAACATAATGTTAAAAAGAAGCCATAATAGCAGACATTCTCATTCCTGATATAGTACAATTCTAAAGTTTATCATTTTAAGTGAAGGAAAAAGGAAGGTCGAAGGAAATTCCATTCTATTTTTAGTGTGCAAAGCGTTTTTATTATGAATGCTTACCTGACTATTTCCTCCATTTATTGAAGAATATATATGTTGAGAGATCATATGTCTTATCCCCTTCATTTCTGCTAATATAGTGAATGATAATATTAGATATTCTGATGTTGAATTATGTAGGCATCATTGGATAAACCCTACTAGATTAAAGTGTATTCTTTATATACTGTCAAAATCAGGTTTTTAGTATATTATTCAGTATCTGTACTTCTATGTTCATAAATGAATTAATCCACTTTCTTTTCTTGGGCTCCTCATGTCTGCATTTGGCATGAAGTTTATTTTAATTTTATAAATAAATTAATAGTTTTTCCAATGTTTCTATTTTTTGAAACAAATTTATGATATGGGGATTACCTCTTTCTTTAAAGTTTGTTCAAAGTCACCTTTGAAGTTATTTAGGGATGATTCCCTTGTGAAAAGGTGGCTTTTAATTTCTTTTTTTTTTAAGATTTTATTTTTATTTATTTATCACAGAGAAAGAGAGAGAGAGCATAAGCAGGGGAGTGGCCGAGGGAGAGGAAGAAGCACCGTCCCCACAGAGCAGCGAGCCCTATGCAGGACTGGATCCCGACTTTTAATCTCTTTAGTGTGTTTTGGCTTATTGGATTTTATATTTCTTAAATCAGTTTTGGAAACCCATCCTTTCATCTAAGTTTTGACATAATTTTTTTTCATGGTATCTCTTATGATTTTTGAAACCTGTTTTCTCTTAGACATATTTCTAAATGCATTTTTATTCTATATTTTTAAAAAAGAAGGACACATACATCCTTAATAGATATCACTCAGTTCAACCACTCATTTTCCTCATTTTTCTGCAATCCAGGTCAAAACTCTCATAATCATTTAATCTTCTAATTGACATATTTACAAGAAAGACTGAGTATAATTTGATGATGTACATTAATCATAGTTTTATGATAATCATCCCCTTAAATGTAAATACAGGATTCCTTCAACTGAATAGTATAGTCTTGTCAAATTTAGAGGATACTGCTACGACACCATATAATCACATTTTCATAAAACAGGTCCCACACAATCTGTTAGTTATAATTAATTGGACTGTAAACTACACGGAAATGAGACAAGATCTGGAAAGTGAAAGATGAGAGTGATAAGGCAATGCTAAGGGCCAGCTAGATATGTAAACAAAATGAGCAGTCTGAGGAAAAAAAGTGACATCTTCTCAATTAGCAGGCATAAACATGTCAAAATTAACTCTGGAATCTGTTTTGATAAAAAACCACTATAAACCAATATGACTAAGTTAGCAGATATTTAAACAATTTGCTCCTTGGCCAAAAGGGATGCTGCTTTCTTTCTCTGACCACCAAAGATATAATGTTCAAACATTTTCATAACAACAAAATGGCTGTTTTTTCTTAGACATTTCATACCACTGTCCACATTATCTAAGAAGATAATTTCCGGGGTACTCTTTTCCTTCAACGTCAAGACAGGGTAATCTGTTCATTTGAAAATTATGACTTGATCTCATCAAGATTCCTAATCTGAAAAATGTCATCAATTATTTTGGCCCTTATACAATAACTTAGAGTACATGGAACTTATTTGCTTGTCATCTCTGAGAATTCCCTGAATTGCTCATACATTATTTGATAGCACATGAAAACATGTTAGTGAAAATGAGTTAGAAAGCTTCTTTTGTAACACTTTGGGATATAAATCATCAAAGCAAAGTGGGGTTTGCATTAGATGACTTCTGAGGTCATTTCCTGCTTTAATAGTCTATGATTTTATGATTCTAACAGGAAATGAACCCTGATTCACTTTTAAAGGGAAAGGGCAGAGGGAATCGTCCCATCATTTTCTACCTGGTGACTAAGCTTTTAATTTAATAGTCACACTTTTATTTTCAAAGGAAGTATAGTTTATGGGATGCCTGGTGGCTCAGTTGGTTAGGCGGCTGCCTTTGGCTCAGGTCATGATCCCAGCGTCCAGGGATCGAGTCCCACATCGGGCTCCTTGCTCCGCAGGGAGCCTGCTTCTCCCTCTGCCTCTGCCTGCCTCTCTGTCTGCCTGTGCTCACTCTCTCTCTGACAAATAAATAAATAAAATGTGTCTCTGCAGTTCAACTATCTAAGCCTCATGTTGCTCATTGTGTTTGGAATTCCATGTCTGTGTGGGTTCCCTGTGCATATGCCTATTAACTTTCATTTTCTTCTGTTATTTTTCTCATGTCAGTCTGATTCTAAGGGCAACTAGAAGGACCAAAGAGTAGAGGAAGATTTTCCTCTCTGACAAAAGCATTGTATTTACCACTGGAGTCAGGTTTGGATTTATCTTCTGTACAGAGATACTTCTGGCTTCTTGGGTTAACACTGAATTAAGAATCTTTCACGTGTACATGTTGATACATTCAGCATGAGGTAAAATCGTATATTTTTGCCCCTTTTCTAAAAAAACCTTTAGAATTCATTTCCGCACATATTCTTCAGTTTTCCTTTTGATATAAATGAGTAAACCTTTACAGTTCTTTTATAGACCATCCTTCCCTTCCAATATTGACTTTCCAGTTAGTCCTCTGAAGAATGCTGAGGTCTGAGTCTCAGTTAAGGCGTGGAGGCCATGACAGATGGAGAGACAAGGCTCTAAGAGAAGTGGCATTCTCTCGCAAATAACTCTCTCCAGTGAGATCAGTCCATTTCTTCTAGCTGGGAAGGATTCATTTCATTAGACAGAATGAGGGAGCCTCAGTGGATTCAGGGGTTGGAGACATTCTCTATCTTCGGTATTTGACAAAAGTTGAGAATTCTATTTCTTGGGGTTTTGCTTTTTCCCAGTCAATGTCTTAACTTTCACAACTTTCAAATAGGAGATGGATTAAACCTTCATTGCTAATTTAGGTGTTTGAAAGTTTGATTTTTTACTTTGATTTTTGACTACCTCTATATTGTGGCCATTAAAGATAGATTTGTTAGGACCGTTGTATAAACTTCCTAATTCTCTGGTCATTCTTGAGATTAGAATTTAAAACCCTAATTCCATAATAAAAAGTGTTCACTGGGGTTTTAGGAGGTGACCATTCCATCCCACAGTCCTTGTGTTTCGCATGTCATAGGTAGTATTTAAAGGCAGTCAGTCACCACTTGATCTGCCAACACCACCACACCTTCAATCAGCATTTTATTCCAAGTGAACACAGATAATAATTTAAGTTTCCTTAGATTATCAGTATCCTATCCTTTAATGCTACCCAGGTTGTCACTGCTCAAAACCAACAAATGAAATGTAAACAATCTCAAATTCTCAACCTTGAAAATCTGTTGTCCCTAGCCACTTCTGTGGAACCAAATACTAGGTCTGTCAAGCTTCAGTTGCAGATAACAGAAATCTCTCTACCTAGTTTAAGAAAAAGGGATATAATTCAGGAAGTTAGATGCTCTAAAAGAATTCGATGATCTTGGGGCACCTGGTGTCTCAGTTGTTAAGCACCGGCCTTTATCTCTGGTCATGATCCCAGGGTCCTGGGATAGAGCCCCACATTGGGCAGCCTGCTCAGCGGGAACCCAGCTCCTCCCTCTGCCACTTCCCCTGCTTGTATCCCTCTCTCGCTGTGTCTTTCTCTGTTAAATAAATAAATAAATAAATAAACTCTTAAAGAAAATTGGATGATCTAGAAAACCAGTCTTAGGCTTGGCTTCTATAAAGGACTCCCAGAAGAGCAGTGCACTACTGGCCTACCAAGAGGTCTGGTATCTCTGCCATGGTTAATTAGTTGGGAAATCAAGAATCTGCCACCATAATGGTTGCTTCAGGACTTCACTATGGCACCCATGATTCATCCAAGCAATCAGATGATCCATATCTTGCTCCTCAATATGGTGATCAGGTACTGGGCAGAAAATGTGAATATAGTCATCACTGGGCTTGCAGATATAAGGAGCACCACTTTCTACCTTCCTGTAATGTATCTTCAACTTATATCCATGTTAATACTTTTAAGCCTGTGGCATTTTTTAGAATTAGTGTAGAGCAATAGATCAAAGTTTATTTAACTATTCCCATATGATGGACACTTAGGTTGTTATTTTTCAGTAATATAAACAATGCAGCAATGAATGTCTTGATTCAGCCTCCTTAGGCACACACTGAGAGTTTTTATCCAGTAAAGAAAGAAATAAGTACAATTTCTGAATCATAGGGCAGGCTTATCTTCAGTTTTAATAGATACTATTGAATTGTTAAATTGTTTTCCTGAGTGGCAATACCAATTTACGCTCTCACCCATAATGTCTAGCAATACCTACACAAATTTTGTAAATCCATTTCTGGAGGTTTCACTTTCTTGCCAATATTTGATTTAAACTCTTGCCAGCATTTGGTATTATCAAACTTTGTTTAAATTGCCTAATTTCACGGGTAAAATATTCTACTGTATCATTTGAATTTGTATATTCTTGATTATATGTGAGGTTGAGCATCTTTTTACTTATTTAACATTTTAATTTCATCTTTGACTTTCCCACATTTACATCTTTTTCTCATTTTGGGGGGGGTTGATTTTCTTTCTTTCCCCTTGATTTGATTTTCCCTCAAACAATCTGGACACTATTTATGCTTTTTAATTTGTATAATTTATTTACCCTGAGGTCATAAACATATTCTTCCGTATTTCCTCAATCTATTTTTGTAGCTTTGTTTTTCTATTTTGACTATTAATTTGTAAATCATTTATTAAATAATCCATTTTGACTTCAAAGGCTACTTTAATCATAAATTAAACTTTTATATATACATGATTTTTGCCTTCCTTTTTAGTTTATTCCACTGATTGCAAAATTATAAATCTGTATTAATTTTTATAGCTTTAAAATAAGCTTTTGTATCTGGGAAATTAAATATTTTCTCTTCTTAGACTTTTTAGAATTATCTTAGCAATTTTATTCTTTTTTTTTTTTAATAGCAGTAAGTCTTTATTTTCATACAAGGTGCCACTGCAGGTAACCATCAGAGAACACACTGCTGTTTACAGATTCACAGAACTGAACAAAAGTGTTTTAGCTTGCTGCCTTACTGTACATAGCAAACTGGTGAACAATTTCAGATACTACAGTTAGGAAATAAAATGGGTTAACACCGTTTGTGGATAGGTTTATGAATCACTCATCAGTGTTACAGGCTATCTTCACCTGAAAGCAGACTCACAATCACTCTGGCAGTGTCTGGACAATTCTAAATAAAATGCAGGTCTAGTGAAAGGTACGATGCTCAAGAGAGAGAGAGATAGCCTGTCCCATTTTGAAGGGAGACTGAGGTAGAGCCACACTGGCACATTTTTAGAGTCGATACAGCCATTTTAATTAGCTTGACTTTCCTTTACCACACATGCTGGCCATCAGCAAGAATTTCCAACACATGAGCTGAATAATGAATAAACCAAGATTAGAAAGCAGAATGCTGTCCACGTAACAGAATTGCTACTTCACAACTTTTGCCCAGTTCTCACCTGTTGTCCTGCAAAATCCCCTCATCTGACAGATTCTAGCAAAGCCCGTAGCAACTGTTATGGACCTTTCCTAACCCAGCTCCAGATACTAAGTATCAGAAACAAGTGCCTGTGAAGTGGACGTGTCCATGGGAAAATGGCAGTGTTTCTACTGGAGGTAAGTGTCCAGCTTCCTCTTGATGTTGTCAAAGGAATCTGCCCCCATATAATCAGCCTGGCCCTGTTCCCTCCACTCCTTCCATTCTTCTGAGGACATAAGAGCCTGTGCTGCAGCCAGGATCTCCCCAAGGGACAGAAGGGATACAGCTCCTGAGACACCTTCTACTTTTAGTGAGTGGTTGTCTTTGAAAAAGGCCAAATAGTTTAAGCAGAGGTAAAATACTGGTGGTGAAGATACCCCACCACAGGTTGAGAAACTCTGGATGAGTCATGATGGGATCATGGGACTCACTTTTGACACTTTTTTTTTAGGATCATAAGTATAATTCCATGGTTTGATTCATCCCAGAAAATGCACAACTTTGGCATTTGCACCAAATGCTTTACATGCTGGGAGGTAGGAGTATATAGAAATGCTGCTTAAGTTATCAATAAATGGCAAATCTTTTCTGATACCTGTTGCTGCCCAGCTGTTAAAAAATGTGTTCCATAAACCCTGGTTCCCCCATCAAAACTGCCTTGCTCAGAAGCAAGGTGCAATAGCGGATTGTATGTTTCAACTGAAGGCTGATAAACAAGGACTCCAGAACTGAAGCAGTCAGGCCACCCTGACAATTCTTCTCGCTCCAAAAGATCATGGTATTTGCTAGGACCAGAGTATCTGCCTCCATGAACACACATTCTGAATACTGTGCAAATGACCAGCAATGGAGTTCAGTTAACATGACACCAAACTCAGGCCTCTTCATCAAGGTTAGATGCGCAGAATCGCCACTGTCCAAGATATCTACAGTGATGACTTCATCAAAGACTGTCTCTAAAATTTTTTTCATGGAGTCTGAGACCTGTGCGGTGGCAAGCACGGCCAGAGACAACCCAGGACCAAGACTCCTTTGGTGTAGGCATCATTTGTGGTGTCACAAAGGCCTGATCTGTCATGGTGCTGCCAGGAGTGGGGGCGGTGGGGAGGTAGGGGGTGGGGAGGTGGGGGGCGGTCCCCACAGCTGCAGGTTGCTGGTTGGGAGAAGGCGAGTGCCTGGAAGGAGCGTGGCCAGGGAGGAGACATCGCGGGCAGCTATTTTATTCTTTTATATGAATTTCTGACTTAATTTTAAAATTTCCATATGTATTTTGGGATTTTTATTGGGATTAAATGGATTTATAGATTAGTCTTCTATTGGCTTTATATTTCTTAAAATACTGATTCATTGTATTGATAATATGGTACAGTTCTTTTAGTAAACTTTTAATTCTACTTCAATAAATATCTTCTACATTTTATATTAATTCATGTATTTATCAAGGTAAGTTACACTAGATGCTGTAACAAACAATCCCCAAATGTTTTTATTCAACTAACATGAAGATAGAAGCAGTTTCTTTTTTTAATTTAAATTCAACTAATCAACGTGTAGTGTATTAGTTTCGGAGGTAGAGTTCAGTGATTTGTTGGTTGTATATAACACCCAGTGCTCATTACATCATGTGCCCTCCTTAATGCCCATCACCCAGTTACCCCACCTCCCTAACCCTCTCCCCTCCAACAATTCTCAGTTTGTTTCCTATGGTTAAGAGGCTCTTATGGCTTGTCTGCCTTTCTGATTACATCTTGTTTAATTTTTCCCTCCCTTCTTCTATTCTCCTCTGTTTTGTTTCTTAAATTTCACCTATGGGTGAAATCATATGATAACTGTTTTTCTCTGATTGACTTTTTTCACTTAGCATAATATCCTCTAGTTCCATCCACATTGCTGTAAATGGCAAGATTTATTTTTGATGACTGAGTAATATTCCATTGCGTGTATATGTGTGTGTATACCACATCTTTATCCACTCTTCTGTCGATGGACATCTGGGCTCTTTCCATAGTTTGGCTATTGTGGACATTGCTGCTATAAACACTGGGGGGCAGGTGCCCCTTCTGATCACTACATTTGTAACCTAGTAGCGCAATTTCTAGGTCATAGCGTAGTTCTATTTTCAACTTTTTGAGGAGCCTCCATACTGTTTTCCAGGGTGGCTCTGTCAGCCTGCATTCCCACCAGCAGTGTAAGAGGGTTCTCCTTTCTCCCCTTTTGTTGTTTCCTGTTTTGTTAATTTTAGCCATTCTGACTGGTGTGAGGTGGTATCTCATTGTACTTTTGACTTGTATTTCCCTGATGCTGAGTAACACTCCCCAAATCTTACTTACATCATAGTACAATGTGGACCACGTTGGTTTGCATTCTGCTTGACTCAGCCATTTTGGGAACCTAGATTGACAGCTCTGCCATTATCAGTGAGGACTTCCAGATTGCGCTGTGTCTTACCATCTAGTAGGCAAATAGAGAAGAGAGTGTGAAAGATAATTTGGGGGATTTTTTGACCAGAATGAAATGGTATGCATAACTATTGTTGTATTCACAACTCAGTCAGTTGCCCCACATTTCTGGAAGAGACGCAAGGAAAGATTCCTCATGTAAGCCCAAGAGGTAAATAAAATGATTTTGGAGAACTCTTAAAATTGCCTCAACCACCTACGTAGAAAATCCAAGAGAATCAACTAAAATACTAATAAAACTAGTAACAGAGTTTTAAAAGGTAATTGGATCCAAGATTGGTTTACAAAAATAAATCTTTTTTTCAAAAAAAGATTTTATTTATTTATTCAACAGAGAGAGACACAGCGAGAGAAGGAACACAAGCACGGGGGAGTGGGAGAGGGAGAAGCAGGTTTCCCGCTGAGCAGGGAGGCCGATGTGGGGCTCAATCCCTGAGTCCTGGGATCGTGACCTGAGCGGAAGGCAGACTCAACAAATGAGCCACCGAGGCACCCCAAATCATCTTCTTATATCTGAGAAATAACCAGTAAGAATTATAATAGCTAAGATGACAGAAGATTTTTCCTACCTGTTTCTTTTAAATTGTCTCCAAACAGTGAATATTTTGGCTTTTCCTTTTTTAATGTTTCTAGTCTCTCCTTTTTGTTTTAAATTTAAATATTGGAACATTCCGTGATATTGAATTGAATGGTACCAACTGTCTTGTTTGTTATAATAAATTTTCAATTGGTTAAAAACAAAATAAAATGCTGGAATGCCGCTGGCTGAATTTCTGAAATGTTTGTCTTGATGGAACTCCTCTTTTCAAAATGAAAGACATGATTTTGTGATCATTCTCTTGATAATGAGCCTCTACTTGTGTGGCTCTGAGCTTTCTTTTTTCCAAAAAGACATTTTTTTTTTATTATTGTTGTTGAAGTAGATTCAACAAGAAATTCTGCCTAAAGGTTTCTAGAAATTAAGCCTTTTGTTTTTGGTTTTGGTATGGTTTTAGAAAATAACAGTTGAATGAAAGTCTTAGTGAACATTTAAATCCTGACTGCCTAATTTAGCATTTCTACTAGGATTCTTTCTGCATTTTAGGTGCCTACATAATAACCCAGTCTACCAAACTGTATTGTGAACATTATTATTGTTGTTATTATTTCCTACTATTAGTGGAAATAGCAAAATTTATAGTCAGGAACCTAGACTTCAAGCTCTTCTTTTACCATTACTTACACATTGAGCCAGCTCCTTAGCTTTTCCTAGTTTTGACTCAATTTTTTAAAGGGAGGAAAAACATCTTTCCTCCCAAGTGATGCAGAGTGAACAATATCTTTCTGGTAAGTGTCTACAGTAAATCCAGCTTTTTCCAAGCTTTTTACTACCACTTTGGATATTGATAGCTTCTCAAACCATGTGTCCAGCCCTGATCTCCATACATAGATCCAGCTCAGATTTCTAGATTCCTACTGGAATCTCTGTTTGAATGAAGGACAATCACCTCAAATATATTTTGCTCACCATCTAGCACATTGTCTTTTCCCTTATACTTGAGCCTATCACTGCGTTCTCAATCTTATTGTTCCATTGGCACTTGACAAAGAAATGATCCTATAAATTTTAAACATTTCCTTTTCCTCTCAATTAAATAATGCTACTCCATGTTTATGGCAACACTGTGTTGAAATTTTTCTCTCATATATTGGGAGGGTTTTATTCTGAAGCTGCCTGGACAAGACTCTCTCAGTCTTGTTGATGTGCCATTGTAAAAGTCAGAAAGAATGAATTGATGGGCCAGAAATTCAGAATGTATCAATTCTGAACTGGATACTTTGCTTAGTCATCTTAGGCCAAGATTTCTAACAGTGTTCTCTCCTATATCTCACAGAATTCCTCTCTTCTCATCTACTTGGTCTCCATGAGTGACACTATCTCCTCCTACAACTTTAGTTACACTATTTCTCTAGGACAGCTGACTCTCTCAACTGTAGACCATCATGACTGAATGCTCACTGCATGGATATACTTGGACATTGCTTAGGTATCCAAGTTGTGCTTGTTATTTCTTCTTTTCCATTTACCCAGACGCTAAAGCCAGAAGCTTTGTTGTCAACCTTGATTTCTTTGAATAACCCACTCCCTACATCAAATCAATCACCAAGTTCTAATGAACTCTCTTACTATCTCCAAATCAGACCACCCCTCTCCATCTCTACCAGTATTCAACTAATTGAGGTCATCATCATTTCCCACCCAAATATTCTGCAGTAATCATCTCATTGCTCTTCCTCTCTGGTCTGATTCACCTTCAATTCTGCCTCTAAATTTCTCATTGAGCAGAGCAATCTTTCTAAAGGCCAAATCTAATCAAGTTATTTCTCTACTCAAAGACCCAAATCCTTCATATGGCTTATAAGAGGCTTAATGTTGTGTCTTTAACTTATCTTCAAAAACACGTCTTCCCCTACTCACCATCCACCTTTTGCTAGGAACTGTTTTAGGTCCTCTCACCACTGGAGCTCTATAAGGCTACTTCCTGTAGTTGGGACAGCTTTCCTAACCCTCCTCCTATCATCCTTTACATTTTTTCGCTTCCTTTGATTTCAATTCTCTGATCAACCTTTTTGACATTCTGTCCCTCAGACTTGATGTTTACCCACCCATGTAATCTAAGCACCGTCACTCAGTCTATATTTTAGTATGTATCACCCTGTAGTATAACAAAATGTGGTAACTATAAACTTGAATGTCTCTTTTATCAAAGTATAAGGAACGAAGAGGAGATTGTATTTTTCTTATTTTCTAACCCCAAAGCCTAGGACTTTGCCTGGCACACAGTGTCCATTAACTACTTACTAAATTAAGAAAATAACAAGGATACCTGAAACATTTGGAAAATATAAAATATTATATGTAAATATTTCAAGCAGTGCTAATAGTACTTTTTAAAAAGAAAATAAATTATTATTCACTAGGTATTTCCACTCTTGCATAATTTTAAGCTAAACCCACAAAGGGCATTTTTAATGGAATTTTTTACAAATACTGAATTTCATGAAATTTTTCTCTTAGAGGTGACTTAAAGATTTGAATTCCAACCAAAAGGAAAGAGTTAGCTCTTTAGTGTTCAAGATAAGAATTAAATATACAAAGAAATTCTGTCATAATTCCTAGGTTGGAACACCAAATTCTGTTTATAAAATAGCCTAGTTTTCAAAAAGATGGATTCTGAGACTATTTTGGCGACATTATATTGTGTAATGGAATTATTTAATGAGACGACACCATTTTTACTTTGGAAAATTTTGTACTATTTTGTTTGTGTTCTCAGTCAAGGTAAGCATTTTCATTCATATCTTTTCTTTTTCATTTAGTGTTAGTTTCTATGTTCCTTATATTCCAATTAATTTCTTCCCAACAACATGCCAAATTTACTCTTTTATCTTGAGTGAAACATACACATGAAATATGGCTTTTTTATTGATTAGTATATGAAATGCTTGAAAGGCATTTAGAGACTGTATGAAAAGATACATTTCATATAACCACCTAAGACCATTTTCAGATTCACCATCAATAAGAAAGTGAAGGAATATTTCCTTAAATAAGTGACGTTACTCAGTGTATAAACCTGATTTCTCAAATCTATGTATAAGACTCCAAAAACTAAGCAAAGCAAAAGAAACAAACTGTCTAAAGAAACAAAATCAAAATCACTATTTGCTGTCCCTGTCCAGTCATCATAGAGAACTCCTTTATATATAGCTGTAGTCCTACAGTCTCTGTTGAGTCTATATACCATGTCTATATAGACATGCCTTCTCCATATGCCCAGAGCATCTACTGAACCTCTGGATGGGGCGCCCTATGCTAACATGACAGAAACAAAAAGAAACTAATAGAAGAGCACAATTCATGAAGCACACTAGTCTTTCAAATTTAATTTCATTCCTCATAGAGGGAAGAGTAGTTACTACATCCAAAACATAGGAGCAAGACATCATATAAGACAAACATATATGGAGGAAGAACTCTTGGAAATTAAAAGCACAAAAACTGAAAAATTTTTTTTAGAAGTTTGGAAGATACACTTGAGGAGATTCCATTAAGAAAATAGGAAAAAAAGGCAAAGAGATGAAAATATGAAGTCTTATTTTTGAAATGGACGATTGATACAGGTATAAGAATATTTTTATCTTCATGGACCTTAGGAAGCTACTGTACATATTACTTCACCAAAACAAGGGTCCAAATCAAAAGAGAGGAATTTATGGAATCTGGACAACAGGAAACCTCACTACTGGTGATACATGAAGGGACTTCTCAGGATAAAAGTGAAGGGTACCCCAGATAACATATGTGCATCAGACTCTCAGAGCAGCCAGTATGCATCAAATCAGGACAGAAAAATCCAAAAGGGAACCTCTAAGGGGAAAAAAAAGAAGTTGAAATAATAAATTATCTAATGCAAATGGATATTTTGAGAGGAGATTTATAATTCTTTTAAGAGTCTGGGGAAATATTCATGATAGAGTTTCTGTTAAATTTCAGACAGAGAAGCACAATCACTATAAGAGTATTTAGGGATAATTGTTGGAATTTAGCCATACATAATGTAGGACAAGCTGGGAGTGTAAAGTCCAGAAGGGGGAATAGAAGAATTAGAGAAGTAAGCCACTAAGCAGCCCTCCTAAAGCCCTGGTACAGGTGGATAAGTTGAAGCATGTAAGAAAATCTGAGAAGCCAAGTACATCTAACCACCAAAATGGGTCCTTCAAAGGGGAGCTCATGGAGAGATCTATGGAAAGTTTTTACTTCTGTGTCAATACCACATCTGATGGTAGACCCAAAGTCACTACTGGAAGAGGAAGAACAGGACAGGACCCAGAAGAGAGCAACCCTGTACCTGCTGGATCCTGTGTTTGTCTGTCACAGTTCTGGGCATAAAAAAGACCTTTGGAGACTAGTCCTACTTTTAAAACTGTACAAGTTTCTCTTTTGGCCATCTCTAACAGGAAACCATACAGATTCCTCAAGTTAACAGAGCAACCCAACATATGTAGGTAGAAGAGGCTAAAAAAGCAAATAAAGAAATGCAATCCTAGGCAACTACTAACTCTAGGGAAGAATGTTTATGTGAGAAGCAAAGATAACCAAATCATTTCACATTGTTCATCTCTGAATAATATTTACGTGTAAATCATGTAAGACTATATGACATATTGATTTAACCACAAATCATAGCTTCATTGACTAAATCCATATATTCCTTAATAGGATTCAAAGTATAACATGTAAAACTGAGGGAGACAAACCATAAGAGATTCTTGATCTCACAAAACAAACTAATGTTTGCTGGGGAGTGGGGGAGGTAGGGATATGGTTGTTGGGTTATGGACATTGGGGAGGGTATGTTCTATGGTGAATGCTGTGAAATGTGGAAGCCTGATGATTCACAGACCTGTACCCTAGGGTAAATAATACATTATAGGTTAATAAAAATAATTTTAAAAAATAAAGAAAGAGTAGTATGATCCTGTTATACAGTCTTAAGCATATAAGTGCAAGGAAACAGCTAAAAGAGTTGAAGTTATTTTTGGGGTTGATGAGGAGTGGGATGGGAGACTACTTTATGTTTGTTACCACATTGGCCATCACTGACTTTTTAAACTATTTATGGGTACTATTGTAATATAAAAGGAGCATTTAGTAAAAATAAGCACTATATTAGAAGAATAATGCCATAATAATCTATGTATGTGAATGGACTTAAAGCTACAAGAAGAGAAGATGGCGGAGAAGTAGCAGGCTGAGACTACTTCAGGTTGCGGGAGATCAGCTAGATAGCTTATCTAAAGATTGCAAACACCTACAAATCCAACGGGAG